>NW_006400125.1:1203940-1242900 GCF_000299155.1 Elephantulus edwardii
TGAGGTGTGGATCTTGCTTGAGTCTTCTGCAGATATTTTTCCAATTTTTCTAGCAACATTTTTTAAAAAGGCTGTCGTTTCCCCACTTAACTGATTTCATCTCCTTGTCAAAAATCAGTTGACTATATGTAGATAAGCTGATTTCTGGGCTCTCAATTCTATTCCATTGATCTATGTGTCTGTCATTGTACCAGTACCATGCTGCCCCAGAATTCTTTTAAAGGCACTCTTTGTCCCATTTTTTCCCCTTCCAGTCATTAAGAACAGAATCTTATTTTTGTTATTTTGGTTCCTCTAGTTTCGGCATTATTATAACATAAATCCATATAATTTAAGTAGTTGTTGTGTGTTGTTGAATTGGAACCCACACATCGCTAACCCTCCAGTGGGTTTTCAGAGGCAGTAAATCGCCTGGCAGGAGATTGTCCATCCATCTCCCACAGAGCAGCTGGTGGATTCGAACCACATGTCTTTGGTATTGCCATGCAGCTTCTTACCACTAGACCAGTGGAGCAAAATTCTAGCAGTGTCAGAAAGTCTCACCTGGGGACCAGACAGACAGGAGGACAGGTGGCAGAAGGCGGGTCCCGGGAACGTCAGTGCAGACCTGGGAGGCTGGCCCTGAGAGGGGAGAACAGGTCTATTGGATGGCAGAATGGAGACCACCTGAGCTGCTGAGCCCTCACGGCCTCTCCATTCCTCCTGGTCTCCTACTGTTGCCATGGTAATGACCTCAAACTTGACGGCTCATAGCAGATGTACTGTCTCAGAGTTCACGCAGCGGAAGTCCGGAGACCAGGGGTTGTAGGGACCAGGTACCCTCTGAGGGAAGACCGTCCCGTGGCTCTCCAAGCCCGAGTGCGCCTGGCTGGCAGCAGGCACACTGCACCTCTGCCTCTTCTTCTGGCCTCTCACCCACTGTCTGCATCTTCCCCTCTTCTGAATCCTACAGGGAAATTCGTCCCTGGGTTGAGCATCTCCTGTGATCGGAGCGAGCCCATCTCTAGAGCCCATGCTCAGTGCCAGCAGCCGAGCCCATGTGGCACATAAGGTCACATCCTGCAGTTCCAGATGGGCCTCTCGTTCAGGGAGGCACCGCTCAACTCACTCCAGCATCTGAGTTATAAAAGGTTCAACCAGAAATAAAAAGTAAACACGTGGGCAAGTTTAGCAGAATGTTCACACATTCCCTTAGCCGAAGAAATGGCATTTTCTCGTGCAAATATAAATATAAAATATGCAAAGTCTATTCTTTTTCTGGGAAGAAATATTTTTACTTCCTTCCTGAAGATAAACGTGCAAACGCTGGTCTTCCCTGTCTGTCCCCCAGCATCCTGTATGCGGACATTGTTGGGTTCACCCGGCTGGCGAGTGACTGTTCCCCGGGAGAGCTGGTCCACATGCTGAATGAACTCTTTGGAAAGTTCGATCAGATTGCGAAGGTGAGTATCCCCGACGGCTGACCACGTGGGGGCCATGTCCCAGCTTGCGTGGACTCTGTCCTTCTCCCCCTCCCTGTAACGTCCTTTGCTTTTTCTTTGGCACCGCTGCTTCTAAAGTCGTTGGATTCCTTTCCCAGTGAACCCCACTGACCCCCGAAGCTGCGGGGAGAAGGGCAGTGCCAACGCACATCAGAGTCACATCTTGTCATCTATTTAAAACTTCTACTCATCTCTAACTCTACACACTCTTAGCAAATGCCCATGCTTGGGTGGTGCGAACAGCTAAGCACTCCACTCCTAGCTGAAAGGTTGACAGTTCCAACCCACCAGAAGTGCTTCAGAAGCGATCTTCTCCTGAAAGGTCACAGCTAGGTTCTCTGTGCCCCGCAGAGAAGGCGGCAGCAGGCAAGATACAGCCAGAGCAGTGAGGTTTGACTCCACACTCTCTACAGCACCCTCATCTGAGCATCTTTATGGCATCCTTACACCAGGGAGATGAAACGGCATTGGTTTCCTCCTGCTTCCACAGCCAACACCACCGGTACCAGCACCGAGGAAATCAAAAGACATAGTGCACTGGGAAAGTCTGTGGTCAGGGAGCTCTCCAGAGTACTGGAGAGCAATGATGTTACCTTAAAGAGTAAGGTGTGCTGCCTCAAGCCGTGTTCTGTGCCATCCCCTGCTATGCATCTGAGAGCTGGGCACTAAAACTGGATAAACAAAGCGCTCTGCTTTGAGGAGTGGTCATGGAGAGGAGTGCTAGGTGTCCCATGGACTTCTAAGTATGTCCTGGAGAAAGTGCAGCCAGCATGCTTCTTGAAGGCCTTCATGGTGAGGCTTTGTCTCACAGACTCTGGGCATGTTGTTATGAGGGGCAGTTCCTTGGGAAGCTGGAGGGTCGGCTAAAGAGAGGAAGACCCTCAACGAGGTGGCCCACACGGTGGCCGCTGCAGTGGGCCCAGGTGTGTCGGAGACTGTGAGGAGGCACGGGGGGACAGGGCTCAGGTCTGTTGCTCACAGGTCACTAAGAGTCGTACATGACGTCACAGCACCTAATAGCACTAACACACCAGGGGCGAGGACCGTGGGTCACGCAGTGCTTCACACGCTCACCTCCCAGCTGAAAGCTCAGTGCCTCGAGCCTGCTGGCCGGTCCACAAGGCACGACGTGGCAGTCTGCTTTCAGAAGGAACAACCCAGGAGTCCTGCGGGCATTTCTCCACTCTAGGGGGTCGCTCTGAGCAGGAGTTCGTTCACGAGCAGAGGACATGGGTGTGGTGTCTGGATGCTCCGTAGATGTGGAATGACCTCCTTTCATCCCTTTCTGCTCCTGAACTCCAGTGCTGAACGGCGCTGTGGAGACCCAGGGCAGGACGAGTGCTGTTGTCCAGTGTGGAGGGGGGACACAGGGTGGAACACGTGCTGTTGTCAGTGTAGAGAGGGAACCCAGGATGGACGTGTGCTGTCATCCAGTGTTGCGGAAAAACTCAGGGCAGGACGCATGCTGTTGTCAGTGGTGACATGGAACGCAGGGCAGGACGCATGCTGTTGTCCAGCTGTTGTCCAGTGGTGAGCAGGGCTGTGGAGACCCAGGGTGGAACACGTGCCAGTCCTGACCAGGACGTCCGCTGTCTTTGGGTTCCAGACACCAGCTGGAGTGCTGTCCGGCCGCGGTAATTCTGAGCCCACTCTTGCCTCTGTTCCGGTCACCCCACAGACCGATGCCCTTTTGCTTACTCCTAACTTAGGGTTTGTACACGTGGGATGCCCCCTTCTGTCCGAGCCCTTCCCTGGCTGTTTTTGGACCGCTGACTCCGGTGACCTTGACTAGAGGAGATTATATGACTGGTCTGCGACAGCCCTCGTTTCTGGGGAAACTGTAACAGACGCCTCGCAGGTGGATGTCTGTGTGGTGTTTGCCTTCCCACGGGCTCGGAGGCTGATCTAGGAGGCTAGACGTCAGGTCCTGGTTGGAGAGGAAGGCGGGGCCTCCCGGTGTCCACTCTGAGGGAGGTGCCTGCCTGTGGCATCTGCTCCCATGCCCCGTGGTGATTAGATGGCCTGTGTCTTCTCTGCCTACATCTGTCAGCTACCTTGTTTAACACAGAAGAGACTGATCTCAGACACAGTCAACACCAAAGTCACCCCACTAACATTACAAAGAAAGCACGTGCCCAGACCACATCGTGGTCTCTACTGCAGGGATTAGGATTCACTGCACATATTCTAGCCAGAGACCGTTCAGCCCCTAACGGTGGCATGTGGTCCTTTGCAGGAAACATCACCATTAGGAAGGCATCTGAAACCATTTGAGAGTGGGGCCCGGCGTGTGCAGGTGCAGGGAGACATTGACGTAATGCTCGCTTCCTTGCCTGCCTTTTGCCTCACCTAAGAGAATGTCTCATCAGCCTAGCCTTTGAATTGTTTCCAACAAAAATATCTCACTAAACAAATTAAAACATGTTATTTATGTACGAGGCATTAATCGTAAATTTCGTTGGCCCTGAAATCTATTTCATATCAACACTATAGACCACCATAGCCAAGCCCTTCTGAAGACACGCAGCTTTGCGATTGTGCCGTCATCACTCCGGGGTCAGCACCCAGAGGTGGTGTGTGACGCTTTCCAGCTGCCCAGGCCAGCTGGAGAGGACTTTAGAAGTCTCCACTGTACAGTGTCCCCTCCTTTCTCTACAAAACCAAAGGCCAGGACAGCTGACTTTGATGGGTGCAAAGCTTTAGAAAAGAAAAATTAAACTTGAAATTTTGGAGTCATGAAAGGTTGCTTTGTTGGATTACTTAGTTTTACTTAAGGCAAAGGGGAACCGAGCAAATCTGCTTCACAGATGTGACCTCTCCCGGTGGGACTTGAAAAGACTTGTGGAATGAAAATGTATACTATTAAATAATTAGTGACTGGGTTCCCCTCAACTGGTAAAGGCATGTGCTGATAACTACACAAAGTTGCCTTTTTATATCAATTGTGCATTTTGTAGCAATAGAAAGGGGAGGTTGTACAGCTTTGAGTATTTACTATGTTTATGTTCTGTGGTAGCAGGAAGTTGTGGGTTACAGAAGAATTCCATCCCTGTTCTGAGATTCTCAACCTAGCGAAACACAGCCAGTGCCTGTGGTAAGGAGGTGACTGCAACCCCAAAGGCACATAGTTCAAATCCACCAGCTGCTCCTTGGAAGAAAGATGGGCAATCTCCTCCCGTTAGATCAAACTGCCTCTGAAAACTCACTGGAGGGTCAGCTATGGGTCAGTTCCGACTCAACCGTACATATCTGGGTATTAAAACAGAAATAGTAAAAATAAGTAGGTAGATGTTAGAGAGAGAGAGAGATAAAATAGATGTGATAGATAGATGTGAGAGAGATAGAAGATAGATGTGAGAGAGATAGAAGATAGATAGATGTGAGAGAGATAGAAGATGATAGACAGATGATAGATAGATAGATAGATAGATAGATAGATAGATAGATAGATAGATAGAGTCTGTCATGCTATACGCAATGACCCTGGTGTCTGATAAAGTCCTGGACGCCCCTCATCATCCCCAGTCCTAACTCACACACTCACACCCACTCCCACTGCAGGGCAGCTGTTCCCTGAATCTTGGGCCTAGTGACAATTCAGGAAGGCCCCAGGACATGGACCCCCTGCGCCTTAACCCAGCAGTTCTCGGGGGACTAAGGGGCAAACATCTACTTCTCCGTGAAGCTAGGACTGGGGGACAATGCCTGACTCCTGCCGCTGCCCTCCATGTCCCTGGATTCCTGGAAAGACCTGTGTCACCTCGTGTGTCCCGTCACCATAAAGGACTGTCCAGGCAGCTCCGTGAGCAGCCTCCCCATCTATTACTGACCCCCGTTACCGTGAAGGAACGTCCAGGCGGCACCTTGCGCGGCCTCCCATCTGTTGTTGGCCAGAGTCCACATACACTGGTCGTCAGTTCCCTGCTGATCGCTCGCTGACGTGTGGGGAGAGCATCATCAGCCAGCGTCTCAGCCCTTGACCCAGCTCTGGGAGTGACCGCTGTACACCTGACCTCACGAACGCCGCTGTCCGGAGCCCTGGTCACCTCTAGACTCGCATCTATGCAGGTCGAATGGGAGGGCAGGGGTGTTAGTGAGGCGTCATTCGCCTTTGAGTTTGTGTTACTGTTGTCTGGAATTACTGCTCTGTTGTGGACCGTGGAGTGGGAACCGCCCCGCAGCTGACCCTCCAGCTGGTGTTTCAGAAGCAGATAAGCGCACGGGAGGAGATTGTCCAACCTGCGGTCGGTGGTGGCGTCGAACCGCGTGCCTTTGGGATTGCAGCGCAGCTTCTTGCCACTGGGCCACCAGAGCTCATTTATAAGAAACTCACTGTCACTGTGTGATCCGCCCCCCGCGGTGTCCCATGGGGGCAGAGAGCTTTGTCTTTCTCTGCACAGCAGCTGGGGAGCTTGAAATGCAGGCCCAGCACTTAACCCGCTGCCCACCGTTTACAGAGTGACCAGTGTGCGTGACAGCGGGCCTCAGTCCTGTCGCGTGGCGTCCACAGCGTGGAGGAGCCTGTGGAAGCTTCATGCACTGAGCGCACTAATTAGATTGACGCCTAATTTCCTTTTTCAAACTTGGCTTCCTTTATCCGTGAGCCTGGGCTTGTTTGAAGGATAAAATGTTTGTGTGTCTTTGCTTTTTATTATTCTATTTTAAAGATGACTCCACAGCTGGTAGAAAAAGTTCTATAGGATGGAAGCTTATTAATTCAGCTGTTTAAATATGATCACTCTCACCCCGGCAAGAAAAACAAAGGAGAGTTTGTCAAATTTGTAAAAAGGTTCCGCCTCAGATGGGAATTGGGTTTTTAATTGCTTGGCGATGTTGAAGGGTGGCTGTTGTCCCGTGGAGATGTTTATCAGAGGATAAAATCGGTGAAGAAGTGAGTGAATGAGACCGAGTGGGGCAGGCAGGCGGGCGAGGCCACTGGGGTTGGACTGAGCTTTGCACCACAGACCAGCCCACAGGACCCTGCTCTGTGTGTCTGTTATTCACCGTCAGCGTTTGATGCATTAATGGGGCAAAGTCTGTTCTTCTCACGTGTAACTCAGTCCAAGACATGCTCTGGATTGATTTTAAAAAGTCCCTTCTGATAGGCTACCTGGTCACGTTAGGCGAGCACACCCATGGACGCACAGGAGTGGTCCCTGGGACCCTCTTCCTCCAGCCCCCCTTTCCCGCCTCCTCCGTGCTTGGTGGGATGTGGATGTGGATGTGGGTGGGGTGGGAGCTGGGGTGGAAGGTCACAGGCCAGCGCTCACTGAGTCCTCGGTCTGGAGGAGCAGCAGTAGCCCTGGTGGGGGTGGCATGTGGGTGGGGTGGGAGCTGGGGTGGAAGGACACTGACCACTGAGTCCTCGGTCTGGAGGAACGGCTATGGCCCGCGGCCCTGGTGGTTGTGGGTCCAGTGGGTGAGGAAAGCCAACTAAGGGGTTGTCCTTCACTCTGCAGGAGAACGAGTGCATGAGAATTAAGATCCTGGGCGACTGCTACTACTGTGTGTCCGGACTCCCCATCTCCCTGCCGAACCACGCCAAGAACTGTGTGAAGATGGGGCTGGACATGTGCGAGGCCATCAAGTAAGTGTGGGCACCTTTCACCTCTGGTCAGCTTAAACAGTGATGTGTGGACACTGCTCTGCTGTCCTCTGTCCTCTGGTCAGTTTAGACAGTGATGTGTGGACACTGCTCTGCTGTCCTCTGTCTGGTCAGCTTAGACAGTGATGCTTGGACACCGCTCTGCTTAGGCCCGTGGTGAGATTAGACAGTGATATGTGGAGCCTTGTTTATTGGCATGTGAATGCAGCTGTTGTTCTGCACCATGGACATGAACCCGGCTCTCAGTGACCCTCTGTAGCTCACCATAGCCCAGCCTGGAGCTGCACCATCCAGACCATCATGTCTGAGCTCAACCTCGTGGCTGTCATCACGGTGTCAGTCCATCTCATCACAATCACCTCACTGACCCTCTCCTCGCCGAGCACGATGCCCTTCTTCAAGGACTGGCCTCTACTGATAACACGGCCAGAGTATTGGGGAGGAGGCGTCCCTGGGCAAGACTTCCTCCCAGGCTGATCGATTTCTTGGTTCTTCGAGCAGTCCACTGTATATTCTGTATTCCTCGGGAACACCGTACACAAAGACATCATCAGTTGTGCGTCTGTTTTCTTCTTCATTGTTCAACTTCAACAAGCGTGTGAAAAGTGTGACTAACTCAGTCCAGACTGAGACCTTTGTCAGTGATTTATGTTGTCATCAACAGCTGTGCATTACAGATAAAACAAAATGCAGGCTCTCTGGGAAGGCTTGTCGTCTTAGTTTCAGCGTGAGAATTCTATCTTTCCTTTTCATTTTTGCTCATTTCCGTGTCTTCTCTCATCCTGAGGCAACATCTGCCCTCTTCGCATCTCTCTTGATTTCAGACACACGCAGTAGCTGCCCGCAGTCTGTAAGACATGACGTCGTTTTTACCATCACATCCAGTGAACCTAAGAATCCGATCTGGAGTGGCTTCGTCTAGCCACACACACTCAGTTCTGTGAATTTAATGTCACTTGATTATCCTTGTTTCCTGAGAGCTCTGGTTTCTTCCTATTCTAGAGAAGGTTCTGGATGCAGAATAGTCATCACCGTCGACCAGTGCAGGATGAAATGATGGGCAAATGTGGCTGTTCCTCGCCAGTTCACTGACGCCGTGGGGTACCCTGCACGGGGACACGAGCCTCAGCTCAGTGCCCAGTGTCCTGAGGGAAGGGCCTCTCGGAAGCCAGCACTGCTCTATCTGTGATAAAGTCTTTGTGTTATGAACTGCATCAGTCAAAGATCTCAGCTGATAGTCGTAAAAGATCTCAGCTGATAGTCGTAAAAGATCTCAGCTGATAGTCATACAAACATAAATGAGAAGGCAGGGATACAAAAGAAGGAGTCTGGAAGGAGAGAGGAGAGCACCATGGCCCCTGTCCTGTTCTCCCCCAGGACGCCCTTTCTTTTTCTGTAGTGAGCCTGGCCTTTTTATCCTTTCCCGGTGTTGAAATGGTACCATCTTATCTGTTACTGAGCCTGTGTCCTGTCAGTCAGTTAAGCCTGGGCTGCCCGCCGATGTCATGTCCGGCATGATAGAACGAAGACACCATGACTTCAGCAGGGGCCGCTTGTTTGTGTCATTTCGTCAGTGACCGCTGCATCCACGGCTGTGCTGTCTGGGGGGGGGTCGTCTCAGCCCTCCCACAGGCCCCTGAGATGCCCCTTGTCCCATCAGTGCCTTGCCTCTGTCCTGAGTCACCCGTGACTGGACACAACCCCTGCCTCACCTTCGTAGTGGTGTGTGGTTGCTGCAGATGCACCTGTCTGGCCCAGATCAATATCTGTCACCCTGCCTTTTCATGCCCTCACGATGCCTTTTTGTGTCTCAGTGAGGGCCTGAGAGGGGCCCAGGGATTGAAAATGTTTTTTAAAGGACTCTGTCTCTTACACATCATTAAAGCTTTTTTTACAGCCTTATTTCCCCTTTTGTGTGTGTGCCAGGATGTGTCCAACTGGAAAGCTTTAATCTTGTAGTTATTTTTAAAAATCCCCATTCATGCCCGAGTCACGGTGAAGCTCACACGTAAGCCGTGTGGCCCTTTTATCGTCAGGCGTAAAACCCGCTGAGAGCTTACATTGTGCTGAAGAGCAAGGGTTCCTGACGGCCCAGACCGTGTCTGATAACGGGGTGTCTCAGACGCGGGCTCAGGGTTTACAGAATCACGCTGGGACGTGGAGCCTGCCAAGCTCTCGAGCTCTCTGAGAATGGTGTCCCAGACGGTGTCTGACCTAGGGGGCCCAGAATAAGATGGAAGGACGGGTGTCAGCCCAATAGTGCTCAGACATGATATGGGAACCCCAGACACTGGTCTGAGAAGCTGTGTCCTCACCAGGCCTGGCTGGCTCGTCCCTACTAACCAGGGCACTGGGGCGTCTGGACCATCTGCGATGACAGGACAGAACGGCGGCCTTTCTCAGCTCCTGCCCCTCCGGTGTCCTGGGAGGGATTCCTGTAGACGTTGCTGACAGCCTGAGAAAGTGCAGTCAGCAGAAAAGAGAAAGGGCCTCCTTCAGAGACTAGGGGGGCTGAGCGAGGGCTGCTGGGACAGAGGCGCCATGGTGGGGCCACAGCCAACAGAAATGTGCTCCTTGCCATTTAAGAAGCCAGCGGTCCCAGCTCTGGGGGAGGCCCTCTGTCTGTGTGGGTGGTGGGCGGGGGTCCTGGTCTCCAGCATCTGCAGGTCAGGGCTCCCTGGAGACTGTGCACCTGGCCTGCTGGTGTCAGAGAGCTTCCTCATGCAGGGTCCAGGCGTGAAGGCCACCTGCCCTCCTGGCTGATCGACACTTACTGCTGCTGGAGTTCCCCCAGGCCAGCCACTTCCCACCCCTTTATCATCGGGGGGGGGTGTTTCTGACAGAGGTGGGGTTAAGGCCCTATCTGCCAGCCTCTCCCTTTATCTGACAGGCTAGGGGACATTACACCCAAGATGTCCCTTACAGAGGTGAGGTTAAAGAACACTGCCTTCCACCCTAATCCCCATGGTTTGTGGGACCTTGGGGGACCCTGGCATAGCTCCCACATGATATCATTCCAAACATGAAGTGTATTTTGGGGAACACGGTGCGTACGTGCCAGGGACTAACTGGGTCACGATGTCACCTTCCTCCTGCAGAAAAGTGAGGGACGCAACGGGCGTGGACATCAACATGCGTGTGGGCGTGCACTCAGGCAACGTGCTGTGTGGTGTCATCGGGCTGCAGAAGTGGCAGTACGACGTGTGGTCACACGACGTCACACTGGCCAACCACATGGAGGCCGGAGGGGTCCCGGGGTAAGGGCGCCACACCCCCCTCCACATGCAGGACCGGGTGGCAGGGGCAGGTCCGCGCTGCACAGTCAGTGGTCAGGGGCTCCTCTCTCCCACTTAGCACCTCCCTGCTCGCTCACAGTGTCCCCAGCATTTCCCAGTGAAACCTGGACCCTACCACTCCAATGACCATTGACCAACAGCTGTGGGCAGAGCCCGTTTTCCATACTTTGTACAAAGTATATGTGATTTGGATTTCTCAGTCCACATAAGCTCCCCTGTGACTTAGTTTCCTATGAGTGTTATACGGGGAGAGGTTAGTTCCTTATGAGCGTTATACGGGGAGATGCATTTACATTCTTCCTTTCTTATGGATTTATGACGAGTGAACGGACTTAAATAAGAGTATTATATCCAGAATCCCCATCTCCCTGTTGCTTCTGGCCCCTGAAGCCAAGCCTCCTTCCACCTCCAGTCAGCATAGTGTTTTTCCAGACAGGAGAACCTGGTAGAAAAGCTCTCTGGGAGGAAGGGAGGAGTGGAGAGACGCACGTTCATACCAGTCAGCACATGTCTCAGAAGACAATCAATGAAAACTCAGTGTCATCAAGCGTCCTCTGCTCCCACAGCCCCAGGCTCCCGGCAGGCTCCTGGGAGGGGCTGGGGGCCCCAAGTCCTGGAGCATCTTCCTGGAGCAGCACTTACTAGAAAGTAGCGTTTCATGACAGTCTCTCTTCTCTGGACACAAAGTAGCCCCACCACTTGGTGCGGGGGTGGGGAGCCCCACCACTTGCTGCGGGGGGGTGCGGGTGTGGGGAGGGTGCACAATTGACCAAGCGCCTCCCTCTTCCTCACTGCGTGCGTGCTGACCTGAATTTTACATGGACATCCAGGCGTGTCCACATCTCCTCTGTCACCTTGGAGCATCTCAACGGAGCCTACAAGGTGGAGGAGGGAGACGGTGACATCCGGGACCCGTATCTGAAGCAGCACCTGGTGAAAACCTACTTTGTCATCAACCCCAAGGTCAGTGTCACTGTCAAGGGTCTGAGATGGGCTTTGTCATCTGAGGATGGAACAGGGATTCCCTGGGCTCTAAAGATAGTGTGTGTGGCTACCAACCAAAAGGTTGTGGGTTCAAGTTCAACCAGAGGCATGTCAGAGGGAAGGCTTGAGGGTTGACTTTCAAACCTTCAGCCACTGAGAACACAGGGCGAGTTCCTGACAGGCCCGGGGCCACTCAGAGTCTGGCAGCGATGCCTTCTGGGAGAGGGGAAGCAGTTTATGATTAATAAAGGGTTAGTGTCATTCTTCAGTGGTTTTTGGCTCTAAAATAATGTTTTTAAAGAAACCAAATCCAAAGTCATTGCCAGGGAGGCAGAACCAATTCATAGCTGGCCCTTCAGGGGAGTTTCAGAGACTGTAAATCACACTGGAGGAGACTCCCCATCCTTCTCCCAGGAGGCAGCTGGTGGATTCGAACCACTGGAAGAGCACCGGGTTTGGGTTGGCAGCACAGACGCCTGGCCACTGCCCCGCAGGGTCACATAAGATAACATTGAATATGTGCAGTAACTCCACTACGGTGGCAGAGGGCAGCCTTTGCAAACATCAGTATAAACTGCCATTAAAGAAACTCGTGGATGGAGCCACTTGTCTGAAGACACTGTGACTTCTTGGTGTCGGGTCCCTGTGTGTCTGCCCTGGTGGGTGACACTTCAGACCACCTCACAGTGGGCTCAGGCTGGAGAACCCCGCAAGTGGGACACTGATTATGGACCAGGTGCCTCTGGGTGTTAACAGCTGGTGAGACCACAGCGGAGGGCAGTGGACAGATGAGAAAGGGGCACTTGTGTAAGGACAGCCATCTCCCATGTACAAAGCTGTGTGCGTGCTTGTGTACAAAACCCCTCCATCTGGCTACAGAGACCCTGTCACAGAGACCGAATCCCACTGCTCCGAGCATCGCACAGTGCTCTCACCGCCTCAACGCCAAGTTCAGAGCAGAGCAGGCAACACCCCCCATCCCTGCTTACAAGTTAAGAATCTAAAACTCAGAGAAGCCATGGGCCAGTCAGTCCTGGATTATCGTTTCATCCTCTGTGCAGTGCGAACCCACAGCTTTCAGTTAGCAGCCAACACTTTCCACCTGTGACGCCAGGTGTCTTCAAGGCTTTTTAGAAGCCCTCAGAGCCAAGGCCCTGGATTAGACCTGACTCCCAGCTGACCCTCCACTGGGTTTTGGAGCTGTCAGGTCACACGGGAAGAGTGTGTCCATCCTCGTCCTGCAGAGCCGCTGGTGGACCTGATCGTCAGCGAAGCAGGGCCTCTGGTGTGCAGCCCCCTGTGGACCACGCTCCAGAGTCGCCTTAGGGAAACCCAGCCGCCGGGCAGTGGGACAACGGATGAGTGACCTCACGAGCTTTGCTTGATGGAAACGCCCATTGGAAGGGCTGTGGCCTTGCCCTAGTTCTAATTGCAGACAGGTTTTTCTCTAGGAGGCTCTGCTGCCCAAACCGCTTCACCCCAACAAGCCTGATGGAACGAGAACAGCAGCCTTAGTGTGTATAGGGGCCATGTCAGGGGTCAGCAGACAGAGTGGCCTCTGAAAGGTCATCCTAGACCAGTGGGGCTCCTTGCAGGCCTGAGGGGGTGCCAGGCTCCCAGCAGGAAGATCAGGTGTGTGATGGCCCGGCAACTGTCAGAGTTTTTCCTCCTCGGAGGCCTGGGCAGGTGCCAGGTGCCAGCGGGAAGACTTAGGTACAGGGTGGCCCAGAGCTGTCAGAGTTCTTCCTCCTCGGAGGCCTGGGCAGGTGCCAGGTGCCAGCGGGAAGATGGGGTGTGTGGTGGCCCAGCTGCTGTCAAGGGTGCTTCCTCCTTGGAGACCTGGGCAGGTGCCAGGTGCCAGCGGTCAGATCGGGCATGTGGTGGCCCGGCTGCTGTCATCACTGTTTCTTGCCTCCAGGGAGAACGGCGGAGCCCCCAGCATCTCTTCCGGCCTCGCCACAACCTGGACGGAGCCAAGATGCGGGCGTCGGTGCGCATGACTCGCTACTTGGAGTCCTGGGGGGCGGCCAAGCCCTTCGCACACCTGCACCACAGAGACAGCATGACCACTGAGAACGGCAAAATCAGCACCACGGTAGGTCTGCTGGGCACTGGGGGCCAGTGCCGGGGGTAAAGGTCCTCAAAATAGGAGCTGGAGAGGCTGGGGGACCACAGTCTCCCCCCTAGGGGGGGACCCGTTAGCCAGCTGTCAGGAAGCATCAAAGTACAGAGAAATGAACCCTAAGGTTTATACATGACTCGTTCTGCTGCGTGCAAGGAGAGTAGTTTTTATTGTTTGGGGTTTGTTTGTTTTTTTTTATATATAAATTTGTATTTTGTGCTGATTGCCTTACAAAGCTCCTATACATTGTTTTTCACACCAGATCTTTCCCATTTCCTTTACCCACCCCTCCCTCCACCCGTCAGATTGTGCGACCCTGTGATTACTCCCCGCCCATCCTCACCCCTGCTTCTAACTTCCCCCTCTTGGATCCTCATTAACATTTTACTAATTGTCTTTTGATTTCTACAAAATCTTACGTAGTATTTGCCCTTATGGGACTGAGCTAGTTCACTCAGCATAATGCTCTCCAGTACCTCCCAAATTACGTAGAGATTTTCCAAGCCATTGCTCCTGCGTGCTGCATAGTATTCCGTCATGTGAATGTCCCATAATTTCTCAGTCCATTCCATTGTGGTTGGACATTTGGGCTGTTTCCATGTTCTTGTGATGTGAATAATGCTGCTATGAACATTGGTGTGCAAATCTCAGTTTGTGCCTCAGTTCTCATTTTCTTGGGGTATATTTCAAGAGTGGGATGGCTGGGTCATACAGAATTTCTATGTTCGGCTTCTTGAGAAAACGTCAAAGTGCCTTCCAGAGTGGCTATACCATTTTACAATCCCACCAACAGTGTATAAGAGTTCCTACCTCACCACATCTTCAAGGAGAGTGTTTTTAAAAACAAGCATCCCAAAATAGGCTAGTTGCAAAGGTTAAAAAGAGAAACTTTCAAATGAGCTGAAAACTGTGATAGAATAATTTTTGGTCTGATAATTTCACACACAACGTTTCGCCAAGCAGTAGGCAGGGCAGTAGGGTGTAAAGGGACCGCAGGAACATTCCCACTCCTCAGATACAAGATCAAAAGAAAGGATTTGCCCAGGAACCGAGCTCGGAAAGCCCTGTCTCTCTGTGGAAACGGAGAATAGAGGAGACGAATGGGAAGGTGTGGACATACGGTGAGGGCGTGAGAGGAGGGCCGCCACATTGTGGGGACTGTGATCAGTGTCGAGAGAAAGAATGCGTGTGGACTGGTGGATGGAAAACCCATGTGCTCTGGTAGCTTCCACTCCAATCGGAGGAGACTGGAAAGGAATGACGGGGTGCCGCCCGACATGGTGAACTTAGATTGTGGAGGTGAAGAGTATTGATCACCCCGTGGGTTGTTAAAGAATGAGCAGATCTGTGTTAAAGGAAGTTCAGCCAGGGTACCCTTTAAAGGCAAGCACGGTGAGACTTGTCCTTATCTGCCTTGGACCTGTTGTCAAGAGAGCCCAGGCCTCAGGAAAAGAGGGGCGTCAGTAAAACAGAGGAGGACGCTTAACGGGAGAGATTAACACAGCAACCGCAGTGGGCGTGAGCAGGCTGGAAATCGGGGGGATGGCGCAGGACAGGGGTGCGTCCAGGTCTGTTGTACGTAACAGCAGTGTGAATTGCAGGCCCCTGGGCAGCACCTGACGTCCACAGCACGGTGAGTGGATGTCATGAATGTGCTGGAGTTGTTGTGAACCGCCGAGTCGGAGCCGACCCATAGCTGACTCTCCGTCGGGTTCAGAGTCGGTTAATAATCACACGGGAGGAGTCTGCCCACTCTTCTCCCACGTACTGGAGTAGACGCTTAAAGATGGCACACTTTACGTTCTGTGGATGTTGTTGTTGTTAAGTGCCGTGGAGTCATAGATGACTCATAGCGACCCTGTGAACAAAAGACCTGAACACTTGTCTAACGTTCATCGTTTTTCCAAGTTCATAGAGTTTCCGGAGGCAAGCTATTTCGGAAGTGGATGGCACTCCTGCTTCCAAGACTGTTTTACTTGGGAAGCTCCACCAAACACCGTCCACCATGGGTAGCCTTTATCACATTTGACACATCAGTGGCACAGTGTTTAGCTTCACAGCAACCATGAGTTACCTCTGTACAGAAAAGGATAAGCTTCTGAAAATGCTTTCCTAAGAATAAGCAAAATAATAACATCAGGTTCTTTTTCTAAAACTTGAATACATTGCTTTCTTCCTTGTATGTATTGTACCGTAATAAAAAAAAGATACTTTCCATGGTAAAATAAAAAATGTTAAGCGTTAGCCAATTGCAAACTTATTCTTGAAATAAGTCTGTGGCCACTAATAAGTCTTCCTTTTGTACTAGGACGTACCCATGGGCCAGCACAATTTCCAGAATCGCACCCTAAGGTACGGTGAGCCTTCTCCGCCTCGCTTCTCAAGGCCTGCTTGTATTTTCTTGGGGAAAGTAATTCTCATCAGTTATGGTAATTTTGAAGGCTCCTTCTAGAGAGCAGCTCCTTGTGAAAATTGCTTTCAGGTTCTGAAAATAGCACTATTAGTAAAGAGTGATTAGCATTCAGAAAGGAGCCAGAAAACAGGGCAGCACAGGGAAACCCTTCAGAACTTGAAGTTGTTTTCCTAACAAGACTTAGCTTGGCATTTCCGTGTAGCCAAAAATTTAATTTTCTTAAGAAGAGCATAGTGTCTGAGTTCTGTCTTTTTAGTGTGGATTCCAGGAAGCAAGGCCACATAAGACATAATTGTAACCAAGTCAGGGACCCCTCACCCCCATGCTGGAGGAGAACTCAGCCCCACTAGGCTGTCAGCAGTTGATATCTTGGAAGCCGATCACCAGGCCTTTTTTCAAGGAGCCTGTGGGTGGACATGAACCACCCACCTAGTGGTTAACAGAGGCCTGCGTTACCTCTCTGTTCCATCCAGGGACTCCCTCGACAGAATTAGCCTGGCCTGCAGAGTGAAGAGAATGGGTGTCCGCTCAGGACAGAGGCCCTGGACTGTCCATACTTGTCACCAATCCCACTGCTTCCGGTCAATCCTGGCCCCCAGCGAGCCTCCTTGAGGTCTCCACAGACCCCCTGACCCTCCCGTTGGTGCCAGTACCCCCCGGGGAATCAGCTCAGGGATCCCCCTCCTCTCCAGGCCTCTTCTGGGCTCTGAGCTCAGGGTTTTGGTTAACGGGACTGGGCTCCGAGATCCGGGGCCTCCTGCTGTAGAGGACGCTCTGGTGACGTGGTCGGTCAGGAGTTGAGTTGCTAACATCCAGGCTGAGTTCCTCTGGAGCTTTGAATAAGCCAGCGGCTCCTGGGGGGAAGATGGGTGATTTACAGCCTCCGAAACCGACTGCAGGGTCAGCGAGGGGGGGTTCCAGAGGGATAGCAATTAGTGATAAGAAGCGAGGATGTCCGCAGAAAGGCTTGGAGCTCGCCAGCCTGCTTCTCCACGGGGAAACCCACTTCTAGACAGAAAGGGGGGAAATGGCAGGCTCCATTATCTACACTTCGTAGAGAGAAGTGACCGTGATTACTGTACCACTTGTGAAACTGTGACAGCAGAGCACAGCGTTCAAGAGTCTGTCTGTGGTCCCAGGAACCAACAGGTCAGGAGATGCACTGCACAGGGAAAGTCTGAAGTCAGGGTCCAGTCCAAATCATTGAGCAGTAATGATGTCAGTTTGAGGACTAAGGTGCATCTGATTCCGGACATGGTCTTTCTGGTCACTTTCTGTGTATCTGAGAGCTGGGCAGTGACTAAGGATGACGGAAGAAAAATCGATGCCTTTGCGCTGTGGTGCTGGAGAAGAGCGCTGACCATCCCACGGACGGTCAAGAGGACAAACATGTCTTCTTGGTGAAAGGGAAGCCAGAAAGTTGCCTAGATGCAAGGATGAGGAAACTTCTTCTCACATACTTGGGGGATGTTGCTAAGAGAGGCTGTTCCTCGGAGAGGGACATCATGCTCGGAAGAGTGGAGGCTGAGTGAAGGAGAGGGAGACCCTCACTGGGAGACCCTCCGTGCGACGGATTGACGAGGTGACTGCTGCAGAGGCCTCAAGTGTGTCAGTTGATGAGGATGGCACAGCTAGGACAGGGCTCAGAGCTCTTGTTCAGATGGTTCTGTGGGGCGCACTTGACTCCATGGTACCTCAGTGGAACAACAGCTGGTCAGAAGGGTCCTGTGTGGCGAACGCTGGCCCCTTGTCCAAGCATGCGCCTGCCTCTCCGTGCTGCGTTCAGTGCCGGCACTGCCGCCACAGCAAGTGAGCACTGAGGTCCGTCCTGGCCAGACCAGACCCCCAGCAGAGTGCTCAGTCCGCAGAGGGGGCTGCCCACCATACGGAGAAGCTTCTTTATAAACTGCTGGGCGGTGGTGGCTCGGGGGCTTCCCTCCTTTATGTCTTTCTATACTTTATGAACAGCATTAAATAGAAATGTTGACATCATAGGCAAATAGCCTTACTATTTCCCTATGTATTCATTAACATTTTGCCCATGTTCCTTTTTTTTTATAGAACCAAATCACAAAAGAAAAGATTTGAAGAAGAATTGAATGAAAGGATGATTCAAGCTATTGATGGAATCAATGCTCAAAAGTGAGTACGTGTGGGGAGACGTGTGTTTGTGTGTAAGCTTTTTTAAAAACTTTGTATCTTTTATTGTGAATGCAAGTAAAAATTTGAACGTAGTATCTGTTTTTCAGTCATTCAGACCCATTTTTTCTTTACATATCAATTGCTATTACAATGTCTGATTTGTGTCTTACTTCCCGTCGGCTTGCCTTCTACCTCACTTCGTAGCTATTACTATGTTCACACCTCCCTCCCTCCCTTCCTCTCTGTCCATTGTGATCATCTCAGAATGATTCTCTTTCACTGAATGAAAGCCAAAAAAAAAAATAAGTGAATAAAAGATGCATGTGTAGCAAATATAAAGAAAAAAATAAGAGTAATTCTTTCTCCGTGTAAACACTTCCTTAATTTTTTATAATATCGGTCATGTTCCAAAAGTGTCCTTTTGAAACCAACTTAAGTAACTTGGCATAATATCCTGTAAATTCAACCCTGTTATGCAGTGTTTTGAAAAATACCTTCCTTCTTTAAAAAAGTTTGGTTGTGACCAAAAACATTCTTCTATGTGGTACAGCACTGGTCTGTCCACTTGCTGTACAGGGGGTAACTCGTGGCTGCTGTGATGCTGAACACTGTGACACTAATGTGTCAAATGTGATAATGGTCACCCGTGGTGGACGGTGTTTGGTGGAGCTCCCCGATTTAAACAAGCTTGGAAGCAGGAGTGGCATCCACTTCTGAAGTAGCTTGCCTCCGGAAACTCTATGAACCTGGAGAAACAATGAAAGTTATACAAGTGTTCAGGTCTTTTGTTCATAAGGTCGCTCTGAGTCATCCATGACTCGATGGCACTTAACAACAACAATAATAACAACTTTAAAATACTGTATTTGATATTGGTTTGCATACAAGATTCTTATACATAGTGTTTTGTTTCTATATATTGTGTTTCATAGAATCAGTCCCATACATTGTGTTTTATAAAATCAATCACCTTTGGTCCATGCCCATCACTCCCCCACTCTTTCAGATCCCCACTGAATCCGCCCAGTTTCTTCAACCACTCACTCTGCCCACATAACTCTGTTCCCTCAAGCTTCTCCCCCTTCCCCACCCGTACAGCCCCTCTTCCCTCCCCTTCCACCTTTGGACTTTTGTACATATCTTACTAGTAATCCATCTATTTTTACAGTAATGCTCTTACGCAGTATGTATGTTTGTGAGACTAAGTTCACGCAATGTAATGCTTTCCAGCCTCTCCCATGTTACATGGTATTTTTCAAAACCATTGCTTCTGAATGCTGCATAGTATTCCATCATGTGAATGCACCATGATTTCTCAGTCCGTTCGTTTGTTGATGGACATTTTGGCTGTTTGCATTTTCTTGCTATTGTGAATAATGTGTTGTTATGAACATCAGTGGTACAAATCTCCATTCATGTCTCCGTTCTATTTTCCTTGGGGCATGTACCTAGCAGAGGAATAGCTGAATCCTATGGAATTTCTATGTTCTGTTTTTTCAAGGAAACACCAAACTGCCTTCCAGAGTGGTTGTACCATTTTACAATCCCACCAACAGTGTGTGAAAGTTCCAATCTCTCCACATTCTCTCCAACAGGTCCTGCTTGCTGTCCTGTTAAAGTTTGTTACTGCCACTGGGGTGAGATGGTATCTCAGTGTGGTTTTGATTTGCCTTCTTATTATTGCCAGTGATTTTGAGCATTTCTTTGTGTGTCTGTTGGCCATCTGAATGATCTTCCTCTTGAAAAAGTGTTTCCACGTCTTTTGCCCATTTTGTAATTGGCTTATCAGTCGTTTTCTTCTGGAAACTCTGTAGAATTGTGTAAACTTTTGTTATAAGACCCTTGACTGAGATGACATTGTCAATTTTTTTCCCCAGTCAGTAGGGTTTCTTTTTACCTTATTGAAAAGAGGAGTATTTTTGTTGTAGATTTTTATTTTTTTAATACTGATTTATTTACAAAACTTGAATACATTGCTTTTCACACAAGATCCTCCCCATTTCTTTGACCACCATCACCACCCGTCGAATTATGCAATCCTATGATTAACTCTCCACCCCCCTGCCCATCTTCACCCCTCTGCTCCCACCCTCTCCCCCATGATAGTGATTTTAAGCAGTATTTGTCCTTGTGTGACAGAGTTAGTTCACTCATCATAATGCTCTCCAGTCCCTCCCAAGTTAGGTAGTGATTTACAAAGTCACTGCCCTGTACCACAACTTCTCAGTCCATTTATTTGTGTTTGGACATCTAAGCTGTTTCCGTGTTCTTACGATGGTGAATAATGCTGCTGTGAACATCGGGGTACAAGTCTCCATTTGAGCCTCAGTTCTCATTTTCTTGAGTATATTCCAAGCAATAGAATAGCTGCTCATATGGGATTTCTATTTTCAGCTTTTTGAGGAAGTGCCAAACAGCCTTCTTTAGAAGGTCCCATTCATCGGTTTTATCCTCTGCTGATTGTGCATTTCTGGCTGTATTTTCCAAGCTTTTTATACCATAGACTAGGCCTCTTCAGTTTGGTCCCATTTTGGAACTCACGAGCTTTTATGGTTTGGGGCTTTACCCCTCGGTCTCTGCTGCACCCTGAGTTGATTTTTTTTGTATGGCGTGAGATGTGGATCCCACTTCAGCTCCGCCAGGAGAAGGGTAGACAGACTCCTCCCCTGCAGTTAACTACTTCCGAAAAGTCACCCGAGGGTTCTGACTCGACAATGCACAACTCAACAACAACCATTAGTTTAAAAGGTAGTTATTGCCTCAATTTTTACTTTTAAAAAAATTATTCACAATTAAAAAAAAAAAGAAGAGAGTATTTTAAAGAGTATTCTTTTTTTTTATTAAATTTTATTAGTTTTAATGAGCATTTACAGGGATTTGGGGTTTTCATTCCTTCATTGCTGCACCATTCTCTCTACCCTCCTCCCCAGTTTGTTCTTCTTCTCCGCCATCCAAATGTCTGTTTTAATTGTCCAATTGCCACAGTGCTTGTCAAAGTCAGTTCTGATTAATCTCCTTTGTCGGTGTGTCCTTTGCCATTCCCTATCACTTCTACCTGAGAGAGACTTCACCCTGTTAAAGAGTATTCTTGCATTCCTAATTGACAGCTATCTCATCTTTCACACCCATCTGAAAATATCATCTTTTCCATTAAGTATTTCACCACAAGCCCAATAGCTAAGGTGCCTCCGAGAATCCATTCATTATATTCCCAAGGTCATTCCTTTTTAAAAAATCCTGGGTCCTTTCTGGAAAATATGCATGCAACTGAAATGTTCAGCACAGACAACATCCACACAGGATCCCATCTCATGACACAATTTTCACACACACACACACACACATGAACTCTTTGACAGAAGGAATCATTACAAAGACAATCGCTTTGCTTTAAGTCAGTCGCGGTGGTACTTGACTCACCTGTTTGCTGTCAGTCATCTCATGTCTGTGTGTAAGTCTGGGGAACCTGTTTGTATATCTCCATGTGCCTTCATACTGAAGGAGGCTTAGTGTGGGTGTAACTGCTGACGCTGGAATGTCCCAAACAGGCCTCTTGGTTAAGTGGGAAACACGCCAGGCAGCCCTCAGACAACAAAAGAGCAAATCAAAGAACGAGACCCGTTACAGGTGTGCGTTTGCGTCAGCTGCTGCCCTGTGCTGCAGCGCCCTGTTCATGAGCTCTTCTTCGGCTTTTCTGTACCTTTCTTCGGAGGCTGTCGGCACCTCCACTTGAGGAGATAGTGGGGGCCTCACCCTGCTGCCTGTTCAGCTGTGTTCTGCTCGTGAGGTGAAGGTTACGTAGATGCAGAACCACACTGATGATCAGCTTGAGGTGCCAAAGGTCTGTCATTCAATATGTCCTTCCCAGCCATGGGTTCACCGTTTTATGCTGAAGTTCTTGTATTAAGGAGAGAGGATGAGGGTGGGACGGAAGGCCTGCTCTGCCGGAGGTTTGCGTAAGCCCATGAGAAGTCAGTGCTCTGCGTTATGTCTGTCACGGTGGTACTTGACTCACCTGTTTGCTGTCAGTCATTTCATGTCTGTGTGTAAGTCTAGGGAACCTGTGCAGCCATGCACCTTCATGCTGAAGGAGGCTTAGTGTCGGTGTAACTGCTGTCTTCCTGGGACACCTGCTCTCAAGTTAGACTGCAGCTCACCAGTCTAAGTCGGCCTGCTTACCTGCACCGCGAGAGTCACTCATTCTCCTAATGGTCTGAGTCTCTGGGAGACCTTCCCGTGAACCACCGACCCCAAAGGACACAGAGGAGTGTGGGAAGGAAAGGAAGGAGGGGCTGGTAGTGCCAGAAATTAAGGAATTACACGACAGATCAGCGGGGACTCCGCACTTCTGCAACTGGTCCGCTTCTAATCTTTGATGTTGTTGTTGTCATCATGTGCTGTCGAGTCGCCTGCAACTCATAGCAACCCTATAACCCTAAACCCTGCTCTGTCCTGTGCCAATCCCACCATCTCCAACACACCTACCCCCATTACCCCAGTCACTGAATCAATCCATCTCGTAGACGGTCTTCCCCTCCTGCGTTGTCCCTCTACCCTACCAAGCATGATGTCCCTCTCCAAGGACTGGTCCCTCCTTACAACATGTTCAGAATATGTCAGACAAAGCCTCAGAATCCTTGCCTCCAAGGAGCAGCCTGGCTTCACCCTCTCCAGGTCAGACCTGTTCGTTTTCTTGGCAGTCCATGGTATATTCAGTACTCTTCTCCAGCACCACAGCTCAAAGGCATCAATCCTTCTATCCTCCCTGGTCATTGTCCAGCTCTCTGATGCATAACAAGTGATTGCAAAGACCATGGCCTGTATCAGGCGCACCTTAGTCTCCAGAGTGATACCATTGCTTTTCAGTACTTTATAGAGGTCTCTAACCGCAGACTTTCCCATCTCAATACGTCCTGGTTACTGGTGCCAAAGAGTGTGGACTGTGGAGCCAGCTACTTCTAATCTTAGCAGGATGACTTGTGAGTATGTTCATTCCTGTCACACATATTGATGACGTCTTCACAGATGTCAGCTGCTTGTTGAGCACTGAACACTGGGGAAAGGCATTCAGACATCCCTGACCCCACGTAGACCAAACTGCAGTCCAGCCCACGGTCCGTGCTGTCTCACAGGGACTGTATGTGTCACAGAGGAAGGCAGTGCCCATCCTGGGTCATCACCAGAGCCACTGCCGTTTCGGGGGGCATTGTCATCACTGCTGGGCCAGTCCACCTCACCAGGGACTCCGCACACTCCCCGACCCTGGGCTTCATCAGTGTCCAGCACCAGTAACCGGCTCCCCTGGCCAAATGCCCAAACCAAGGGCACACAACAACAGCTTGCTGTGGTCCACTGGTCAGTTTTCCACACTAGATCTCCAGCCACAGCAAGTGTCCAGTAGACCTGTCCCCTCGGGGCTTTAAGCAGCGAACTTGTCACAAGCAGACCCCTGACCTTTTCCAAGGTGTTGTTGTTTGGATTAGACTTCTGCCACTGACTGGGCCACGTGCCTTCCCAAACAGTGTCAGTTTGGCTTCTCTGTCAGTCTCAGGGTCCTGTGATCCTCCTGCATGCAGTCAGCCCTCACCGCTGTCGTGTTAAGGGCAAGGATTAGTGTTGGTTTGAGGTACCAGCAAGTCAGCTACCACTCACAGCTCCCCTAAACAATAGATCCCAACTTGACACTATACTGTGCCATCCTCGAATCTCTGTCACACTCAAGCCCAGTGAGTGCGGCGTCTCTCTGTCAGTCCATCTCGTTGGGGGTCTTCCTCTCGCTCCCTGACCCTCTGTTTCTCCTAGCAAGACGACTTTTTTCCAAAGACTGCCCCTCCTCACAACATGGCCAAAGTATGTGGTATGAAATTTCACCGTCCTTGCCTCTGGGGAGCACTCTGGTTTCACTTGAGTACGTGGGGTGCTCAGCACTCTTCTCCAGCCTCCCAGTTCAAAGGCAGCGCTTCCTCGCTCTTCCTTGTTGATGGTGCCACTTTCCCACGGAGGGGAAGCGAGTGGAAATGCAATGACTTGGTTTAGAACCTCGGTCTTTTCAGTTGCTCCCTTGAACTTTAGAAGCAGGACTCAACGAATAAATTCAACTCTGCCGTCCAGTCAGAACTCAGAGCTGACGCTTGGGCGGGTTTGAAGAGGCAGTAAATCTCCTGAGAGGAGATTGCCCATCTTTCTCCTGTTGGGGCAGAATTCAAGGCAGGCGTGTCATGATGCTGCCATGTCCACGGTGTTATCTGAGATGAGCCAGTCACGTGTGAGCGTTGTAGGGTGCAATATCCCCCTTAAGTCATAGCCCTGGGCTGAAGGGAGGGGAGGTTCCCTGGGGTGTGATCTGTAGGGCCTGTTAGCTCAAAACAGGTAAGAGAGGAAGGCGTCCAGGAAGGGCCCTCAGTGTCTCCAGGACAGAAGCGGCGTTGGTGGGCTGTGTCCTTGAACCTGGACTTGCACCGGGAAGCCCCTCAGCCCAGGGAAAGGCCAGAACACATGGAGGTCTCTGAGGAATGCCAGCCTACAGGCGGTAAAGGAGACGTGGACCTTCCTCCTGACCCTCACTCACGGAGGGCCTTCCTGGGGTCAGCGCCCTGGATTTGAGCTCTTAACCACCTAAGCGCCTCCTTTTTTGAGTTTGAGTTTTGACACTCATTTTCAGGAAGAGGGCAGGCTTTCTCCGCCTGTGTGATTTGCTGCCTCAGAAAACCTGATGGCGGGCCAGCTGTGGGTCGGTTCTGACTCCACAGAACAGAGCAACCATAGCCGACTGTGGAAGAGTGGACGGAGCTGGGCTGAAGCCACCACTTACCGTCACGGCCCGAGAACTACGGCTTCTCCAGCCTCCTGGCCGCTGCCCCAGTGAGGGAGCCCACTGCCGTCGAACGGGGTGTCGGAGGAGAACGAGGGTCCCTGGTGGCACAGTGGTTGAACACTCATCTGCTGGCCAGTAGGACTCCCATTTCCATCTAAGGGTTTGATACGTGAGGAGTTAGGGTTCCCGGTGTCACGGGGGTTAAGCGCTCATCCTAACTGAGGGCTCAGTGGTTAGAGCCCAGCGTCTCTGCAGGAGAACAGCGCAGTCACTTCTGGACTCTCCCCGCCGTGGCCCCTGGAGGGCCATTCTGCCGTGTCGCATGGAGTCTGTGGGGCACAGTCGGCCGGTGGGGCTGGGTTTGCTGTTGGCTTTTATACGGAAGTATTCTGGTCTCTTCATTGTATCCTGGTGACCAGGAACTCAAACGTGGGTTGCAGTGGGCAGACACACAACGTCTCTGTGAAGGACTTGTCCCCACCCTCCTCACCCTCCTCTTCTGCTCCACATGTGTGGGAAGAGCCTCTCTGAGGTGGTGCAGGGCTCAGGTGTCACCTTGAGAACTAAGATACACCTGCCCCGGCTGGCCGGGGGATTCCCTCATTTACTAGCCATCTCCTTTCGTGATTTGAATGAACGTTTGCAAAGCAGATCGTTTTCTATGCAACGATTCATCCAAATTGGGGGTTAGAACACTACTTAGAATACCCACAAGACACTTGCATTGTCCCCTGCGCAGCTGGTCATGCTCACGTCTGTCCCTGGTTCTTTCTCTCTTTCTGTGTGGGTCTCTCTGTCTCTATGCTTTTGTAGCTCTTTATCTGTCTCTCAGTCTGTCTATCTCTCTCTCAGTCTCTCTCTCTCCCTCTTGACATCTCTCTGCTTCCATATCTGCCTCTACCTATATTTCTTCCTTTCTTGCTAAACTAATCCATTCCTTAGGGGGCGGGGAAATACTTTGCCACACATTTTGCAAACCTTTCTGAAATGATGGAACCACAACCACGTGTGTTTGTGCGTTTGGGATTGCAGAGCAGCTTCTTACCACGCGGCCACCAGTTGGCCTGTGACATTGGAACCTGCCCATGCCTGGCGCTCCAGTGGGATTTCAGAGGCAGAAGATCGCGTGGGAGGAGATTTCCCTGCTCTGTCCTGCGGAGCAGCCAGTGGATTTGAACTGCCTATCTTTGCATTGGCAGCACAGTTCCTTCCCTCTAAGCCAGTAGAGCTGCGAGGCCCCCAGAGCTCTGTGAAATGGTGCACGAGCTGGTCAGCTCACAGACCCCAGAGGTGGGCGACGTCTGCTGGGAGAATATAACCCTGCTAACTCCGGCGGCGTGTGAGAATTAGCTCATCAGTTATTCGGACAAGAAACCACCACCGGCAAACTGAGCGTGCAGTGAAAATCAGGACAAAGGGATGGGGGGCTGGACACAGCCGATTCCAGACCCTGGGTGAAGGAGGGCACTCGAGGAGGGAGGGCTGACCCCCCTGCACGCACAGGTGCCCTCCCAGGACCTGGAAACCTGCAGGTGACGTGCTGACCATTTCCGTAGCCTCGTCGCCCCCTTAGTTCATTTCTGAGCCTGTTTATCCCGGAGCTCCTCTAAATTAGATTCTCCCTTCTCCAGATGGAAAAAAGACTGGTTTTAATAAGTTACCTGCATACATTATGCATAGCTTGATATTCAGTAATAAGTACACAGTTTGGAAAAGGGAGATGATAAAAGTTTATTTAACGTTTTATCTTCTGGCCTTTTAATATTAACCAAGCTTTTGATGCCTCCAACCAATCTCAACCAATAAAGCAGATAGCACGGTGTTTCTGCTGCCTGTTCAACTACGCGAAAGCCCAGCGGGCTCCTTTCACTGAAGAGGGAAGGGGGGTTGGTGCCTCTGAGCTGTGATATCGAAGGAGAATGCTGAATATCTACGGCCTGCCGTAGGACAAGCTGGACAGCGCTCTGGGGGTGCAGCCAGAGTGTCCTCGGAGGCCAGGACGGCGAGGCTTCATCTCCCATGCCTCGGGCATGTTGTCGGACCACCCGTGCTTGCAACGCAACCTCATACATGATAAAAGAGAAGACCCCGGGGGACGCGGAGGGTCACAGTGGCTGTGGGCAGGGGGCTTCAGCCCACCTGGGACTGGACAGGACGGTGCAGGATTAGACGGGGTTTACTGGTCACTGTGGGTAGGAGCCTGACTCGGCCCCTGAGTGGTGCAGATATTAGCGTGCTTGTCTGCTAACTCACATTCAGGCCGGGTCATGCTGGGCCGGTGAGGAAAAGCCTGGTCATTGGCCTCCAACGCCCCAGCCGTCGGAACCGGGCACCGTTTTCCTCACAGACCCTCGCGCTCCCTGTGACGGACTTGGGGCTGCCGAAGCTCATCCGTGAAGTTGGGGGCCTGCCTGCTCCGGCTGTTCCGGAAGAACCTTCTTTGTTATGGATTACACGGGCCCTTGTTTAAGCTGCTCTTTCTCTCGTTACAAGGTCTTTCTTAAATCCCATTTCTAAGTCCGTAAATGTATACAGGATGCATACTCTGTCATTTTTACTTACATTCCCGGCTTCAGAGAGCTATGCTGATGTCACGGCCCAGCCACAGTAGGGACACCGTGGTCAGGCGTCTGCACTGATGAGGTGCTGCATTCACGTGGCCTCAGGTCTCTAGAGCTCCTCCGACACAGGTACTGGGGACAACTCGGCATAGTGACAGCCGGGCCGCAGCTCAGAGTCCAGGCAGGACTGAGGACCCTCTGCAGAGAATTCTGCCACCTTCCCACCATCCCCGAGGCAATACTGGGTGCCCTCTGCAAACACAAGATTCCCCCCAGTCCCCCCGAGGAGATACTGAGTGCTTTCTGCAAACACAGGTTCCCCCGATCCCCCCCAGAGGTGATACTGGGTGCCCTCTGCAAACACAAGGTTCCCCCCAGCCTCCCACCAGAGAGGATGGTGCTGAACTTTGAAACCATCCTGATTTTTGGTTTAAGAGTTAAGCTCACCAAAAGTTACGTTATCAACAGTTACGGATAAGCAAAATAGAGCCTCACGAGCTAGGAATCTTTTTTCTATTATTGGCTGAAATGAAATAAAAACCCTAGGGAGACAGAGAAAGGGGCCTTTCTACAGTGCTGAGCTGTGAGAGGACCTCTGCCTCAACCTCTCTCTCCGAATTCATTTCCTCATGTCCCCGCTTTCTTTCTGCGTTGGGTTAACAAGGTACCACAAGGGGGTGGCTTTGACAAACAGAGCATGTTCTCTCACGGTTTAGGAGGGTGGAAGCCTGGCGTTAGGAGCAGCTCCAGGGGGAGGCTTTCTCTGGGTCTGTTCTTGAGTCCCGTCCTTGTTTTCTTCTACATCCGTCGGCCCAGCGTCACTCCTTGGCACGTCCCAAATGCCTGGAGGGTCCCCACCATTATGGACCTTCCAAACAAAAGGGCTGCGGCCAAGAGGAAATGGACTTTGCCATGGACAGTGGTTGTCAGTGTAGGATTTCCCAAGGTCAGCGAGTGCCCCCATGATAGGATTGTAGATACGGTCGGTGACCCAGTGTTAAGACACTGAACGACAGTCCCCAGTCCACCAGCCGCTCCAGGGCAGAGAGACGGACAGTCTCCGCCCGTGTAACTTACCACCGCTGAAAACCCACCAGAAGGTCAGCTGTGGGCCAGTCCCCATCTATGAGACCAGGGCTGTGACCTAACCTGGGTGTCATCCCACCTCTCACACCCGACCACTGATCTCATCACAGGAATGGTGGCTACAGCTCCACAGAGGAGCCCCGGGGGCCTGGTGGGTAAGGAATGGTGTCGTCAACTCCAAGACAAGCCGTCCAAATCCGCTAGCCTCTCCTGGGGAGAAAGGTGGTGGTCTCCTTCTGTGCTGGAGGGCCAGCTGTGAGTAGAGTCCGGCTCGAGGGACTTAGCAACACCACATCATCACGTGACCGTCTCGAATCCCGCCTCATTGCCATCACAGAGGGTACTCGTGAGATGGTGACAGTGGACTGAGAGTCAGGACCTTGTCTGGTGAACACATTCTTGTTGTCTTGTTATTATTGTGAGGTTAGTAGCCGAGAACCAACAGCTAAAGGTTGCTCTTGTCAGGTGTCATCGAGTGTGACTGACTCATGTGACCCTCTGAACAACAGATCTGAACCCTGTCCTGTCCTGTGAACCCTGTCCTGTGCCATCCCTCCACTTCCTGACACGCTCAGGCCCGTTGGGGCAGTCACTGTTGCAGTCCACCGCTTGAGGGTCATCCTCTTTTATGCTGACGCCCCACCTTTCCAAGCATGATGTCCCTTTCCAAGGACTGGCCCCTCCAGCAGCTTGGCCAAGCATGTTAGATGGAGTTTCACCATCCCTGACTCCGAGGGGCACCCCTGGTTTCCCTTTCTCCAGGACAGACCCACTTGTTATCTTTGCAGTCCCGGGATGGTCAGGACTCTTTCCCAACACCACAACTCAAAGGCATCGATTCTTCATTCTTCCTTCGTCATTGGCTTCATAACAGAACATGCAATAGGGGAACACAGGCCAACCCATGGCCCGCGTGTTGTGATAATTGTCTTCGACACCTTGTATTTTAAGAGGGAAAGTGCTGTACTGTAGCTCAGTGAGTGTGGCATTGAGGCGTCTGGGTGCTGGGTGTGGTGGTGTGGCCGAGAACAGCTTCTGTGTAAAGCAGCCCAGGTGTGAGTAGGGACCTCCAATGTCTTGGGTGAACATCCTAGCCCCAGGTGAGTCCTCTGCATGGTGCGTCACCCAGTGGCTTCACCTGGACAAGCTGAGCTTAACTGGCCTCAGGAAGGCGCCATGGCGGGGTTTTCCAGGCTGGCAGTAAGTGCCCTCTTTAGCACACTCGCCGGCACTGTGTGGATAACCATGTGTGGACTCTGCCTGGTCAGGAGCCCTGGTGGCATGGGGCTCTGTGAGGTGTGCTCCTGACCCAAAGGTCGGCGGTTCTAGGCTGTCCCCTGCTCAGTGGGAAAAGGAAGAGGCAGTTTTCTCCTGCGGAGATTTCCAAGCTCCGGACCCGAAGGAAGGTGGCCCAGTGATGGGTGCATCCACGAGACAGCAATGGGGCTTGGTTTCACGCAAATAACTTTCTTTTTACCTTTTTTTCTAAGCCAACTCGACATTAGTGGGTTCGGTTTGACATCCTTTTAGTTGGCTCTGTGCTTTGTCTAACAAAATAGCAGAATCTGTTTTGAGTGGTTCACAACTGAAGGCAGAGACCGTGACTTATTAGAGAGGAGTCAAGTGCAGAAGCCGCTCCCCGTGTGTGGGTGGCGTCTTGTGTGATCAGCTTCTCCTCTTTCCCTCCCAGGCAGTGGCTCAAGTCTGAAGACATCCAGAGAATCTCCCTCCTCTTCTACAACAAAATACTGGAGAAAGAGGTAAGCGATTTCTTCTTCTGAATCCGTAGGTTGTTTTGAAATGTGGGTGTTTAAAAATTCCTTCATGGAGTTGTGGTCATCTGGTTTTTATTTTGTGCCTTCACACGCGCGCGCGCACACACACACACACACACGCATATGCACACGTGACACGTAAATCCTCCAGCTGAATCCGGGCTCTCCAGGCCTTGCTTGGGTTGCGCACATCTGCTGTGCCCTCCTCCTCCTCTATGCCCAGTTCCCCACCCCCCAACCCCAGTGGCCTCAGCTGTCAGCACCCCAGGAGCCAGCCTGGGTCCAGACAACAGGGAGGGGCAGGAAAGATCTGCTGACTCCATGTGCAGTTTTCTTAGAACATGTTTTCAGAGAAAGTGAAGCCCTTCCTGCAAGTTTACAGTGTCTCTACACAAAGGATCCCTGGAGGCATGGCAGTAACATCAGGCTGAGAGGTGAGTGGTTCGAATCCACCGCCTACTCCACGGGAGGAAGGTGGACCATGCCTCCTGTCCACGTGGCCCAGCCCAGTGTGTGCATGTTGGTGAGGACACACAGAGCCATCCGTGACGCTGTGCAGTGAGAATCGTATTCAGAACGTTCTGTATTGTGGAACCGTGGAAACAGGTTAACTCAGAGGAGGAAGCCTGCAGTTAGATCAGCCACAGAGCAGGGGAGGCTTTGGGTCACAAATAGTTGGTTTTGTGGGGTTTTTAAAAACTTCATGATGAAAAATGAAGATTTCTATTCAGCACCTGTTTGGGAAAAGTGGAAAGGCCAAGCACGTATGTTTTTTTTATTTTCATAGTTTTCATGAAATGTGCAATGAGCTGGAGTCAGAAAATCAAAAGGGCTGAATGCACTTGGCATTTCTTAAGCTGGAGGAACAAAAGAACAAATTCAAGGCATGAGTTGCAATACTTAAGGATGCTGTGGGAAGAATATGGAATGGTCCAGGAAGCATTAAAAGAAGATGGACGAAGAATACAGAGTCACGTACCAAAAAGAATTAGCTGATGCAGAATTTCAGGAAACATGTGACCAAGAGGCAATGGTGATGAAGGAGGAAGTTCAGGCTATTCTGAAGGACTTGGGGGGGAAAAGCCCCAGGAATTGTTGGAATACCAATTAACGTGTTTCAGCAAACAGATGGTGCCCTGGATGTGCACACTATGTTGTGCCAAGAAATCTGGAGAACAACCACTTGACCAACTGACTGGAAGAGATACATATTTATTCTCATTCAAAAAAAAAAGTGACCTGACAAGGGTGTGGAAATTATCAACCAATATCACTAGTACCACACACTTGCAAAATCCTGCTGAAGATTATCCGGAAACAACTGGAGTAGTACATTGACAGAGAACTACCAGAAATACAAGCTGGGTTTAGAAGAGTTGGAATAAGGATTGGAGGAAGACTCATCAACAACCTGCATTATGCAGATAACACAACCTTGATTGCTGAAACTGAAGAAGACCTAAAGTGCTTGCTGTAGAAGGTCAAGGACTGCAGCCTTCAATATGGATTGAAATTCAACATCAAGGGGACAGAGGTTGTCACCACTAAACCAGTTGGCAGCACCATGGTGGATGGAGAAGAGATTGAGGTTGTTAACAGTTAAAGCTTGTTTGGCTCCACAATCAATCAACGCTCTTAGCACTGGCAGTCAGAAAATCAAAAGATGAATTGCACTGGGAATATCTGCTGTCAGGGACCTTTACAGAGTGCTGAGAAGCAACGATGTCAATCTAGAGATAAGGTGCGCCTGATCCAGGCCATGGTCTTCCCGGTTACTTACAATACTTCAGAGAGCTGGACAATGACTAACGATGACGGAAGAAGAATCAGTGCCTTTGAGGTGGAGAGGAGTCTTCAACATAATATGGACCACCAGCAAAACCAGTAAGTCTGTCTTGAAGAGAGTGAAACCAAGTTTCTCCTTGAAGAAGACTAGGATTCTGAAGCTCTGACATATACTTGGGGAGCTTGGCGAGGAGGGATCAGCCCTTGGAGAATGACATCATGCTTAGAAGGGTGGAGGGACAGCAGGGAAGAGGAAGACCCTGGATGAGATGGATTGACACAGTAATTGGGGCAGTAGGGGTGGATGTGTCAGAATTAGACTGGCTTAGGACAGGGCAGGCTTCAGAGCTACTGTCACTGTGAGTCACAGGCCACTCAAAGACACATAACAACAACAACAACAGCCCGAGGCCTGCAGACACAGACTCTTCCCACGCCTTGAAGGCCTGCAGACACCGCTTTCCACACGTGGCTCCTGCTGCCAGCCAGGCTTCCCGGGGCCTCCTGCTGTTACCTGAACGACTCTCTTCCGCTTTCTTACTAACCCTTCTTATTGTCGGCTTCGTGCTGTGACTGCAGTGTAGGTTCTGAAGTGGGTCGTCTTGAGGTCAGTGTTTGGTGTCACTGAGTGTCGACTGTAAACTGACTGTAGTTTCTAATCACTGTTTGCTGTGAGGTGAATGTTTACCACGAGCCAGCAGTTGTTCATGTGTTAATTGTCTGGAGCCAACGCACTTCCCCTAAGTATTGGTACCAAGTCAACCCTGACATGTAGCGACTTTCTGAACAACCCATCTGATCGCTGTCCTGTCCCCTGCTGTCCTCATCGTCCCTGACGCACTTGAACACCTCGTCGCCATCACCGAGTCAACGCGCCTGGTTGAGGGTCTTCCTCTCCTTTGCTGACCTTGACTCCTCCCAGGTATCAGGCCCTCTCTAAGGAGCACCGTCTCCTAGCAACATGCCCGAAGGATGTGAGGGGGGCTCGGCCCTGCTCTCCTCCACAGAGCACTCTGGCTGCACTTGATCCTAGACGTGTCAGTTTGTCCTCTTGTCTGTCTGTGGGACAGTCAGTCAGTCCTCTCCTCCCTTAAGTGAGGTGCCAGTTTATCCCAGATGCCACTTTCCTCACCCTGAGAGCGGGGTGCCCGCGTGCCGTGCTGTGGTGAGCGTTAGATGAGCGCCATGCACAGCGTTTCAGGTCCCGTCACCTGCCGATGGCACCGGGCCTTCAGGGTCATCACACCACCACCGGCTGAGCGTCACTCGGTCAGACTTCTTTCGTGCGTGAACTCCAGGTCATGGTCATGGTCACGGGGCCAGTGGTAGACCTGCCCACGGGTCAGTTCACTGTCCTGGGAGGCAGGAGCCGCTGTGTGGCACCCTGCTGACCATGCTAGATGAGAGGGAGACGTTGGCAACCCCAGCTGAGTAGAAGCAAAGGGTGATTCGAGATCTGTATCCCCGCCCCAGCAGCCTGCCCAGCGCCCAGCAGGAGCTGATCCGACTGGAATGTCCATCAGTGTCCACAAATCGCATAGTGCTCCTAAAAGGGAAAGGTCACTGGGCGAGGGGTCATGCCCTCTCCTCACTGTCTGTTACCATGAGACCTGGTTGTGTGCCTCAGCAGGAAGGTCATGGGGTGAGGAGTCACGCCCTCTCCTCACTGTCTGTTACCATGAGACCTGGCTGTGCGCCCCTCAGAGGGAAGGTCACGGGGTGAGGAGTCACGCCCTCTCCTCACTGTCTGTTACCATTAGACCTGGCTGTGCCCCTCAGAAGGAAGGTCGTGGGGTGAAGAGTCACGCCCTCTCCTCACTGCCTGTTAGCATTAGACCAGGCTGTGCGCCTCAGAGGGAAGGTCACTGGGTAAGGGGTCATGCCCTCTCCTAGTATCTGTTACCATTAGATTTGCTGTGCACCTCAGAGGGAAGGTCACGGGGTGAGGGGTCACACCCTCTCCTCACTACCTGTTAGCATTAGAATTGCTATGCTCAAAAGCACAGGAAACACCTCCATCCTCCCTGTAGATCCCCTAGAATGCACGAACTCATGATGTGTTGGTGGATTGGGCAGCGTCCTGGTCACTGGTGGGCAGTGTCTCTGTTGTCTGGTGCTGCTGTAACAGACCACAGTGGATGTCTGTAACAGATATGAATGCACTTTCAGTGTAGGTGTCTGGCCCCCTGCATTCAGGAGCCAACTCGGGGTGCAAGCTTTGTCTCCGCATCTCCGAGCTCCACAAGTTGCCAGGGCACGAGCCTGGGCCCAAGGACACACCCTGTTGTTCCTGTTGCCTTTTGCTTGTATTGTCTTTTGGTTTGTGCACAGAATTCTGTGTTTTACTCACAAACGTCATGCTTTGCATCGTGATTCATAGCCTCGCTGCCGTGCACCGTCTAAGACTGGCCATGCTTCATCCATGCCACAACCACCTGTCTCTTCGGGTCCCCACTAGATCTGTCCCTTCACCCCCTCCCCTCCTCACTTCTCTCTTCTGTGCTCTCTTCTGCAACTACACGTGATCCAGGCCGCGCCTCATGGAATCGCCTGTTACGTGTAGTCGGCTCTGTAGTCCAGCAAGGGTCGTGCCTCCCCGCACTCACTGGCTGACCACAGATCTCCCCGTGGGGAGTGGTCATGTTCTTACAAGACTCTGCGCCTGACGTGTAGCATGCGACCCCTGGGGTCGGGGTGAGTCTACCAGGCACTCTAGAGAAGTGTGAGCAGGTTCATCCCCAAGAGATTTACAGACTCAGAACCCCAAAAACACGCACCAGACTCAGTGGCAGAGCCCTCCCGCCCTGCCTCCTCACCAGCACGGAGGGCAGGACTTAAACTCGAAGGATAACTGCCTTGTAGTGAGGTCCTGACCCACAGCCAGTGTGGAGGCCCTTTGGGGGACACAGCTGAGCCTGTGACAGGTGACCTCTGGCGGTCACTGCATCCTCGCTCAGTGAACGTGAGATGACAGGCACCACCCTCAGCAGGCAGCCACCACCGTCCACGATTTATGCATGGACTGTGACCTAGTGGAAGTCGTTGATGGGTGCCTTCGAGTCAAGTGTGACTCACAGCAGCCCTGTGAAGCCGCGTCCTCTCCTGTGCCATCCTCCCATCTCTGACACACTGGTTGTTGTTGTTGTTTGATGTCATTGAGTTAAGCGTGACTCCTGGCGACCTGTGAACAGTAGATCTGAACGCTGCTCCCTCCTGTGCCAAGCTCAGCATCTCTGACACAGCCCATTGCTGCGGTCACAGTGACAGTCCACCTGGCTAAGGGTCTTCCTCTCTCACTCACCCTCCACCTTGCCAAGCGTGATGTCTCTTCCAAGAAACAGCCTCTCCTGGCAGCATGCCCAAGGGAGGTGAGATAGACTTCACGGTCCTGGCCTCCACGGGGTGCTCTGGCCTCACCTCCTCCAGCCACACTGTTGGCGTGTCCCGGTCCCGGGGACGTTTCCTCAGATCTCCTCCGGAGACCTCATCAGTGTTTCCTCTCCCCGCAGTACCGAGCCACGGCCCTGCCTGCCTTCAAGTACTACGTCACCTGTGCCTGCCTCATCTTCCTCTGCATCTTCCTCGTCCAGATCCTCGTGGTTCCCAAGTAAGTGTGCAGACCCCCCTCTTCTCACAGGTGCTCCCTGAGTGGAAGGTTGGCGGCCACACCCCGCTTGGTGCAGTCCTGTCAGCACCCGCCGTGTTCCAACAGGGCGCACTCTGTGTCTCTGGGTCACATTCTGGTAATGATCACAATATTTCTAATTTTGTCATAATCAAGTTAGAACTGAGGCATAGCTGACCCTTCAGTGGGTTTTCAGAGGCTGTAAATCACGTGGGAGTGGACTGCCCAGCCTTCTCCTGAGGACCACTTGTTGGATTCGAACTGTGTACCTTTAAGTTGACGGCACAACTCCTTACCACTAAGGTGAATGACTATCAGATAGTGCAAACCTAACTCTTAGATAGGAACTCTGGTGGCCTAGTGGTGAGGAACTGCACTGCAATCCCAAAAGCACACGGTTCAGATCCACTGGCTGAAGGAGAATGGATGCCTTTGAGCTGTGGTGTTGGAGAAGAATACGGAATATCCCGTGGACTGCCTAAAAAACGAACAGGTATGTCCTGGGAAGGACACGGCTGCGGTGCTTGTTGGAGGCAAGGATGAGGAAGCTTCGGCTTCCGTACTTCTGACTTGTCCTTAACGAGGTTCTCCGTGGGAAGGACATCATGCTTGGAACGACGGAGGGTCAGCAAAGGAGAGGAAGAGATGAATTCACACTGTGACTTCAGCGACGTGTTCTGGTGTCTCGAGGATGGTGAGAACGGCACAGGATAGGGCAGGATTCAGGGTGGCTGTTCATGGGGTCGCCGTGATTCATACTTGCCTAGACGGCATCTCACAACAATAACCACGTTCTGGGCACTGGGAAATGAGAGGTATGTGTGCCTAACGTGATGACTTTTCTTCTTGCGCAAAGTTTGCGTTTTTTCAGTTGGGTTTTTTTAATATACTAGTTTATTGACAAAATTCACCTACATTATTTTTCACACCAGATCCTTCCCATTTTCCTCAGTCACCCCCAACCCATCATATTGTACAACCCCATGATTGATCCCCACCCCTCTGCCTCCACCCTCCTGTCTACCCTTGAATCTTCACACTCATTGTACAGTAATGGTTTGATACAGTATTTGTCCTTGTGGGACCAAGTTAGTTCACTCAGCATAATGCTCTCCAGTCCCTCCCAAGTTAGGTAGTAATTTACAAAATCAGTGCTCCTGCGTGCTGCATAGTATTCCATCGTGTGAATGCACCCCCACTTCTCAATCCATTCGATTGTGGTTGGACATCTGGGCTGTTTCCATGTTCTTGCGATGGTGAATAATGTTGCTGTAACAGGTTGCATGTTGAGTGTGAACGTGGTGATGAAGGATTTCTTCCTTGATGGCTTGGTGTGGCTCTGACCTCCTCAGTCACCAGAGAGAGATAATTGTATCCCATCAAATTGTCCCTCTTCATTGTTCTTTCACTTTCAGTGCCTTCATTTTTTTCTAAAGGTGGTTATTACTCTGAAGCCTTTCAAAGATGGAGAAAAAACACAGAGGAACGTGGTGATGTGTGCCAGCCATGCGCTTGGAGCCTGCCTTGGCCTGTGTCCAGGCTTCTTAAGCACATAAACGACGGGAATGCCACAGCTTGGATCAGGGGACCTTAGTCCTGTATGTGACATCTTTGTTTTTAAACATGTTTTTGTTTTTTAACTTTGGCAGATTTGCACAGTGAAATATATTATTGACTTTCTGAATATTGTTTCAGTGGAGGTCGTTCTGCATATTAATGTGACTTTATTCAACTTCTTGGACCCAATTTTACCATTTTATTTTGTTTCTCCATTGCCTGGTTTTTGATGGGTTCCCTTTCCCCCTTTATACTATTGTTGTTGTTAGGTGCCATTGAGTCAAGTAGGACTCTTGGCAAATCTGGGAACAACAGTTCTGAGCCCTGTCCTGCCCAGTGCCGTCCTCATCATCTCTGACCACTTCAGGTATTGCTTCAGTCACTGTGTCAGTCCGTCTTGTTGAGGGTCTTCCTCTCTTTCACTGACCCTCTATCTTTTCAAGCATGACGTCCCTGTCCAAGGAATAGCCTCTCCCAGCCACATGTCCACAGTATGTGAGGTGAAGTCTCATCATCCTTGACTCCAAGGAGCACTCTGGCTTCACCTTCTACAAGACCTATCTGTTCTTGTGGCAGTCCACAGAATATTCAGTACTTTTCTCCAACACCAAAACTCAAGGGCATAAATTCTTCTTCTGTCATCATTATTCATTGTGCAACTCTCAGATGCATAACTGAAAAGACCATGGCCTGAATCAGGCACACATTAGTCTTCAAACTGGCATCTTTGTACTTTAGTAGTTTGGAGTGGTCCTTGAAAGGAGACTTGCCCAATGCAGACAGCTCCACACCTCCTGGATGCTGTAAGATGAAATCATTGACAGTTTCAATCTTTTCCTATCTATCATGATGCTTCTCATTGGCCCAGTGGTGAGGATTTTTGTTTTCTTGATGTTAAGATATAATCCCTATTGCAGGTTGTGGTCTTTGATCTTCTGCAGCAAGTATTCTAAGCCCTCTTCACTTTAGGCAAGCAAGGTTTTGCTCTCTGCATAGTGCAGATTGTTGGTGAGTCTTCCTCCAATTCTTACGTGACATTCTTCCTCATAGAGTCCAGCTTCTCAACTGATTTGTTTGCCGAGCATACAGATTGAATAGCTATGGAGAAAAGCTAAAACCTTGATGCACACCTTTCCTCAGTTTAAACCATAAAGTGCATTAATCAGATTCTATTGGTCCCTTCCTTCCCCTTACTGGTTAGAAAACGAAACATCAACATGGCTTTTTATGTTGCCACTAGACTTTACCATGTGTTCTTAATTTATTGAATTCCCAAGTTAATAATTACTTCTTTTCAGTAAGCAGAAGGCAATGACTTGGAAGTATTTACTTCTTATCATCTCTGTCTTCAGCTTAATTATTTCCTTGAATTATTGTTCCAAAAGGGGTTTACCTGGATGCTGTAACAATTTTTTTTCCTTTACCACTCAGGGACTCCACTAAAACTTACTGAAGGCAATTTTATTCCAATTCATGACAATCATAAAACCAAGTTTCCAAGTTGGCAAATTTTAATGGAAACAGAATGCTCATATTTCTTTTTTCATTGAAAATACCTTATTTATTTTTTATTATTATACTAGAGTTGCTGTAATCAAGAATGCTTTGGGCAGAATATTAAATGATCCAGAAAGTATTAAAAGAAGATGGAAGGAATATACTGAGTCATTATATAGAAAGGAATTGGCAGATACAGAGGAATTTAAAGAAATAA
>NW_006400125.1:1246637-1247184 GCF_000299155.1 Elephantulus edwardii
AAGAAGGATGGAAAATCGGTTCTTTTGTGGTATATAGCTACTGAAAACCCACTGGAGGGTCACCTGTGAGTCAGTTCCAACTCAACAGCACACAACAACAACAACATGCACAAATATGTTCTTGTTACGTATTGTCGCGTCCTCCTCCACTCACAGCGGACCCTCCTGTGGCTTTTCAGAGGCTAAATCACACAGGAGATCACCTGCCTTCCTCCTGCAGAGAACCTGGTGGATTTGAACAGTGTGCCTTTGGGTTGGCAGCACAGCTCCTTACTGCTACAGCACCAGAGTTCCACAGATTTAGACAGAGAGTTATAGAAATATATCTAGATAGATAGCTGGAGAGAGGGAGGGAGGGAGTTGCTGTTGTTAGGGGCTATTGGTTGACTGTGACGCAGACTCCAAGATACACAGTGAGCAGGAGACCAGAACCTTTTCCTGACCTGCACCACCTTCATAACTTATATTTAAGCCCGTTGTCATGGTCGCTGTCAATCCTTCTTGTTGAAGGACTCCCTTTTTCTCTGACCTTTCATCTTTCCCAGCA
>NW_006400125.1:1247737-1251060 GCF_000299155.1 Elephantulus edwardii
GTATTTGTCCTTATGAGACTGAGTTAGTTCACTTAGCATAGTGCTCTCCAGTCCCTCCCAAGTTAGTTAGTCATTTACCAAAAATTGCTCATGTGTGCTACATAATATTCCATTGTGTGAATGTACCATAATTTCTCAATCCGTTCCTCTGCAGATGGGCATTTGGGCTGTTTCCATATTCTTGCTATGATGGATAACACTGCTATTAACATTGGTGTACAAGTCTCTGTTTGTGCTTCAGTTCTCATTTTCTCAGGCTATATATCCCAGACAGTGGAATAGCTGGGTCGTATGGAATTTCTATATTCAGCTTTTTTAAGGAAACACCAAACATCCTTCCAAAGTCTTATCCATTGTTGATAGGATTCTTTATTCATTTTGATACAGTTAACAATTGTAGCTGTTGTTACACAACAGAACTTCAATAAAGAACAAATATTATATATTGAGTAACAATGTTGTTATTTGTTGTCTTTTAATCAAAGTATCTTTTGACCCCACTTTTGACTTTGAATGATAGTTTAACAAGGTATAAAATTGCATGTTGATTCTTAGTTTCCCTGAGTATCCTGTTGATAGGCATGGTAGTCCAGCTTCTGCTACTACATGGAGAGGTCTTCTGTCAGTAGGATAGTGTTTGTTCTCAGGTATGCTGTCTTCTCTCCTGGGTGCTTGTGCATAGCTCTCGGCACCCCCCACCCTCTGCTTTGTCTTGGCTCCATGTTTCCAGGCATGTACTGGTTCTTATTTGCCTCAGTGACACTGTGTGAGTGACCAAAATGAGGATACCTCTTTCTTTAGAAGGCTCTCCGACCGTATCTCCTGACATAATGTTTCTCCTCTCTGTCTTACATTCCTCTTTCTAAATAGCTGTATGCCTGCTTTCTATGTCATGTTCCAAACCTTGTCACTTCTCCTTCTCATTCTCACCATTTTATCACTGCTGCATTCTGGTGATTTTCCCCTCCTCATTTCTAACTTTGGTCTTTTGGGTTTGTTTTTCTTCATAATAGGAGTCTATTTAATTCTTTTTAAAACTAGGCTTTGTTTTTCATAATTTCGCATTTTGTCTTAAGAATTCTAGTTGGGGGGGATGGGGAGGTTTTTTTAATGCCTTTACACCCTTAGGTGTATATTTTAAAATCTCACCTGTTTTGTGCGTTCTTATGGCTTATGCATATGTAAATTCTGCCATTTAGACGCCCTGCTGGCTTTCTCGTGGTTTGTGCTTCCTGGTGTCAGCTTGAATTTAAATGTGAGCTCTGTAGCAGCAGGTTTGTCACATGTTCTGTGATGTGAAAACGTGCCTATGGGATAGTTTCTCTTTTTCTTTTTTTCCTTCATGGTAACCGTGGGGTTCTCCAGTTCACATCAGAATATTTGTGTGAATTTTTAGGACAGTATAGCTACACTGAAAGTCAGTCACACTCGTTTAAATCAATTGTCTGGAATGGCCCAAAATTAGAGCTCCTGGGAGCTTTGGTGGCCTAGTAGAAAGAAGCTGTCCTGTAATCCCAAAGGCACGCGGTTCAAATCCACCTGCTGCTCTGCAGGAGAAGGGTGGGCGGTCTCCTCCTGTGCAGTTACCTGCCTCTGAAAACTCCCTGGAGGGTCAGCTTTTGGTTGGTTCTGACTTGATGGTGAAAAACAACCATTTTCATTAATCATAAAGTAAACAAAACCATGGCCATTGAGTCAATTCCAACTCTCAGGGACCCTATAGCGCAGGGTGGACCTGTCCATGGGGTTTCCAAGACCACACCTATGTCCTGTAACAGACTGTGACATCCTCCAGGTAGGGGACAGCTGGTGTGAACTCATAGAACAGGGTGGACCTGTCCATGAGGTCTCCCAGACCACACCTATGTCCTGCAGACCATGACATCCTCCAGGTAGGAGACAGTTGGAGTGATTCATGGAACCCCTGCAGAGCAGGGTGGACCTGTCCATGGGGTCTCCAAGACCACACCTATGTCCTGTAACAGACCGTGACATCCTCCAGGTACGGGACAGCTGGTGTGAACTCATAGAGCAGGGTGGACCTGTCCATGTGGTCTCCCAGACCACACCTATGTCCTGTAACAGACTGTGACATCCTCCAGGTAAGAGACAGCTGAAGTGATTCATGGAACCCCTACAGAGAAGGGTGGACCTGTCCATGGGGTCTCCAAGACTACTCCTATGTCCTGTAACGGACCGTGACATCCTCCAGCTGGGGGACAGCTGGTGTGAACTCATGGGGACCCTATAGAGCAGGAAAGACCTGTCCATGGGGTCTCCAAGACCACACATATGTCCTGTAACAGAGCGTGACATCCTCCAGGTAGGAGACAGCTGATGTGAACTCATGGAGACCCTATAGGGCATTGTGGACCTATCTATGGGGTTTCCAGGACCACACCTGTGTCCTGTAACAGACCGTGACATCCTCCTGGTAGATGGCTGGTGTGTTCATGCTGCCAGCTTTCATTTAAGAGCAGAATGCTTAACTACTGCACCACCAAGTCTCCTTTGATCATGTTGCTGTTACTCTGTGCTGTCAAGTGGGAACCAACTCGTAGCTGACCCTCCAGGAGATTTTCAAAGACCGTTAATCACACGAGAGGACATTGAACCATGTGCCTTTAGGATTGCAGTGCAGCTTCTTAGGACTCGGCCACCAGAGCTCCCCCTGCTTTGAATGTTATTGTTGTTGTTGTTGTTGTTGTTGTTGTTATTGTTGAGTAGTGTTGAATCAGAACTGACCCTCCAGCGAGGTTTCAGAGGTAGTAAGTCACCCAGGAGGAGATTGTCCATCCTTCTCCCTTGGAGCAGCTGATGGATTCGAACTGCGTGCCTTCAGGATTGCAGCACAGCGTCTTACCATTAGGCCACCAGAGCTCCCCTGCTTTGAATGGTGGTAACTAAAACTAAGTCATTGCTCTCGAGCCGGTCCCCACTCGTGGTAGTCCTGAAGGACAGTGCAGACTGACCTTCACGTCTGCAGTGCTGTCAGCCTTGTGGATTGAGCATCTGTTACCCCATGGTGCCGCTGCTGGATTCACACTGCTAACCTTCCTTTAGGAACAGAGGAAATGTTTATCACCTGAGCAAGAAGGTCCTTAGAATTGTTCGGTGCTGTTGAGTCGCCTCCATGCAGTGACTCCAGGACCACAGAACGAAGCCCCGCCCAGTCCTGTGTCAGCCTCACACCCATCACAGCCCCGCCCAGACCTTCTGTTTGTGGAATGGTCTTCCGCTGTGTTTGTCCATAGGTTGTTGTTGTTGTTATGTGCCGTCAAGTCGGTCAAGTCGTTTGCGACTCATAGCGACCCTATGCACAA
>NW_006400125.1:1252040-1263129 GCF_000299155.1 Elephantulus edwardii
AAATGTCCATAGGAGACTGAGGTAGTTCCCTCTCCCATCAGCGTGCCCTTCTTGCTGTGGGTAATGGAAGCCCAGCTGAAGAGAGTGGAGAAAGAGAAGGCTGAGAGTTCTGAGCAGTAGTGTCTGTAAATGTACGTCTTCAATCGTCTTGTCCCCGTGAGATGAAATGTTCTTTTTCAGCCAAATACGATTCCTTTGCTTGTTCCCACCTTGAGGAACTTCAGAGGGTTCTGTTCGTATCCCCGCTGTGGATGTCTCTCCTGGGAGAAGGGTGACAGCAGGGGTGGTGGATATTTATAAGCCTCTTCTCTTTTCATCTTGATAAATTTTTACCACGTTCCCTTTTATTTTTAAATTCTGATTAATTCATGTTGAATTTTCAGCATTTCATTTCTAAATCTCTTCCACGTGACAGGTGTGAATATATTGTTGCTGTGGGTCTTGGGTTCACAGCGACGCTATGAAGTGCCGATCTGAACCCTGTCCTGTCGCGTGGCGTCCTCACCACCCCTGACCCACGTCAGCCCATAGCTACAGTCACTGTGTCTGGTGGGCGACCCTCTCCTCCGCTGACCCTCCACCTTTCCTTACATGTTGTCCCTCTCCAAGGAATAGCCACTCACAGCAACATGCCCGGAGTAAGAGACAAGGCTCCACCACGTCCTCGCCGCCACGGAGCACTCTGGCTGCACTTGCTCCAAGACCTGTCTGTCCTTTTGGCAGTCAGGGGACAAGCCATGCGCTTCTGTAAGCCCGCAGTTCAAAGGCATCAGTTTCTCTCTGTCATCCTTATTCATTGTCCATCTCTCAGATGCTCAGCAAGTGACTGACAAGATCACGTCCTGAATCAGGGGTGCCTTCGCATCATAGCTCCTCAGTACCCCGGAGATTGGAGAGGTCCCTCTCTACTTAGCGCAGTGTGACTCCTGATCTCATCTCCTGACTGCTGGGAACATGAGTCACTACGAAAACCTTGCATCATTCTTTTCAGGAAGAAGGTGAGGGCAGAGGAGGAAGGGGCTGCTACTGTTGTTTTAACACTCAAGTTGAAACGGACTCATAGCTGACCTTCCAGTGGGTTTTCAGAGCCGTAAACAGCACAGACTGGCACTCTTCATCCTGCAGATAAAGCCTCTAGACTCAAACTAAGAAGGGCCTTCAGGTTCAAAGTGCAGCTCGTTAGCTCTGAACCACGAGAGCTCCCGGCGGGGGAAGGAAGGATGTGAAATTCATCCCATTAAATTAGAGTCCAGGAAAAACATCATCACTGGGCACTCATGCATGGCAGCCTTACGCATAACACAACAAAATTTTTCCCGGTCCTGTGCCACATTTTTTTTCCATACTGTACTCATTGTTCTTGGGTTAGAATCAACTCATAGCTGACCCTCCAGTGGGTTTATGAGGCTGTAAACTGCCTGACTGTCTTTATCTTATTTGGATCCACAGTTAACACCCTTGGTACCAGCAGTCAGGAAATAAGGAGACGCATTGCACTGGGAAAATCTGCACTTAGGGATGTATCAAAATTATTGAGAAGTGATGCTTTCAGTTCGAGGGTAAGATGTGTCTGATTCAGGCTGTAGTCTTTCCCATCACTTTCTATGCATCTGAGAGCTGGACAGTGAATAAGGCTGACAGGAAAATAATTGATACCTTTGAGCTGTCGGGTTAGAGGACTGAATATCCCCTGGACGGCCAAGAGAACAAGCATGTGTGTCTTGGAGAGGGTGCAGCCAGAGAGCTCTTTGGAGGCAGGAATGATGAGGTTTTGCCTCACATACTTTGGGCATGTTGGTAGGAGGGGCTGTTCCTTGGAGAAGATCATGATGCTGGGAAGAGTGGAGGGTCGGCGAAGGAGAGGAAGACCCTCAACCAGGTGGATGGACACAGTGGGCTCTTGTGTGTCAGGAAGTGTGAGGGTGGTCCAGGGTAGGACAGGGTTCAGATCTTTTGATCATAGGGTCACTGTGAGTCATACTCAACTTGACAACAGCTAGCAACAACAACAACAAATCACAGAAAAGGAGCTTGCCCATCCCCCGCCTCCCCGAGCTGCTGGTGGATTCAAACCTCCAGGGATTCCAAGAGTTCCAGGATTGCCTTTGGGTTCTCAGTGCAGATGCCGTGGACAGTGTCCCTCCCCAGAGTGCCCTCGTTCGTGGGGTGTAGACTTCGTGAGAGATGTGCATCTCAGCGAGCTTTTCCTCCCAGCAAATGCATTCTCTCATTGCGACAAGGACCACTTTAAAGCAAAAAATCTGAGAAAAGGTGATAAAAAAAGAGCAGGGGTGTCACTGTTCTCCGGTCTCCCTCCTCCCCGCTCGGTAAAGGCTGCTTGCTGAACCTCAGCCCGGGAGGAGTGACCCCCAAGCACGGCCATTATTCCTGCCTCACGTCGGAGTGCTGTTTAATGCGTGTATAAGTCAATTACGCTTCTGACTTTAAAATGCAGCAGCTTTGCTGCCAGATGTTAATTACAACTGATTCATTTACACAAACATCTTCGTTTGCTTAATGGACCTGAACATGCTTTTGTAAGAACAGGCAGGATAAACGGCTATTAATTAAGGGCATTGACCAGCCATTGCCGTGGTGCTGCCTGGAATCGGTTGTTTGTGGGATGCTGGAAGGAGAGGAAGCTCCTTCCAAATACCCAGGATGCCAGCGCCCCGACACCCACACCTTTCAGTCGGGTGAGGCAGGGAGAGGAGAGTGTGTGTGGAGCCCGGCCTGTGCCTCCTTCTCCCCACAAGATACAAGCAGCCAGTGCATTGTTGCTGCTGCTCTAAATACAGCCACGTCGTCCTGACCACAGCAGAGCGAACCTGCCCCATCCTGCGCCGTCCCACAGTCTCGCTGAGCCCAGGCCCATCTCACATCGACCGCGGAAGTCCATCTCCTGGGAGGTCTTCTCATGCACTGACCCCTGCCTCACGGAGCGTGCTGTGTCCAGGAACTAGCCCCTCCTGACCCACCCATGTACGCAGACGAGGTCGGAGCGCCTGCCCTCCAAGGTGCAGCTGGCTGCACGCCCAGGACAGAGCTGTTCTTGGTTCTTTTGAGCCGTGGTGACCTGATCCTTCAGCACCGAGACCGGAAGACATCAGTCCTTCCGCAGCCTTCCTTGTTTATGGTTCAGCATCGGAGAAGGTGGAAAACACAACAGCATGCTCAGCAACACGTGGTGGCGGCGTTGCTGTGGTTGTTCACTGCCATCGAGTCCCCCCCGGCCCCCAGCAGCCCTCTGACCTCCCGATCTGAACCCTGCACTGCCCCGGGCTGCCTCGCGGTGCCCTCCTGCTCCAGCCCATTGCTGCACTCACTGCGTCCACCCCGCTAACTGGTGGTCTTCTCCCTCCCTAACTGCCTTTCCGACATCATGTCTTCTTCCAAGGACTGCCTCCTAACAACACGCCCGAAGTCTGTGCGATCAAACGTCACCTTCCTGCCTCTCAGGAGTGCACTGGTGGTACTTCCTTCACGACAGACGTAGTGTCCTTTTGACAGTCTCCAGTGTATTCAGTATTCTTCACCACCAGCGCGGTCCGAAGGCATCAGGTCGTCCTTGGTCTTCCTTTCCCAGTGCCCAACTTTCAGATGCACAGGAAACACTGTTTTCTTTTCCTAGTTGCACTGGCTATACTGTTCTAAACTAGGAAGAACAGACATTCTGGTCTTTTCCATGACCTTAGAGCAGAAATGTTCAGTCTTTCACTAAGTAAATGTTAGCTCTAGGTCTTTGGGAAGATTGAGGCAGCTCCATTTTCATCCTGGTTTATTGACCGTTATTATCATTAGGACTATTGGATTTTTGTTGTTAGGTGCCATCAAGTCGAGTACAACTGAACCCTGTTCTACCCTGCGCCATCCTCACACTTCCTGACACACAGGCGCCCATTGCAGCAGTCACTGTGTGAGTCCACCTCGTTGAGGGTCTTCCTCTCTTCCACCAGCATCATGTATTTCTCCTAGCAACATGCCCAAAGTATGTGAGGTAAAGCCTCGTCATTCTTGCCTCCAAAAAGCATTCCGGCTGCACCCTCTCCAAGACATATTTATTTGTTCTCTTGGCCGTCCATGGGATGTTCAGTGCTCATCTCCAACATCACAGCTCAAAGGCATCAATTCTTTTTCTGTCATCCTTATTCACTGTCCAGCTCTTTAATGCATAGCAAGTGATCAGAAAGACTATAGCCTGAATTCACTACACCTTAGGCCTTAGACTGACAGCAATACTCCTCAATAATTTCGAGATGTCCCTAACTGCAGATTTTTTGTACTGCAATATGTCTCCTTATTTCCTGACTGCTGGTACCAAGGGTGTTAATTGTGGATCCAAGCAAGATAATAAGCTGGATTTTACCAAATGCTGTTTCTACATGTATTGACATCACTGTTCTCTTTCCTTTATTCTGTTAATATAATGGATGACAATGGATTTTTAGACGTTAAGCAGACCTTGCATTTTTTGCATTTCTCATGATGGTCTTCTCATTCCCTGAGCCTTACTTCACAAAGCACAGTGTTCTGAGGGCTGCCCCCCAACAAAATGCCTGAAGGATGTGACGTTACGTCTCACCATCCTTGCTTCTCAGGCGTACCACATTCTCAGGTTCTTCGGGAGAGATTTGTTGTTTCCCTGGAACTTCATGGTGGTGGTGGTGTTGTTGTGTGGTGTTGTTGTTGAGTTAGAACTGACCCCTAACTGCCCCTCCAGCAGGTTTCCAGACGCAGTTACCCATGCAGGAGGAGATCGCCTATCCTTCCCCCTCAAAGCTGTTGGTAGATTCGAACCGCATGTGTTTCAGATTACAGCCCAGCTTCTAGCCTTGGGCCACCGGAGCTGGTCTTGTCTCTATTTTCCACCAACACCACAATTCCAAGACATTGGTCCTTTTTCAGTCTTCCTTGCTCATGAGTCAAGAGTCCAGTGCATTTCTGGAGGGCAAAGTCCCATCTGTAACCCCGTGACAGATCCTTTTTGGTCATGATGCGACATGCTATTTGGTAGCACAGATACACAAGTAGTAAGATGGTAACTCAAAGCCTACCATACCATTAAATGTGAAAGGACTGGACACGCTGCAGAAAACTGCGACCGCACAACATGCTGTCTACACATTTTATATATGAAAATCTATCAGGCTGAAGGCACAAAGGTGAAAGACAGATAAACCTTCAAAAAGTAAGCTACTTACCTGTGTTAATACCATCATAGCATTACAAAGGTATCTGTGAGCTTTTTGAGGAGGAGTGTGGCATCAGCATTCGAGGTAGACTCATCAACAACCTATGTTATGCGGATGACACAACTCTACTTGCTGGAACTGAGGAGGACCTGAAGCACTTGCTGCAGAGGGTCAAGGACAGCAGCCTTCAATATGGATTGAGGCTCAATGTCAAGAGGACAAAGATTCTCACCACTGGACCAACAGGCAGCACCATGATAGATGGAGAAGAGATTGAGGTTGTTAACAATCCACAATCAACACTCTTTAACAGTCAGGAAATCAAAAGACTAATTGATTGGGAAAATCTACTGTTAGGGACCTTCCAGAGTAGTGAAAAGCAGTGATGTCTGTCTAGAGACTAAAGTGTGCCTAATCTAGGCCATGGCCTTTGAAATTACTTTGCACCATAGAGCTGGACCATGATTAAGGATAATAGAAGGAAGAAGAATCAATGCCTTCGAGTTGTGGTGCTGGAAAAAAGTCTTGAACATACCATGGACTGCCAAGAAAACAAATAGGTCTGCCTTGGAGAGGGTGAAACCAAGTCTCTCCTTGGAGGCTAGGATTTTGAAACTCAGTCTCATATATTTTGGGCATATGAAGAAGGACATCATACTCGGAAAGGTGGAGGGACAGCACAGAAGAGGAAGAATCCAGATGAGATTAATTGATACAATAACTGGGGCAATGGGCTTTGGTGTGTTTGAATTAGTGAGACTGGCTCAGGACAGGGCAGGCCTCAGAGCTGCTGTACGTAGGGTCGCTCTGGGTTGCAGGGGACTCAGTGGCACATAACAATATCATTGAGTTTCTTTCTGGTCATCCTGTCTTTTCTTAAAAGAGGTTTATTGAAGTCTTCTACCATCACTGGTCTCCTGAATCACTTGCTGTGCATCCGAGAACTGGACCATGACTGAGGATGACAAAAGACGATGCCCTTGGATGATGGTGTTGGAGAAGAATGCTGCATATCCCATGGACTGCCAAACGTACAAACGGATATTGTCTTAGAGAATGTGAAGCCAGAGTGCCCCTTGGAGTCAAAGACGATGACATTGAGTCTCATATACTTAGGGCTTGTCCTAGGAGAGAGTAATCCTTGGGGAGGGACATCATGCTTGGAAAGGCTGGAAGAACGATGAAGGAGAGGAAGACCCTCAACCAGGCAGCTTGACTCAGTGACTGCAGCATCAGCTTCAGTGTCTGGGATTGTGAGGAAGGCACACGATAGGACAGGGCTCAGACCGCTGGTCATTGGGTCGCTATGGGTCATACTAAACTTGATGGCGCCTAACGAATCTATTACAGTTGTGGTGTTTTGTATTCCTGTTTTTTTCATTTCTGTTAACATTTGCTTGGTGTATTTTGCAGCTCTATAATTCAGTGCATAGATACATATTAAGGTTATGTCCTCTTGGCCCGTTGTTGTTGTTGTTGTTTGATGCCGTCGAGTCATAAACGACTCATAGCAACCCTATGAACAAACGGCCTGAGCACTGTTCATACATAGAGTTTCCGGAGGCAAGCCATTTCGGAAGTGGATGCCGCTCCTGCTTCCAGGCTAGATTTAGTCGGGAAGCTCCAGCCAACACTGTCCACCATGGGTGCCCATTACCACGATTGGCACATCACTGTCACAGGCTTCAGCATCACAGCAACCACGAGTTACCTCTGTACAGCAACACACAGACCAGTGCTATACCACCTAGAAGAACGTTTGACAGGAAAACAGTTTAAACCTGACCGAGGGCCACAGATGAAAATCACCCACCTTCGGCTTGGTAGCATAGCTTCCTTTCCACTAGGCCAACATACCTCTCTCTTGGTCGTCCTTTGCCCTATAGGCATTATATCATGTCCACCCTTGTACTTTGTGCTGGTTTTTACCCTAAAATCTATTTTACTGGAGATTAATACTGCTATTCCTGCTTTCTTCTGGTTGCCATTAGCTTGGTATTCCTCCCCCCCCCCTTTGATTTTTAGTCTGGCCATAAATTTACTTTTCAAGTGTGTCTTTTGTAGACAGCATGTTGATGAGTTTCGTTTTTTAATACAGTCTGCTACTCTTTTTTTCCTCATTGATGCCTTTAAACCCTTCACATTCAGTGTAATCATTGAGAGGCAAGGCTGTAATACTATCATTTTGTTTTGTTTTTTATTGTGTTTTTGCTGGCTACTTCAATCCGTCCACTTTTCTGTGGCATCTCTGTGGGAAGGAATCCCTTTAGTACTTCTTGCAATCTTAGTCTTATTTTCACAAATACCCTTAGTTTTTGCCTTTCTGATTGAGAAGAGGAAATTTTACTAAAAAACGCAATGCAGTGATGAAAGATTTAAATTATCAAAAATTCATTAAAATTAAGAACTATTGAACCCCTAATAAGAGTGTTACTGTTGCTGTGGGGCACCATTGAGGAGACACCCCCCACACCCACCATAATTGCATTGAAAAGGGCCTCTCCTGTGCCATCTTCCCAATCAGTCGATACTGTTGTCACAGTGACTATGTCAGAGGTATTAAATACATGGGGAAAGTCATCCCAACCAAAACAAAGTGAGAATTGAACCAAAATAACCAGTTTGTTCCCTCTCACCCCTCGCACCCCCAGGGAGTCACAGCTGGTGGGTTACGAGCTCCACTCTCCATAGACCACGCGGCCAGAGTTCCTGAGTGTCCTGATTAAATACTTAGCATCTCTTCTTCCCTTTTAATACAGACGTAGGAATATAGACATAAGGATCTAGAAGACCTGAGAAAGACGATCGAGTTTCTAGAGTGGCTAATGTTGGTGGAACAACAACACTAAACCCAAATGCCAAATATATGTCATTTTAAACTTCACAAGAGTCATATATAACATACACTGGGTCATACAAAGGAAATCCAATAAACTTGAAAATAATGGGACAATGCAGAGAGAATAAAACCTTAAGTTCTGTTCTCTCACCATAGCGAAATCAAAGTATCAAAACTATTGTTGTTGTTGGGAGGTCCCGTTATCTTGACTTGGGCCCCTAGTGATCCCATGTCCCACAGACCCTTGCCCTTTGACATGTCGTTCTCAAAGTTACCAGTGTGTTTAAGCCCGTGGTTGCAGTCCCTGAATTCAGCCTTCCTATAGAGTCTTCCTTTTTCTCTCTGACCCTCTCCCTTTCCAAGCATGTCATTTTCCAGGGACTAGCCCTTCCTGGTCACCACTGGACCAATTGGCAGCGTCAGGATGGATGGCGAAGAGATTGAGATTGTTCACAGCTTCAGTTTGCTCGGCTCCACAGTCAACACTCTAGGCACCAGCAGTCAGGAAATCAAAAAGCATATCACGATGGGAAAGTCTGCTGTTAGGGACCTCTCTAAAGTACTCAGGAGCAACGGTGTCTCTCTGGAGACTAAGGTATGTCTGATACAGGCCATGGTCTTTGCAATCACTTGTTATGCATCAGAGAGTTGGAGAATGACTAGGGAGGACAGAAGGAGAATTGATGCCTTTGAGCTGTGGTGCTGGAGAAGAGTATTGAATGTACCATGGACTGCCAAGAAAACAAACAGATTCATCCTGGAGAGGATTAAACCAAGCTACTCCTTGGAGGCAAGGATTCTGGGGCTTCGTCTGACATACTTTGGGCATGTTGCAAGGAGGGACAGGTCCTTGAAGAGGGACATCATGCTTGGGAGGGTGGAAGGACGGCACAAGAGGGGAAGACCCTCTATGAGATGGATTGATTCAGTGACTGGAGAAATCGGGATGGATGTGTCAGAGGCAATACGATTGGCACAGGACAGAGCAGGGTGTAGGGCTGCTGTACATAGAATTGCTGTGAGTTGCAAACGACTCGACGGCACATAACAACAACAACAACAGCCCTTCCTGATAGCATGGCTCATATACATGGCATGAAGTTTCACCCCTCTTGTCTCTCAGGACTTCTTCCAGCGTGAATTGGTTTGCCCTGTTGACAGTCCATAGCATAGTCAGTTCTCTTGACCAAAACCAAACTTCTGAAGTCCCCAGTTGTTTTCAGTCTTCCTTATTCAGACTCCCAGATATCTGAACATTGGTCGGATATCACTGCTCACACAGTCCGGTCATTGGAGGATGTCAGTAAATCGGATGCAAGAAGAGAAAGTAGGTCAACTTCTAATCAGAAGAGGGCTCAAAAGTGTGCTGACATCTTGAAGAGCCATCATATTCATTAGAAGGAAAATGAAGAAAATAAATGAGAAACATTCATTTGGTGCAGTGCGTAAGTCATTTTAGAAAATAATAGAATGATAGACACAGCTAGGATGATAAATGCAAAAAAATGCATTGAGGATTCTGAAGGGCTCTATACTGAAGGGTATCCCTGCGCTCTATAAACTGGGTAGTTCTGCCCTTGAACCCTCCTGACTGCAATACGTGAGGAAGGTTGGGATTTCTTAAGTCAAAGGGGAACAGGAGTGCACCTGCTGCAGGTCCAGAAAACAAAACTCACCCAGCTCCCAGAGGGGAACACCAATCACACTTAATGTGAATGGACTAAATGCACCAATCAGGATAAAAAGAGTAGCCGAATGGATTCAAAAACAAAACCCACTGATATGTTGCCTATAAGAGACACGTCTAAGAAATAAAGAGAAAGATAGACTGAAAACAATATACCAAGCAAAAATCATCCACCAAGAGCAAGAGTGACAATACTAATCTCTGACAAAATAGATCTCAGGATGAAAACTATCGTAAAAGATAAGGAAGGGCACTATGTAATAATTAAAGGCACAATAGATCAAGAGGACATAACTTTGTGCATTTATGCACCAACAGTTAGAACTGAATACATAAAACAAGGATGAACAAAATTGAAGAAAGAGACAGGATCAATATAGTGATGTTGTTGTTGTTGTTGTTGTTGTTAGTGCTTTCAAGTCACCTGCGACTCATAGCGACCCTTTGTACAACAGCCCTGAAACCTACTCGATCTTGTACCAACCTGTCACCGATACACCTACCCTCATTATCACAGTCACTGTATCCATCCATCTCATTGATGGTCTCCCTCGCTTTCTCCATCCCTTCATCCTTCCAAGCATGGCATCCCTCTCCCAAGGACCAGTCCCTCTTTGCAACATGCCCAAAGTATGTCAGACGAAGCTTCAGAATCTTTGACTCCAAGGAGCATTCCAGCTTCACCTTCTCCAGGACAAACCTGTTTGTTCTCCTGGCAGTCCATGGTGTATTCAACACTCTCCTCCAGCACCACAGCTCAAAGGCATCAATTCTCTTCCTGTAATCCCTAGTCATTGTCCAGCTCTCTGATGCATAGTATGCAATTGTGAAGACTATGACCTGGATCAAGCACACCTTAGTCTCCAGACTGATGTCGTTGCTCTTCAGTACTCTGGAGAGGTCCCTGACAGCCGAGTTTCCCAATGCAATTCGTTTCTTTATTTCCTGGCTGCTGGTATAGCAGACATTAACACATTACTCTCACCAAAGGATCGTTCAAAAGAAACTCAACAAAGATGCAGAAGATCTAAACTATACAGTCAGCCACCTCAACTTTGTGGATGTATTCAGGGTACGGAACCCAACTAAAATTCAATTCACTTATTTTCAAATGCACATGGTACATTTTCCAGAAATGATCATGTATTAGGACACAAAGCAAGCCTCAACAATTAAAAACATTGAAATAATACAAAGTATCTTCTCAGATCACAAAGCCATAAAACTAGAAATTAATTGCATGAGGGTAAAGCTTAAAAAAACACCCATCTGGAAGCTATGTAACACTTGGCCAACTGACTGGAAGAGGTCAATATTTGTTCCCAGCCCAAAGAAGGATGACCCAAATGAGTGTGGAAACTACAGAACAAT
>NW_006400125.1:1264529-1269846 GCF_000299155.1 Elephantulus edwardii
GAAAACCTGCTGAACGGTCAGCTATGAGTCATTCCGGCTCTGTGGTGCACAACACAACAATTGTTCGTACTCTTTATCGTTTGACAACAAGACCATTGTTTGTAAAACTTCAAAAAAAAAGGGAAGGAGGGTAGGTAGAAAAGACAAAGCAAACACAGCTTAATCAGTTAACAAGCTCAAAAAAGAGAGAGAGAAAATAACAGCTTCTAAATAGGAAACACAAAATAAGACCAAAGTGAGCTGAGCGGTATTGATAGACTTCATAATCAGAAGTGGGTTGAAAAGCCCTATTCTAATAAATATGCTCAGAGACTGGGCTCTAAGTCAGCCACACACAGGGTCCAGGGGGAGAAAAGACAGAGAAAGAGTAGAAATAAAGAATGTTGTGGAAGTAAATTCACATAGAGTGCGGTAATATCAATTTCTGACAAGACAGAATTCAAAAGAAAGGCATCCAGCATGGGGAAAAAATTACATCAACAAAAGGAACAATCACCAAGAAAGTTTAACAGTCATGAAATTGTATGTACCACAGCATCTATTTGAGATAAGTAAAGCAAAATTGTTAACATTTTCAGATATATTGAGAAAACCCCAGTCATGGCTGGAATTGCTAATATGTTCCAAAATTGAAGCAACAAAAAGCATCAATAAGCCTGTGAGGGGCTAGCTCAGTGGGCTGCCGTCAACGGATGCACTTAGAGAATGCGATTTATTGACAGAAAGAAAAGGAATGCACATCATTGTCAGCAGCCCACAAAAGTAGACTATGTTGGTCCCAACCCAGAAGAAAAACAAATTCTTACCGTGGTAATGAGAGCCACCACAGTCCCAGGCCACGCCATTGAAATGACAGAAAGCAAGGGCCAACTGAAAATAATCTGGGTTTAGAATTTAAAAATCACACTTCTGAATGAGTATTGTGTGAGAAGAAATAGAAATTGAAATTACGAGCTTTTTAGAAGGGAGTGACAGTGAATAATAATAGATCAATAGCTGTGGAATATGGACAAAGCTGTAATTACAGGAACATTTATATCCTTAGATGACTAATACATAGCAATCAAGAAAAAGAAAAATAACAACCAAAATAAAGTTGAACGAAGATTTTTAAAGTTGTTCCGGAAATGAATAATACAGGAAGTGACTAGAAAGCAGAAACTTTAATAATAAGACCTTATTGTTTTGCGATAAACAGAATATGCAAAATTCAAGAACTCTTAATCTGGAGAAAAAGAACGTTAAGATGCCTGAGGACATTCTTCCAGATAGGGATACTGTTTCAAATTAGACAGAATTTGAAAATCTAAATGAAATGAATAGTTTTCTAGGAGAAGTGTCAAAACGGGCCCGTGAAGTAGCAGCAGTAAACACAGCAGAACTCTGAGATGTGTACAGCAAGGAAGAAAAGCTAGATCTAGAATACACCATGGAAGCAGCCGCGAAGAAATCAGAAGAGGAGTTCAGTGAGCGAGTCTGCTCTCAAAGGCCTGGAGTTTTTATTAATTTGAATGAAAGTGTACAGAGACTTAGCATTTCTGGTCATTCATTGTTGCACTTTTCACCCTGTCCACCCCCTCTCCTCCAATTCACTCTTCTCCTTGAAAAGTAAAACTCTCTCATTGTTATACAGTCCCTCCCCCCAAGTCCACTCTACTGTGCAGCCTTCATTCTGGACTCTTGTCATGACAATAATACCTAATCGTATATCCCTTTTAAACAGTTCTTTGCCTCATCTGTTTCAATGCAGTATACATCATTCCTCCCCTCCTTCTCTATCTTCCCTCAACCCCACTGTCAGTCCTGTTTTACAACAGTGGCACCATGCAGTATTTGTCCTTTTGTGACTGAGATAGTTCACTCAGCATAATGTCCTCCAGGATCACCCATTTTGAAGACTATTTCATGAGTTCCTTGTTTTTCAGTGCTGCATAGTATTTCATTGTGTGACTATACCAGAGCTGCTCTATCCATTCGTTTGTTGATGGGCACTTGGGTTGTTTCCATCTCTCAAAGGCCTCTTTACAGGACTGAAGAGCACAGATAACAGCATAGAGACTAAGGTGAAACTGACCTAAGCCATTTTCTTTTCAATTGCTTTCTGTGCATCTAAAAGCTGGATAATAAAATAAAGACTAAAAAGGGAATCTGATGCCTTTGCATTGTGGTTTTAGTGAAGAGTATTAAGCCTAACCCTTTCCGTCGCGAAGTAAGCACTTCTTCTGTATTAAAGTTCCTTGTGATTGTTGTGTTGTGTGGACCGTCAAGTCAGAACCTACCCGTAGCTGACCCTCCAGTGGGTCTTCAGAGGTGGTAAATCTCACAGGAGGAGACTGCCTGTCTTCTTCCCAGGAACCAGCTGGTGAATTCGATCCACATACCTATTCCTTCTCAGGACAATTCCTTACCACTAAGCCTTCAGAACTCCCCTGAGATAATTATGTTGTTGCTGTGTGCCGCTGAGTCAACTCACAATGACCCTGTGAAAGTGGCTCTGAACCTTGCCCCGTCCTGAGCCAACTTCACCATCTCCACCACACATGGTCCTCTTCCCGCATCCATCAATGTCAAGCCATCTCCTCAGTGATCTTCCTTTCTTGTGCTGTCCTTCTGCCATTCCAAGCATGGTGTCCTTCTCCAAGGACTGACCTTTCCTGGCAACAGACCCAAAAGTATGTGAGATAAAGCTTCAAAATCCTTGCCTCCAAGGAGTGGCCTGGTTTCGCCCTCTCCGGGACAGACGTGTTTGTTCTCTTGGCAGCCCGTGGGATGTTCAGTGCTCTTCTGCAGCTTCTCAGCTCAAAGGCATCGGTTCCTCTGTCATCCGTAGGCATTGTCCAGCTCTCACACGCACAGCAGCAATTGAGAAGACCTTCGTCTCTTGACTGATACTGTTGCATTAGCACTCTGGGGAAATCCTTGACAGCAGATTTTTCCAGTGCAGTTGGTCTTTTCATTTCCTGAGTTGCTGATGCCAAGAGAGTTGATTGCAGATCTGAGCAAGATGAAATTGCTAACAACTTCAGTCTTTTCTTCATCCATCATTATGCTCCCTACTGGCCCAGTGGTGAGAATCTTTGTTTTCTTGATGTTGAGCTTCAATCCGTATTAAAGGCTGCAGTCCTTGACCTTCTGCACCGGGTCCCTCAAGTTCTCAGTTTGGGCGAGCAAGGTGGTGTCGTCACCTTAACGCATACCGTTGCTGAATCTTCTTCATGAAGTTGTCATAGGAACTTTATTTTGAGTTAGTGATAACAACTCCCGTGCCGTTGGTGGCCACCCACCCTCCATCAGGTTCCCAAGCTGTAAGTCGTTATCAGATGAGACTGCCTGCCTTTCTCCCTCATAGAGACTGGTGGATTTGAACCACAGACCTTTCCATTATTAGATGGCTATGGTGATAACTCACTGTGATCCTGTGAGCAACCAATTTGACCCCTGATCCACCCTGTGCCGTCCTCACCATCTCTGACACTCTCAGGTCCACTGTTACGGCCACTGTGTCGATACCCCTGCCTGAGTTTCTCCTCTCTTTGCTGACTTACCACTTTTCCAAGCCTCTCCAAGGAATAGCCTCTCCTAGCAGCTGCCCGAGTAGGCGAGACAACGCTTTAGCTTCCTCACCTCCAAGAAGCATTCGTTTGTGCTTTCTGGGAGATCTTTTCATTCTTTCACAGCTCATGGGTTATTCAGCACTCTTCTCCAGCACCACAACGCAAAGGCATCAATCAGTTCTTCTGTCATCCTTAGTCATTGTCCAACTTTCACTAGTGAAGCCATTGAAAATACCATGGCTTGGGTCAGCGGTCTCTAACTAGCTTTAGCATGTTACAAGAGGCCCTTCGGAGCAGATTTATGCAGCGCCGTGTGACCTGATCTCCTGGATGCTGCTTCCAGGAGCTACTTATGAATCTAAGGAAAATGGCATCACTGACAACTTCGACCACGCTCTGCCTCCCAGCAGGACTTCGTACTGGAGAAAGGTGGCATCTAGCTAGTGGGGCCACAGTGATGGGGCACTGGGATCCACGGATTGAGTTCTCCATGGTGGAGAGCCAGGCTTGATTCTCGCCAGCATACGGCTGGTATGAGTATCCATGCCGTGGGTGTGTCTATGGGGCTGAGCTTCCACACAAAGGGAGACCAGAAAGAAAGGCCTGAGCACTCCTTGTTTCATCAGCCACTGAAAACTCCATATACCGTAGAGGTAAATCCATCACCGACCTGGCAGCCTTTCATTCCACTTCCTGAGAACCACCATGACTCAGAGCTGAGCCCCCTAACACAGCATGTTCTGCTCTCAAAGCACACTCACCCTAACCTCTTCCTCTCTGTTCCCTGACAGAACCACCACCCTGGGAGTCTCCTTCGGCCTCGCCTTTCTTGTTCTCACCGTCATCCTGCTGGTCTGCTTTGCCGGGCACCTTCTGGTAGGTCCCCGGGAGCAAAGTGGGTTGGAGAGAGTGCAGTCAGAGGAGGCTGCTGCCTTGCTCAGAACTTTCTAAGCCAGGCAGCTGCTGTCCAGGTCAGGACAGTCGGCACCTAGGGGAGAAGCGGGTCCTCTTTGTGCGGATGGAAGCTGGACTGTGCAGAGAGCTGTTAACCACAGTGGGTCCCGGTCATGTCTCCTCTGTCACCTCTGGGTATTGGCACAAGGTCACCCCGAGGGTAGGGGAGTTAAATTGAAGCCCAATCCCTCTGTTACATGCAGTCCTGATGTACAAAGTCCCGGGCCATTTGGAAATAGCATGACACTGCAGTACCTTAAGCGATTCAGTGCCGTGGACCCAGTAAGTGTTTGTGTCTTGGGTGCTGGACATCGATCCAGGCATTCCGTGGAAGCGTGCTCCTGGGCGCAAAGCGAGGGCTGGGAGCCGACCACGTCCCGCTCAGGCGTTCCGAGGGCACCCGTGGTAAAACGTGTGCACGGGGCCCCTGAGCCCCAGGACAAAGCCCCTGGCCCCTGAGCCCTTTCTTGGTCCTTGGCGTACTGTTGGGCAGGTCAGGAGCGGGGAGAGTCACCCTTCCTGTTTCAGCCCCCTTTTACCCGCCCTGCTGCCCAGTCAGTGACCGTGGCCCCTCTCCCAGTCACCAAGGCTGCTCTGGAGCCCAGCCGTCTGTCCATTCCACCCATCTGGCATGCTAAAATCTTTTAGCCAAAAGGTGTCTGATTCCCAAGCAAGCTCAGCCTTTAGGCCCTGTGTGTGGCCGCTGGCATTCTCTGCTGCGTGGGCCTCGGTGGGCGGGTTGACTGGTTAATGTTGTTGGTAAGGACTCGGCCACGAATCATAGGGACCTCCGTGCTGCACCACCCTGA
>NW_006400125.1:1270177-1288045 GCF_000299155.1 Elephantulus edwardii
ATGTGTGCCCGGTGGAGGGGGGCTGTGGGCTTGCGTGGACTCAGGTCCATGTGTGCCCGGTGGATGGGGGCTGTGGGCCTGAGTGGACTCAGGTCCATGTGTGCCCGGTGGAGGGGCGGAGTGGACCCAGGTCCATGTGTGCCCGGTAGATGGGGGCTGTGGGCCTGAGTGGACCAAGGTCCGTGTGTGCCCGGTGGAGGGGGGCTGTGGACTCAGGTCTATGTGTGCCCGGTGGAGGGGCGGAGTGGACTCAGGTCTATGTGTGCTTGGCGGAGGGGTGGAGTGGACCCAGGTCCATGTGTGCCCGGTGGAGGGGCGGAGTGGACCAAGGTCCGTGTGTGCCCGGTGGAGGGGGGCTGTGGCGCTGCGTGGACTCAGGTCTATATGTGCCTGGCAGAGGGGCAGAGTGGACCAAGGTCCGTGTGTGCCCGGTGGAGGGGGCTGTGGCCCTGCATGGACCAAGGTCCGTGTGTGGACTCGGGCACTGTGGGCGACCGTAGCGAGGGCTTCAAGCCTTTTCTCGCCCCCATAGTCCAGCCTGCGGGGCCCAGGCGGAATCTCAGCAGCTGGTGTTGCAGGAATGATCTGCCTTCGGGCTCGCTCCCCCCACTTCCCGGCCCCTCCCAGCTCAGCAGCCTCCACTCCTGCTGAAGCCGCCCTGCCTGGTAGCTCCTGGCCGCTGGCCCATCCGCGCCCACAGCTGCGAGTACCTGTCCAAGGGCCTGGCAGCAGCCAGCAAGCACTGGAAGGTTCTCTCGAGCGCCCTGGTCTCCCAGAGAGAGAAGCTCCCGCTGCAGCCCAGCCTGTCCCACTTCGTGACGGCCTCCGGTCCTCCTAGCTGGGCCTCTGTCCTCCGGGAAGACATTGCCCTCTAGTGGCCACTGCAGCCCTCGACCAGGTGGAATCGCGTGCAGTCCTGTCTCTTGCCAGGCTTGTGTTCTGGGTCTCCTTTGGAATAGCTGGGTTTGTGGTTTAACCTATCTTGAGGGATGGTACTGGGGAGCTTTAAACCTTTCTGTTAGGAACTGACTGCTTTACCTGTGCGCGCCCAGGGCACCGCCAGGTGCAGGGACAGTCGTAGAGGCTGCTGTGTTGTTCAGTCAGTTCCTGCCCAGTGGCCTGGCCAACAGCAGACTAAAACTGCCTGATCCTGCACTGTCCTCTCTGTCCCTCACCACGGGCTGTGCTCAGGCCGCTGTCACAGGCCCCCTGTGGCTCCTTCACCCCAAAGAGCCTCCACCTCTCCACGTGCGATGGCTTTCCCCCGGGATTAACCTCCCCTGACAGGGTACCAAAGTGTAGGAGACTGAGTCATCCTTGCTCCTAAGGGGCGCTCTGGGCTCACTTCCTCCAACACAGATGTGTTTGGTGTTTTTTTTTTTTCTGGCAGTCTCTGAGATATTTAATATTCTTCATCAGTAACAGGATGGAAAGACATCAATTATTCCTCTATCCTCATTAATTTTCCAACTTTCACACACACACTGTTGTTGTTATGTGCCTTAGAGTTGCCTACGACTCATAATGACCCTATGTACAACAGCCTAAACCCTGCTCTGTCCTGTGCCGACCTCACCGTCTCCGACACACCCATCCCAATTACCCCAGTCACTGAATCAATCCACCTCATACAGGGCCTTCCCCTCCTGTGCTGTCCCTCCACTCTGTCCAGCACGATGTCCCTGTCTAAGGACCGGTCTCTCCTTACAACATGTCCAAAGTATGTCAGACGAAGCTTCAGAATACTTGCCTCCAAGGAGCAGCCTGGTTTATCCCTCTCTAGGATGAATCTGTTTGTTTTCTTGGCAGTCCATGGTATATTCAATACTCTTCTCCAGCACCACAGCTCAAATGCGTCAATTCTCCTTCTGTCCCCCCTAGTCATTTTCCAGCTCTCTGATGCATAGCAAGTAATTGCAAAGACCATGGCCTGTATCAGGTGGACCTTAGTCTCCAGAGTGACACCATTGTTCTTAAGTACTTTGGAGAGGTCCCTAACAGCAGACTTTGCCATCACTATGTATCTTAATTTCCTGGCTGCTGGTGCCAAGAGTGTTGACTGTGGAGTCAAGCAAACTGAAGCTGTGAACAATCTCAGTCTCTTCACCATCCATCCTGATGCTGCCAGTTGGCCCAGTGGTGAGAATCTTTGTTTTCTGGATATTGAGCCTCAATCCATATTGAAGGCTGCAGTCCTTGACCTTCTGCAGCAAGTACTTCAGGTCCTCCTCGTTTTCAGCAAGCAGGGTTAGTCAAGTGAAAATACTATGTCTTGGGTCAGGCACACCGTAGTCCTCAAAGTAACATCCTTGCTCTTTAGCACATTGAAGCAGTCCCTGGAAGGGCTTTGGTAGTAAATGCACATTTTCCTATCAGATTTCAACTCTAAACTCCCTCAGGACAGCTTGTGTCTCTATGCCAGATACAAGAGATCAACTATGAACAAATGTCGCACACAAACAAAACACCTTCTGGAACAAGTGCACCAGACACAGCCAGTTAAAATGACAGAAATTGTTCTGAGAATGCTTCTGTGCACGTCATCGCCCTGGACTTCGTCTAATAGAGACCCTAGGGGACGCCACCAGCCTGGACCATGCAGAGATGGAGCACAGGTGCCACGGTTAACCTGGGGAAGGAGAAGCACCTCATACAGGCTGCTGATGGAGGCGCGTCCCCCCACAGGCGAGCACGCCCTTCATGCTCGTTTCCTCTCGTGTCCACACAGCTCAGCCAGTTCTCCTTTGGTCCATTTCCCCTCTTTTTAATTCCACCTCCTCCTCCTAATGATGTGGGTCTTTTATCAAAACACAGGTGGACGTGCAGGATTTTCTCTAATCCAGAGATAACTCCTTTACCTGATGAAAACAGGCTTTATTTGGGCTGTAACTACTTCTCCAACCTTACTTTGTTTTGTTTCAAATCTACTGTGCATCTTACCTGCCTCTATCATTTTCCTCTTTCTCTTGTTCTCTGAAGGGTTTTTCTCTTCCTCTCTATTATCTGTCAAGGACCCCTACAAAGTGCTCAAGAGGAAGGGTCTCCGTTTAAAGACTAAGGTGCTCCTGATCTGAGCCATGGTATTTTAAATTGCAATGGGAAAGTCTGCTGTTAGGGACCTCTCCAAAGTACTGCAGAGGAATGGTGCCACACTAGAGACTAAGGTGTACCTGATACAGTCCATGGTCTTTGCCATCACTTGTTATACATCAGAGAGCTGGACAATGACTAGGGAGAATAGAAGGAGAATTGATGCCTTTGAGCTGTGGTGCTGGAGAAGAGTATTGAATATATCATGGACTGCTAAGAAAACAAACTGATTCATCCTGGAGAGAGTTAAACTAGGCTGCTCCTTGGAGGAAAGGATTCTGAGGCTTTATACTTGGGACATGTTGTAAGGAGGGACCAGTCCTTGGAGAAGGACATCATGCTTGGGAGGGTGGAGGGAGAGTGCAAGAGGGGAAGACCCGCTATGAGGTGGATTGATTCAGTGACTGGGGTAATCGGGATGGGAGTGTCAGAGAGGGATGGGTGTGTCAGAGACAGTGAGATTGGCACAGGGTAGAGCAGGGTTTAGGGGTGTTGTACATAGGGTCACTATGAGTCACAGGCAACTCGACGCACATAACAACAACGACATTCAGAATGCATCTGAAAATTGGACAATGAATGAGGAAGACTGAAGAAGAATTGATGCCTGTGTTGTTGGAGAAGAGCGCTGAACATCCCCTTGACAGCCGGAAGGACAAACAGATCTGTCTTGGAGAGGGTGCAGCCGGAGTGTTTCTGAGAGAAAAAGCTTCATCTCACTAGCTTTGGCTATCTTATCAGGAAGAAGCAGTCCTTGGGGGGAGACATTACGCTGGGAAGGTGGAGGTCTGAGGAAAACAGGAACTTCAGCGAGATGCCTCGGCACAATGACTAGTGGGCCTGAGAGGTCAAAGGTGGTGAGGATGACGCCGGACAGGGCAGGGCCCAGGGATGCTGTTCTCAGGGCCACTGAGTTGTAGTCAACTTGACACCTAACAAGAGCAAGTTTGTTCTCTCCGCCTGTCTTTTAGGTTGTATATTTGGAGCTGTTCTTTTAGAGGTTATCTTTTGACATGAGACACGTTGACCACACTTACAAAGCCTGTTGACCTCTCCCTCCTCGGTGTTGAGCCATTCTTACACCACGATCTCAGTGATCGTCCATCCTCACCGTCCGTGCTGAACCCGAGCCCCACGGCTGTTGCGTTGGTTCAGATTCAGTGACCCTCTGTCAGGCTCCTGACGCTGTGCGGCTTCCAGGAAGGGGAACAGCTAGCTGGGGGTTCAAACTGACAACGTTTGGGTTAACAGTCCAACACAAAGCCACGGGGCTCATAAGCCTTTATGGGAGAAGCTGCCTGCCTTTGTCTTTTAGAGTGTCTGGAGGACTTGAACCACTAAGCTACCTTTCAGTGAACTGCTCCACACACCAGGGCTCCTATCCTCCATGCTAACGCTAGTTGTTGTTGTTGTTGTTGTGTACCATCAAGTTGGAAATGACTCACAGCTGACCCCAGCGGAGTCTTCAGAGGCTGTAAATCACATGGGAGGAGACTTTCCATCTTTCTCCTACGGAGCAGCTGGTGGATTTGAACTGAATACCTTTCTGTTGGCAGTGCAACTCCTTCCCACTAGGCCACCAGAGCTCGCTCTCATGATAAAGGCTAAATACTATTTCATTTTTTTTCTAAGTTTGTCATTGTGGTGGTGGTACCAGTCGGTTCACTCTGATGCAGAGGGAAAGAACGGAGCCCAGCTGCGGCCGCTGTCCTCACACCCCTGCTGTGTGTGGACTCCTGCTGCGGCCACTGTGCACCTCACTGAGATAGTTCCCCTTTTCCACTGACCCTCTCTTTTACCAAGCGTGATGTCCTTCTCCAGGGCCTCTCCAGGTAGCCTGCCCATGTACATGAGATAGCATCTCACCTTGCGTCTAAGGATACTCTGACTGTACTTCTTACAAGTCTTCCAGTCTCCTAGCAGACCGTGGTGTGTTTAAGATCCTTCACCAGCATCATCATGCTAAAAAGTTAGACCGCTCAAATTACTCACTGTTCTTGTCGCTTGGAAATCTGCCTTTTCCTCTCACTTGCCTGAACTTCGTTCCCTCAGGACTCAATTTTCATCTCACTAAAGTACTTCCTTTTACAACTTTTTCCCTGCAAGATTAAGAATATCAGCCTTTTCATGAAAACTGTGTTATGTTATTAAGTGATCATGTATCATGTTTTTCTTATCCTGTGAAAACATGGTTCCATCTTTTCCTGACTTCTAGTACACCGAGAAGTCGGCTGTCTGTCTAATTCCTCTCTCCTCAACCCCCTACCCTCTCCTGGGTAGATCCTATATGCCTTTATCCTTTGGGGTTTTTTTATGTGAGAGAGAGAGAGAGTGTCTTACAGCAGCTTCTTTTGTTTGGGTTTACACATATGTTCACTTTTAAAGATTTAGCATGTCTCTTCTTCAGAGGACTCCTCTCCTCCTCCAGTGGTTGACCAGCGATGTTCTTCTGTGCCTTGTGTGATGTTACTGGAGTGACCCCCACCACCCACCTCTGGTCGGCAGCTGAGACTGCTGTACCACAGTGTTGTCTCCCTGGTGCGGCCCTCTCCTCATATTTTCAGCTCTCATATGGGAGAGTCAGTAGGTGTACCAACAGCACAACCAGCACTCTAAGATCTAAAGTGGAAACACAGTAAAGGAGCTGAAATGGCCTGGTGGTCAGGAGCTGCATAGTCAACCCAAAGGCACACAGTTGAAACCCAACTGCTGCTCTGTGGGAGAAGGATGGACAGTCTCCTCCTGTGTGATTTACTGCTTCTGAATATACGCTGAAGGGTCAGCAGCGAATCCGTTCTGACTCAACAACAAACGACAACAAAAACAAACTCTCATAAACGGAACAAATGTGTCTTAACGAGGAACCAGCGGTCCTTCTCACACAGGGTCGCAAACGGAAGCACCGTGCTCATTGCTCTCTCGTTGGGTTTGTTCTGTCTTCAGAGTCGTATTTCTTGAGTTTCGTATCTCTCCCCAAACATCTCTGCCTCCCCCCTCCCTTCTCATCGTTATCCTTCTGGAAAGCCGTCTCTGGCAGTATCTTCTTTGCTTTGCTTTTCCCCCCCCTGTTGTATACCATCGAATCAGATACAACTGGTCCAGGAGGAATTGCCCCTCTTTCCCCAGCAGAGCCTCTGGTGGATTCGAACTGTGCGCCTTCAAGATTGCAGCACAGCCGGCACCTTCTTTTGGCATCCAGCCCTCATGACTCAGTGTGTATATAATAGAATAGTTTCGTTTCCTGCCACTCCTCAGTACCAGGAGAGAAGGACACTCCAGTCTCCCTGACTTTCGAGGACAAGGCTGGTGTGACTCTCTGTGGCTCTGGGATATGCTGTGGACTTCCAGAAGAGCAAACAAATCTATCTAGAAAGAAGTGCAGCCAGACCACTTCTCAGACTCAGGGTTGAGACGCTTCGTCCGACATACTGTTGTCAAGGTGAGTCGTCTCTGGAGAAGACATCAAGCTGGGTAAAGGGCAGGGTCTGTGAAGAGAAAGACCCTCAGTGAGGAGGACTTACAGTGGCTGTGGCCTCGGGGTCCAGCAGAGCAGCGACAGTGAATGGTGAGCGTCGGGCAGGGTTAGACCTGCTCACAGGGGCACGAGGAGGCAGAGTCGACTCGATGCTCCGAAGAGCGAGGTGTGTTTAAACGACCACGCAGGGGACCCTGAAGCGTGCTGAGAGTTGCCGCTGCGTAGATTTCAAGTCAAAGCAGCCTCATCTGTGTGGAGGAGAACCCTGGACAGGTTCTGTGTCTGTGGCCAGTCAGGGCTGACCACCAAGTCTTCCGTGGCCACGCTGGATGGGTTGGCACCGCTAGGTTTTAAGTTAGCAGTTGGGTGATTAAACCTTGGCACCACAGTGCAGGAAAAGGAGTCAGACCTGTGCCATGCTGAGTCAGTGTCCTGAGTACAGTGGACACCACACGTCACCATGTCCACTCCCCGGGCTCCTGGAGAAAAGGAGAGGACTGGCCATTGTCCTATAGGTCTCTGTGTGGTGGCAGTGTCTCTCCCCTGGACACAGAAGGACACAGGATGAGGAGGTGACCAGCCATTGGCTTGGGGTCTCTGTGTGATGACAGTGTCTCTCACCTGGACATGGAAGGACATGGGGATGAGAAAGGGACCAGCTGGTTCCTACACATGTCCGCATGGTGGTGGTGGTGGTGTCTCTCGCCTGGACATGGAAGGACATGGGGATGAGAAGGGGACCGGCTGTTTCCTGCATGTCTCTGTGTGGTGGTGGTGGTGTCTCTCACCTGGACGTGGAAGGACACAGGGAACAAGGAAGGGACCGGCTGCTTCCTGCATGTCTCTGTGTGGACACAGGGGATGAGGAGGGGACTGGCCATTGTGCTGGGGTCTCTGTGATGACAGTATCTCTCACTTGAACACGGAAGGACATGGGACGAGGAGGGGACCAGCTGCTTCCTGCATGTCTCTATGTGGTGGTAGTGACTCTGGCCTGGACATGGAAGGACATGGGGATGATGAGGGGACTGACCATTGTCCTGGGGTCTCTGTGTGATGACAGTGACTCTCACCTGGACACGGAAGGACATGGGGATGACGAGGGGACTGACCATTGTCCTGGGGTCTCTGTGTGATGACAGTGACTCTCGCCTGGACACGGAAGGACATGGGGATGACGAGGGGACTGACCATTGTCCTGGGGTCTCTGTGTGATGACAGTGACTCTCGCCTGGACATGGAAGGACATGGGGATGACGAGGGGACTGACCATTGTCCTGGGGTCCCTGTGTAATGAGTGTAATGACAGTGACTCTCTCCTGGACACGGAAGGGCGTCAGTTGAGCAGCGTGCTGGTACTGTGGTACCTGATGCTGAAAAGACCCTGGCAACGCTTCCAAGGTGATGAGGGATGAGTGTGAAGGGCCTGGTGTTCAGCCTGGAGAGAGAAGCCCCTGAGCACACTTGGGCCACCACACTGTCCACTAGAGGCCCTGGTGGTGCAGGGTCCGTGCTGGGCCGCTTACCTGACAGCCACAGCTTCACACCTGCCCCATGGAGAGGTGTGACTGCCGCTCCTGCCAGGATCACAGAAGGGAAGGTGTGCACACGCCCCATCCTTGGGCTCTCAGTCACTGTGTGTTGGTGACCACCTCACACACGTAGAGCAGGAGGGGCCCGGGCAAAGAGGCCGCAACAGCCAGCGCTGCAAAGGGGCTCAAGCTGGCCAGCTGGGTGAGGGAACCCCGGCAATAGACCAAGGAGGAGATGGTCCCAGCAATGGACCAGGGTGAAAGGGACCCCAGCAATAAACCAGGTGAATGGGACCCCAGAAACAAGCTAGGGTGAAGGTTGTTTGTTGTTGTTATGTGCTGTCGAGTCGTTTGCGACTCATAGCGACCCAGTGAAAGGCCAGGGAGAAGGTGGTCAGGGGGGGTGGTGGGAGTGTGAGTCTCCTCTTGCCTTTGGGGTCAGCATAAGGCAGAACTAACTCCCTGGCCCTGACAACAAAGGCCACACATCTGACCTAGAAAATAAGCCAGGGATGTGTCCTGTGTCCATGTGGCGTCAGGATTGGTGGAAGATCTATCAACAATCTGCGTTATGCAGATGACACAACCCTGCTTGCTGAAACTGAGGAGGACCTGAAGCACCTGCTGCAGAGCATCAAGGACTGCAGCCTCCAATATGGACTGAGGCTCAATGTCAGGAAGACAAAGATTCTCAACACTGGACCAACTGGAAGCATCAGGATGGATGGTGAAGAGATTGAGATTGTACACAGCTTTAGTTTGCTTGGCTCCACAGTCAACACTCTTGGCACCAGCAGGCAGGAAATTAAAAGGCACATTGCCATGGGAAAGTCTGCTGTTAGGGACCTCTCCAGAGTACTGAAGAGCAATGGTGTCTCTTTAGAGACTAAGGTGCGTCTGATACAGGCCATGGTCTTCACAATCACTTGTTATGCATCAGAGAGTTGGACAATAACTAAGGAGGATAGAAGGAGAATTGATGCCTTTGAGCTGTGGTGCTGGAGAAGAGTATTGAGAATACCATGGACTGCTAGGAAAACAAACAGATTCATCCTGGAAAGGGCTAAACCAGGCTGCTCCTTGGAGGCAAGGATTCTGAGGCTCCGTCTAACATACTTTGGACATGTTGTAAGGAGGGACTGGTCCTTGGAGAGGGACATCATGCTTGGGAGGGTGGAGGGACAGCACAGGAGAGGAAGGCCCTCTATGAGGTGGATTGGTTCGGTGACTGAGATAATTGGGATGGGAGTGTCAGAGACAGTGCGGTTGGCACAGGACAGAGCAGAGTTTAGGGCTCTTGTACATGGGGTCACTATGAGTTGCAAGTGACTCGATGGCATGTAACAGCAATTCTTAATTAGCAATAATAATATCAGTAAGCCTGGAACAATGATCTCTTTTTCAAGTTCACAGGGCTGGTTGGGTCAGCAGTTCGTGCACTTTGTTACCTAAGGCTGACTCAATCCCACGTTGTAACAGCACTCTTCCCAGCTCTTCCCTGCCTAGCCTATATCCGCTCGTCCTTCTTCCTTTTTGTTTACTGATTTCTGAGATTTATCCCTGGAAAACTACTGTTCTGATCTCATGTGCTCAGAGCACCCTTGTAGGCCTGTTGTTTGACTGTGGGCAGTGTGGTGACCCAGCCGCAGGACAGCCAGGGAGGGCAGAGCCGAGTGTTTTGTCCATGGAAATGATTGAATCCTTCTGGGTTATGAAGTCCCTGGGTGATGCACATGGTTTGCATGCATCTACTATCTAGAAGGTGGCTAGTTCAAAACCAGCCAGAGGCACCGCAGAAGGAAGGCTTGGTGAGCTGTGTCTGTCTCGGCTGGCACAGTTCTGCCCTGGACGTGGAGCTCCACGAGTCAGACGAACTGACCGTAACGGGCCTGCAGGCTGGTGGCTGTTAGGAGCTCTGAGGGCCCGTGTGCACCAGGCTGCTGACTTCAAGGGCAGAGGCTCAGCGTCCACTCTGCAGGGACCGATGGGCAGCTGTCCAGGAGGATGTCCATCCTGGGAGAGCTGGGGCGGGGGTCTCCTGAATCTCCAGGGCACAGCGGGTTGGCCTGGGTCCACGCTCTGTCGCATGGGGAGCGTGTGACCCTGCTGAGCAGTGACGCTGTCCCTTCTCCCTCCACCAGCAATGCAGTAAGAAGGCGTCTGCCTCCCTCCTGTGGCTCCTCAAGTCCTCGGGCATCATCGCCAGCCGGCCCTGGCCGCGGGTCTCCCTCACTCTCGTCACCACAGCCATCGTACTGACCATGGCCGTGTTCAACATGGTGAGTGGTCTTCCTCCACTGTCAGCTCCGGAGGGCTCGGGATGGGGCGGGGACTACAGCCGTGTGGAGGAGGGGCCTCTCAGGCCACCCTGGAGTGGGGCTGGTGCCCAGGAGTGACCCTCCTGCCATTGAAGCTGCGATCAGGGACCAGGGAGTGGCCACACCAGGCCAGAGTGAGCTAGGTGCCCAAGGACTGAGGCTAACTCAACGTACACACCGCACACACCTGAGAGGGAGAAGCAAGTGACCACACCAACCAGGACACAGAGTGAACGGGGGAACCCCTAGGACAGAACCGGGTACACAGTGAGCAGATGATACCCCACAATAGAACCAAGACGCAGTGAACAGGGGAACCCCCAGAACAGAACAGGGGGAGTGAGCCAATGATACCCCACTACAGAGCCAGGACACAGAGTGAGCAGGGGAACCTCTGGAATAGAACCGGGGGATACAGTGACCAGATGAAACCCCACAACAGAATGGGGGTACAAGTGAGCAGAAGACACCCCACGACAGAACAGTGCGCTCTGTGGCATGTCTTCTAACACAGGCCTGTTTCTGGGTTTGACAGTCCAGGGGTTCTCAGTTCTCTTTGCCGGCGCCACAATTCAGAGGCATCAGTTCTTTTTTTGGTATAACATTTTCAAATGCATGTGAAGCATGAAAAAGCCATGACCTGAGTCAGGCACACCTTGGCCTTTCAGTTGGCCTTGTTTCTTCTGGGCACTTAGAGCTCTCTGACCGCACGCTAGCCCAGCGCAGTCCGTCATCCTTCCCTCTGACCACACGCCCGCCCAGAGCATCAGCATTTCCTCTGACCACACGCTAGCCCAGAGCATCAGCATTTCCTCTGACCACACACTAGCCCAGCGCAGTCCATCATCCTTCCCTCTGACCACACGCCCGCCCAGAGCATCAGCATTTCCTCTGACCACACGCTAGCCCAGCGCAGTCCGTCAGCATTTCCTCTGACCACACGCCCGCCCAGAGCATCAGCATTTCCTGACTGCTGCTGCCTTGGACGTTGATAGTGGATCCAAGTAAAATGAAACCCTTCGCAGCTTCAGTCTTTGCTCCGTCTATCACGATGTTGCCTGTTGCTCCAGTGTGAAGACTTGTGTTTTCTCGATGTTGCTCATCCTGAAGTCTCCGTGGACTTAGATCATCTTCAGCGAGTGGTTCAAGTCCTCCTCCCTTTCGGCAGCAAGGTTGTGTCATCGGCATAATGCAGGTTGTTGATGAGGCTTCTTTCCTCTCTCACCCACATGTCACGTTCTTCATATAATCCAGCTCTTCAGATTACTTGTTGAGCCTTCAACATGAATAGGTAGGTAGCTCTTATGTGGAGTCAGGTTGGAACCAACGCGCAGCTGACCCTTCCAGAGACAGTGACCCACACGGGGCAGGTTTGCCTGTCTTTCTCCTGGGGAGCAGCGCTGGGTGCAGACCGCATGCCTTTGGGTTGGCAGCTCGCCTCCTTACCACGAGCCCGCAGAGCTCTCTTCAGATCGGGACGGTGAAAGCCGAATCTGCATAAGCACCTCTATGGATTTTAAAATACGCAGTAGCCCTTGTTCTGTTTGAAGAACTACTTCTTGGTCTGTGCACAGATTTTGTGTGAGCAAAATGTATTTTCTATTCTGAAATTCTCACTGTTCTCAGACTTACCTATAGTTTATTATGAGCCACACAGTAAAGTGTTTTTACATAGCCAAGAAAACACAAATAAAGCTCTTTCTGGTACTGCCGGCTTTCAGCTGAGATCCCTCTGACAGCAGTAATTACAGCCCTTTTCCGTTGGTCTCTTCTGAATCCAGCTTGAATTTCTGGAAGTTTCTGCCTCTACACTGCTCTAGACATTGTTTCAATAATTGTCCACAAGATTTTACTTGTGTGTGATATTAACGATACTATAGATGGTGAAGAGCTTGAGATTGTTCACAGCTTCCGTTTGCTCGGCTCCACAGTCAACACTCTTGGCACCAGCAGTCAGGAAATCAAAAAGCATATAGCGATGGGAAAGTCTGCTGTTAGGGACCTCTCTAAAGTACTCAAGAGCAACGGTGTCTCTCTGGAGACTAAGGTGCGCCTGATACAGGCCATAGTCTTTGCAATCGCTTGTTATGCATCAGAGAGTTGGACAATGACTAGGGAGGACAGAAGGAGAGTTGATGCCTTTGAGCTGTGGTGCTGGAGAAGAGTATTGAAGGTACCATGGACTGCCAAGAAAACAAATAGATTCATCCTAGAGAGGGTTAAACCAGGCTGCTCCTTGGAGGCAAGGATTCTGGGGCTTCGTCTGACATACTTTGGACATGTTGTAAGGAGAGACAGGTCTTTAGAGAGGGACATCGTGCTGGGCAGAGTGGAGGGACAGCACAGGAGGGGAAGACCCTCTTTGAGGTGGATTGATTCAGTGAGTGGGGTAATTGGGATGGGTGTATCAGAGACCGTGTGATTGGCACAGGACAGAGCGGAGTTTAGGGCTGTTGTACATAGGGTTGCTATGAGTCGCAAATGACTCGACGGCACATAACAACAACAATAATGTAATTTTTCTATTTTGTTAAATCATCTCCTTTTTTTGAGAGTGGACACACATACAGATCTCTTCTAGGAAGTTGGCCGCATACCTGTCTTCCAAATTTCTCTAAACAGACTAAGTCCAGGGTTGCTACTGCTCACTGAAATATCTCCACTGATACTCCTCAGTGTCTGCAGCCTGTCTCCCCCCGCCTTCCGTGCGGCCGGAACATCCTCCCTCAGGGCCGAGCTCCTGTGCTACCTCCTGAAGTACTTCGGCACCAACATTTTTCTTTGTACTGTGACTCTGTGTATTCCTTCCACCTTCTTTTCACGCTTCCTGCAGCATTCAGTACCTTGCCCGTGGAGACTTCTAGTGTTGCAGCTTGAAGCTTGGGCTTTTTCCTTCAGCTCTTTCAGTTTAAGAAATGTTTGGTGGGGTCTCCTCACCTGGCTGGCTCACTCAGATCTTCGCCTATTTTATGGTAATCCTCTGCTCTGTCTTCTCAAGCTGCCCTTGAAATCTTCTGTTCAGTTCTCCCGTTTCTTCCTTTCACGTTAGCCTCTGTATGGTCAAGAGCAAGTCCGGAGTCCCTGCTGGCATCCACTGTGGTCTTTGCTTTCAGTCCTGTCTTTTCGGTGACCTGTGTCAGCAATGTCATATCGTCCTGTACATCCTCAGTGTCATCCATTCCACATTGTCTGTTCTTCTGCTGTTCAATGTTCAGTGCATCGACTCTCATTCTTGAGATAGTTTCTAAAATCAAGTGGGATAAAGTCACAGTTGAATCTTGGCTGCCGCGGGCTTGTTTTCATTTTCTTTAGCTTTCATTTGAACTTGCATGTGAGAACTGTGGTGCAGTCAGCCCCTGGCCTTGTTCTGACCGCTGATACGGAGCCTCTTTTCTGTTGCTCTCCACAGATGTGGTCAGTTGGATTCCTTTGTCTTCCATCAAACAAGGCCCTTGCATAGAGCTGTCATTGCTGGTGTTTTCAAAATATATATTTGCAATGAATAAGTCATTGAATGTTTAAAACTAATTGTAGCACTTACTTCTTTGGCCAGTCGCAGCCCTCATTCCTTTGGCCATGATCACACTGTCTGACCTCCAATCCTTCAGTGTCCAGTGTTGCCTCCCAGGAACGAGCTGTTAGAAGGCCTCTTCTCTGCACGTGGGATGAATCTGGGGGTGCAGAAGTTTGCAGGAAATCCTTTAGTAGTTGTTGCAAACATTTGAATAATTGACGCATCAACGTGTGTTTTATATACAGATAGTATTCTGTAATCATTTTAATTCAGGATGGATATGGAACATTTTTTTTTCAGAATTATTTTGTTGTTTGTTGTTGTTGTTATGTGTCGAGTCACTTGTGACTTATAACGACCCTATGTAGCCGTAAACCATGTTCTATCCTGTGCCAGCCTCATTGTCTCGAAAACACCTACTCCCACCGCCCCAATCACTGAATCGGCCCATCTCATCGAGGGTCTTCCTCTCCTGCGCTGTCCCTCCGCTCTGCCAAACATGATGTCCCTCTCCAAGGACCTTGCAACATGCCCAAAGTATGTCAGACGAAGCTTCAGAATCCTTGAGTCCAGGGAACATTCTGGCTTCACCTTCTCCAGTACAAACCTGTTTGTTCTCCTAGCAGTCCACGGTATATTCAACACTCTTCTCCAGCACCACAGCTCAAAGACATCAATTTTCTTTCTATCATCCCTAGTCATTGTCCAACTCTCTGATGCATAGCACATAATTGTGAAGACTATAGCCCGGATCAGGCGCACCTTAGTCTCTAGCCTGACGTAGAGGAGGATAATAAATGATGAAAAGTTGCAGAAGGAGGTTTATGAAGCTCTGTGGAGCATAGCTGCTGTCTTCTCTAACCGAGTGCCATCCTAAAGCCGTCACCATTTCTAGAACCTTCCTGAGGGACACAACATTCCGTGCTGTGTGTCCACTTGCCACACAGCCCCCAGAGGCCTCACCTAAGTTACTTGATTTCTTCCCTGTCTGGTGATTTAATCAAGATTTTTTATAAGGGATTTGTGTTTTTTTTTATTTCTTGAGATCAGTAGTGCCTCAGACCAGCTACAGGCTAGCCTGTTTGTCATGTCAGAAATTGTCTATATTGTAATACTTGTCCATCAGACATAACTTGTAAAATTTTGGAGCACCGTATTTTCCAGGGAATTACTTTATTGGTTTTCTTTGGATGTATTTTTGTACCAAAGACCCCCTCCCCAACAGTGGTTTCTGAGAAATTCCTTAACATCAGGGTTTTTTCATTTACACTTTTTAAAAAATCTGTAAGAAAAATTTATCAAATGGTATTACAGGCAGCTTCACCCTTGTTAGACTGCACGGAGCTGGTTCTGACCCATCGCCGTCTGTGCACACGACTGACCAAATGCTTCCTCTAGCTCCTCAAGTGGACTGTGTGTGTTTGCACTGGGTCTCGTTCTCTGCAGGCCCGAGAGGTCCTTTCCCATAATCCCCTGCGGTCTGGAGCTGCCTGGAACTCGCTGTTCACTGATGCACCTGTCGATGCTGGTTCTCACATTCTGTCCATGCATTGATTTCCTCCTGTGCAGTCAAATGCCTGGCACGTCCCCTATGTTGGCACAAAGCTGTGAGGATCCCGTGTGAACGTGGAAGTCGTGGCTTCCTGGGGGAGGGAGTGGACTGTCTCTGCTCTGGGCCATGTCAGCACAGGAGAATTACAGATTAAAATGCGTTTCTTCCTGGGCTTTCTCCTGTGATGGGAGTGTAGGTCAGCATCTCTCCTGCCGGCGTGCATACTTAGGTCTGCGGCCTGGGCTCCTGTCCCCACACTGTACCTTCTGTCTTCCCACCACCTCCGTGGTGCTGCCTCCACGTATTCTCCCATCCTCTCCTTCCTACCTTCCGCGTCTCACCCTCAGGTAAATGCCACCCTTGGGAGGCTCTGAGGTTGGGTGTCCGGGGGCTGGGAGACCCCAGTGTTACTGCCCACCTTATGGATCTGTCTGCTTGGATGAAAGATGTCCCACATGGATGAGACTAGTTCCGGGCTCAAAGGGCATCTAAGGACTGCAGTCTCGGAGGTTTGGCCAGTCTTTGTCAGGACAGCAAGCCTGGACATTGCTGAGCGTCGAGTTTTGGTGCCCATTTCTCTCCCGTGATGTCTGGGATCTTGTGACATAATTGCTCTCAGGGCAGGAACAGGGAGAGCCGAGCACCATCTAGTTCCTGCGGCCTCAGGTTTGTGAACTGGACACCGTGGTGTTCAGTGGAGCCGAGGGTCAGCTGTTCCCATTCGTCCCTGATTTTCTTCACTCTTCTCTGCTCCACGTAGACACACCACACTTTTATATTGACCTTTAACACAGGTGCATTCTTGTTCCTGATCTCGCTGTTGCCGTGTTAGCATCCCCAACAGAAACTTGCCAAGAGCTTCGCAAAGAAAAGGGCATTCGAGCACTGGACCGTCCACAGGAGCAAACCTGCTCATGAGGAACTCCGCTGTCCATGGGTCTGGTCCTACTGGGGAGATCTGTGTTCACAGACCTACGTTAAAGAGCAACGATGTCACTCTAGAGACTAAGGTGTGCCTGATCCAGGTCATGTCCTTCTCAATTGATTGCTGAGCATCTGAGAGCTGAACAGTGACTAGGGATGAAAGGAGAAGAATGGATGCCTTTGAGCTGTAGTGCTGGAGAAGAGTATTGAACTCTTGGACTGCCAAGAGAACAAATAGGTCTGTCCTGGAGACAGTGAAACCAAAGCTGGTCCTTGGAGGCAAGGATTGTGAAACTCAGTCTCATGTACTTTGAACATGTTGCCAGTAGGGACCAGTCCTTGGAGAGGACGTCATGCTTTGGAGGGTGGAGGGACGGCGTAGAAGAGGAGGACACTGGATGAGATCGACTCCGTGACTGGATTAATGATTGGAGTAGTGTCAGAGGCAATAAGGTGGGCTCAGGATTGGATGAACTCAGAGCCATTGTTCGTAGAGTCACTGTGAGTCATAATAGACTTGAAGGCACTTAACAACAAACAAGCCTGCTGGTTATTATCCAGTTGACATTCATTGTTATTTTTCCCCCTTTAGTTTTTTCTGGAGGTTCCGAAAGAGAATCCCACGCTAACTGCCAACACTTCCAACACCAGCTTGTCCCCAGCCAACAACCAGACTCTTCAGCACGCGCAGAGGTTATACTTCCTCCCGGTAAGAGCGTCTCACGCACAGTCACTGTGTACTGCTTCCTGTGTGCAGCCCGCCTTGTGTCACCCACAGTCACTGTGTTACTTCCCGTGTGCACCGGCCTGTGGGGCTCAGGACCCTACCTTGTGTCCTGGGCTCTGCTTGTCTCCTCTGGTGTCTGGGCTTGAACGAGCCCTGGCTGCTTAGACAGGGTCACCTGGCTCAAAGAAGCCCCTCGTGACTGGCGCAATTGCTTAGTCCCGGGTTTCCCAGTGTGGATGGACCTCATGGCCGTTCTAACTGCTAACTGACAGGCGGGCTGTTTGAGGTCACCCAGAGGCACCCCAGAAATGAGCTGCTTCTGAGAATCAGATGCTCTGACCCACCTCTCCTCCGATCAACCGGCATGGGGGACCCAGAGGCAGGGCAGACCCCACTGTGATGGGCTTCACATCATGTTGCTGGGGTCCCCCATGGCCTCACCTCATCTCCCCTGCCACCTCAAGCTCTCAGCTCCCCCCATCCTGAAGGAGCCCAGGGACACACTCTCAAAGCTGCAGCAAGTTAAAGCTGTTGTCCCCACTCAGTGTCTTTTTTCCAGGTGTTTGTGGGGAGCAGTGTTGTGCATTGACACTGTCCGGGTGTTTGTGGGGAGCAGTGTTCTACATTGACACTGTCCCGGATGTTTGTGGGGAACAGCGTTATACATTTACACTGTCCGGGTGTTTGTGGGGAGCAGTGTTCTACATTGACACTGTCCGGGTGTTTGTGGGGAACA
>NW_006400125.1:1288145-1299172 GCF_000299155.1 Elephantulus edwardii
TACATTGACACTGTCCGGGTGTTTGTGGGGAACAGCGTTATACATTTACACTGTCCGGGTGTTTGTGGGGAGCAGTGTTCTACATTGACACTGTCTGGGTGTTTGTGGGGAACAGCATTATGCATTGACACTGTCCGGGTGCTTGTGGGGAGCAGTGTTGTGCATTGACACTGTCTGGGTGTTTGTGGGGAGCAGTGTTGTGCATTGACACTGTCCGGGTGTTTGTGGGGAGCAGTGTTGTGCATTGACACTGTCCGGGTGTTTGTGGGGAGCAGTGTTCTACATTGACATTGTCCGAGTGTTTGTGGGGAGCAGTGTTATACATTGACACTGTCCGGGTGTTTGTGGGGAGCAGTGTTGGGCCTTGACCCTGTCTGGGTGTTTGCTGGGGGGCCACCCAATGGGGCATGAGCCCCTCCCCTTTGGGTTTTGTCCCGCGTACACCCACAGTTTTGAGAGCACTGAGGCCTTTGGGAACCCAACATGGAACCTTGTCTGTGCATTTTTCCTTCCCTTCCGTGTCCCACAGCACTGGTGTCGCCCTCACGTCCCTGCTGGCCTACAGGACCCACAGCAGGAGCTCACGGCCCCATAGGGTTCCTACGCTGCGATCTTCGTGGGATCAGGTCACGAGGTCTTCCTTCAGCTTAGCTGGTGGTGGATTCGAACCACCCACCTTCAGTGAGCCATCAAGAACTTAACCACTGAGCCCCAGGTCTCTCTGAAGATTGATTTCTTTCCTCCTGTTTCTTCCCTTTACTGACTGATTTCTTTGCCCGTTTTTCTTCCCTTTACCGACTCCAGGGGATGAGAGCTTCCCTGAGGTTGATTTAAGGTTTCTGAGGCCACACAAGGTTTGGGGGCGAGGTGCCCACGGCCATTAGTGCTGTCCCCACGGGCTCAGAAATGAGGACGCCACTCAGCCCTTGTCCCTTAGCCTTGAGACCGCGTGGTGTGGCCTCAACAGTCACATAGTGGGTGGTGGCACGCGTGCCAGGCAGTCTGTTCCAGCTCACAGGACCTCTACTACAGCTGTCCCTAGCGTCCCCTCAGCCGTCCGTGGGCTGCACTCTGCTGGTCTGTGCATTGCTGTCATGCTGAAAGCTACCTCTCAGGGACTTCAGATAGCAGCGGTGTGTCCTTGGGTGAACTGGGTCTAAGGAGCATGACTGGCCGCGCACTGCTGACATAAACCAGTGACTGACCACAGAGCAGCGCGTGGTGCATGCTGGGAGACGAGCCCTGCAGGTCACAGAGCAACACTTGGTGCATGCTGGGAGACGGGCCCCGCAGGTCACAGACGCTGTTGCCACACACCTGCTACCTGGTGTGAGTGTGGTGGAGGCCGTGAGGGTGACACAGGAAGGCACGGTCCCATTTGCTTTTCACGGGGACCCTGTGAGTCGTAGCTGACTCGCTGGCACCTAACAAAGCCGCCGTCTTACAGGAACAGACCACTGGGTGGCTTTGAACTGCCGATCTTCCAGGTAGCAGCCCAGCACTTAACCACTGCACCACGAGGGCTGCTTGGGGAGGCCCAGGCGTGATGCTTTCTGACTCGGAGCAGGAGGTGGTCAGACGAGGGTGTGCCGGCTGGCACCTCCCGTGGGGAGTTCTGTAGCCTCTTCAAAGGAGGGTGGCGTTGATGGCCCTGCCTGAGTCTCCGGGTTCGGACAGACGACAGCAGAAGCCGTGGATGGTGCTGGGCTGGGCAGTGGGGGGCCCGGGTCCAGTGGGTCAGTCCTCACCCACATTCACACACCTGTGATTGGAGGAACTTAAAAGGGGCATTCTCACAAGGAAATGAGAAGAAAGCGTGGCTAGTGAAGGACCTCCTGGTGTTTGCAAAGAACTCGGGGCCTCAGGTGTGACCCCACTAATGGCCGTGATGAAAGAAGTTCTGTCTCGAAGTCTGTGTATCACGAACTTTCAATAAAGACAGAAGTCCAAGATGGGAAAAGGGGGGCTGACTCAGCCTCACATGATTCAGAAAAAAACACAGAATGGGCTCGTCCGCATCCGGCTGGGTAGAATCGAGTGGGCAGGCCACCGCTGCCCCGCAATTCTTCCTCACAGCTCCCACCTGACCGTGCTCGGGGGCCGGAGGTGTCCTCGGAAACTGCTCCATCAGCCTGGGGAGACAAGGAACCCCGAGAGCGTCCCGGGCGCACGCTGTTTCCATCTCAGCAGATCCAAGGGAACCCCAGGGAAGCAGCTTTGTGGGTGCTCCCAGCACGTGGTTTGTTTCAGCCCCCGAGCTCTGGCATGTCCAAGCTTGGTCAGCGAGTGTGGACTGCAGGCTGGCACGTGGTGACCCAGAGATCCCTGCTGGTTTTCCACCTCGGCTTGATTTCTGCCTCTCCTGGCCCCTCCACGTTGGATTCTCGGAGATGCTGTGCTCACGCTGTGCTCGGTGGTGACTTCCGCTGGCCATCAAGAAGTGTGACGAGCCCTGGGCACAGGAATTGTGCTGGCATCCCTCAGTGCCCCCAAACACTGTCACCACAGTGCAGAAGGTCCCTCGTGCTCATGTGTAGAACAAACCACTTCCTGGAGTGTGACCCAAGCCTTGGAGCCCAGGGCCACTCAGATCCGGTCACCCAGTCAGGAAGCGCTGGCCTTGGAAGGCCCCGGTCTTCATGGCAAGAGAATCACAGGCGCACCGCGGAGACAATGCAGGTCCAGTTCCGGTCGCTGCAGAAAAGCCCAGGGTGTGACATGCACGCTGGTCCCGGTGCCTGGGAAGATGCCACGCACCTTGCACTGCCCTCTGCTGCGTGTGTGACAGCCTTGAGCGAGTCATGGAGAGGACGCCAGGGTGCCAGTGCCGTCCGTGCCCCAGCACTTCAGTCTCCCCCAATGCGATTCACCCAGAAAATTCACCACCCAGAAAACCGCTGGAGGGTCCGCTCTGGGTGGGCTCCGACTCCCAGGCGCAGCAACGGCCTTCCCCGAGGTGGGGTCAGCGCACACACTCGCTCGGGAAGTACGCACCATCGAGGAAGCACAGTGAGTGTGAAGAGCATCTGTCTACACTACAGGAAAAGGGAATCCCTAACCGTGTAAAGATCACACCGTCTTATTTTACACAAGGCGAGCTCTGGTGACATCGTCCATAGGGAATTGCATTCCTGGTCCCAAGGTCACGCTTCTCTGGTCACTCAGGTCCACTCAGCTCCAGGGACAGAGACGGGCCATGTCCTCCTGAAGGACAGAAACCCAGTGGAACGTCAGCTGTGTGTTTGTTCCAACTCAACAACAATGATCTTGGGTTTCCAGTGGTGTTGTTGTTAGGTGCTGTCAAGTTGAGTCTGACTCACAGCGACCCTGTGAACAACACTCCTGAACTCGGTCCTATCCTGTGTCAGCCTCACCATCTCGGACACACTCGAGCCTAATGCTGCAGTCGCCGTGTCAACCCACCTGTCCTTCACCGACCCTCCACCTTTCCAAGGATGATGTATAAGCTCTCCTAGCAACACGCTTCAAAGTAGTGAGGTGAAGCTTCTCCGTCCGTGCCTCCAGGGAGCACTCCGGCTGCACCCTCTCCAGGACATAACCTGTCTGACCTCTTGGCCGTCCATGGGACGCTCAGCGCTCTTCTCCAGCACCACAGCTCTAAGGCATCACTTCTTCTGTCATGCTGGTAAATTGTCCAGCTCTCAGATGCATAGCAAGTGATTGAAAAGTGAGTTTCCCATGGAGATGATTTTTGCAGACTGGTTTGGGGCAAGGCTGTGAGTGCATGCCAGGCTGGTCAGGCACCGGGGCGAGTATCCTCTGAACGTGATGAGGTCAGGCGCTTGCCGCGGGGTCAGTGTGTGAGAGTGCCATCCACGTCCAGCCGCTCCCGGCTGCAGAGTGGACAGAGGCGGCTACTGCTCGGGTCTTGGGGCAGAGTTTCTCCTGTCAGCTCCTGACACCGTGTCCAGCGGCTCCAGGCTGCACGGTGGACAGAGGCAGCCACTGCTCGGGTCTTGGGGCAAAGTTTCTCCTGTCAGCTCCTGACACTGTGTCCAGCGGCTCCAGGCTGCACAGTGGACAGAGGCGGCCACTGCTCGGGTCTTGGCAGGGTGTCTCCCGTCAGCTCCTGACACCGTGTCCAGCTGCTCCGGGCTGCACAGTGGACAGAGGCCGCCACTGCTCGGGTCTTGGGGCAGAGTGTCTCCCGTCAGCTCCTGATGCCATGTCCAGCCGCTCCAGGCTGCACAGTGGACAGAGGCGGCCACTGCTCGGGTCTTGGCAGGGTGTCTCCCGTCCGCCCCTGACGCGTCTGTCCTCTCTGCCGTTGCAGTATTACATCTACAGCTGCGTCCTGGGACTCATCTCCTGCTCCGTCTTCCTGCGGGTCAACTACGAGCTGAAGATGCTCATCATGGTGGTCGCCCTGGTGGGCTACAGCACCATCCTGCTGCACACGCACGCCCACGTGCTGGACACCTACAGCACGGCGCTGTTCCAGAGGTAAGAAGCCCGCGGCGCAGCCGCCGTCGCCCTGGGGGGATGCGGTGAGAACGTGTGCAGGAGAGCAGAGGCGTCCTCGGTGACAGGCACTGGGCACCAGTGAGGGAGACGCTTGGAGGGGGACGGTCATAAAGATGGCAGGTGTCCTGCGATGGGTAGTACAGCATCTGTTACCAGACCCGTGCAGGAGACGTGCAGTGGCTGAGCGGATTCGCGTTACACGTCGTGTGATGTGAATACGGATGCTGGGGCTTCTGCCTCAGCACTGCGGACCTTCTGGAGCATTCCCTGGGGCTGGGGGTGCCCCCCGGTGTCCTGCCGAGTGTTTAACACCTTCCCTGCTTCCACCCAGGAGATGACAACAGTGTCCCCAAAATATTACCTGCCGTCTTCTCGGAGCACAGGTGCCCCCGGTCAGAACTACCAAGTCTCAGACATACAGTAACATGATGGGGAAAGAAGTTGTGGCATTGACGACTTGGGGTGCTGAGTTTATGACTAGAGGAATCCTCAGATACCATCGGGGTGCGGTCCTGGATCGTCCCTTGCTCTGTGGGAAGTTGGCTGCTGCGGCATGGCCGCCCAGGTCCCCCTCGTGACAGGAGGGCTGGACGCTGCAAGGGTCCCCTCGCTCTCTGGCAGGGGTCCTGGGATCGAATTACTCCCCAGCATTTGTCATGAATATTTTCTTTTGTGCTTGGAAAGTATCCCTGTGCTATCCCAGCTAAGCCACGGCATTTTCATGTGTCGTATATGCGTGTGAACGCTGGGAAATGAGGAGGAGAGAAGAGGGGTCGAGGCCTTTGAGCTGCGTGCTGGCTAGAGAGTGCCGACTGTCCCAGGAACTGCCACAGGGCAAACCAGTGTGCTGAGCAGTGCAGCCCGGGCGCCCCTTAGAGGCACGGCTGGTGGGCGGCGTCTCCCAGATCGGGGGCGTATTGTAAGGAGGGGCCAGTCTCGAGGAGGACACCGTGCTGGGATGAGGGAGAAGGAGGCAGAGCCTCCAGCAGAGGCTGAGTGGCCGATCGACGGGGGGGAGACGGTGAGGACGGCAGGACCAGGTGGGGCGATGAGTCGTTCACGGGGCCGCGAAGCTGTGCTCTTCTTCAGCTCGTGACACAGCGCTGCCCTCCCCCCCTCAGCAAACCCCTGTTCTGGTTGAAGCATACGACCCCCACCAGCTGGCTTTGCTTTCTCTTCTTCTCACGCCCCACGTTCTCCTCCGTCACATACATAAGGCTTCTCACCTACAGTTAGTGTCTCGGGGCCACTGTGACATGGATCATAACCAAAGTCGGGGCGACTCCCAAGGCTATGGCCCGGTAAAGGGGGCTTGTGATCACTGCTTCCCTGTCCCATGGCCCTAACTGGTCTCCCCAGTCTGTAGGTGTCCCTTATTGTGGAGGGAACGCGAGGTCATAGAGGAGACAGGCTGACAGGTCTAACAGAGGCTTGTAGAGCCCCAGACGCTGGCCCTTGGGCTCTGTGAGCCGGGAACTCAGACTAGGCTTTGTCTACACGTCCCTTAGACGTAACACTCAGATGCGTACGTGAGGAAGAGGGCACAGACCAGGGCATTTTTAGCAGAAAAACAATGTAAAGTTTGGAAAACAGGTCCATGAATAATATAGAGAGTCATGTCAGGACAGATTCAGGAAGTGGGAGCATGTGTTCCAAGGAAAGAGAGAAAGCACACCCCCAGCCCCCAGAAAGCGGGCTGTTTAAAACCCATTAGCCGGAGGCTAGTGGCCCCCAGGACGCGTCCCTGTCCGAGGCCTGGGCTTGATCGGTCACCTCTCCTTGATGGACCACACAGCCATCCTGGACTAGAGGGTCCTGGACAAGCTGTTCCCTGTGAGAATCCTTACCAGTCATCACATTGTGGATGTTTCACACAATCACTCAGTGGCTCTTCCAGTACCTGACCAGAGCCCTGAGCCGGCTCCGCTGAGGACACCGTCCTCGCCAAGTGGACACTTTAACCGCCAGGGCGGCTGTGGTGGTCGATGTCAGCAGTTGGTGATATTAATGGCGGATGTAGTCCAAGCAGGTGACATTGTAGCAGGTGATGTTGCTAAAAGCCAGTTTGCTGTAGCACTTTGTATTTCTGGAAGCAGGTGACACAGTGACAGTTGATGTGATTGGACACAATAATACTGTAACTATTTTTTTATTATTATTATCATTGTTATTGTTATTGTTATAGCTCAACTCCATAATGGCTAGTGTTTCCAGACACAGGTAACAGTGTAACACAGCAAGCCTCTCTGGGCCAGTGGGACCACGGGGGACAGGGACCCCAGCTCTGAAAACACAGCGAGCCTCTCTGGACCAGTGGGACTGTGGGGACAGGTGACCCCAACCCTGAGAACAGAGTGAACTTCCCTGGGTCAGTGGAAGCACTGGGCACAGGTGACCCCAGCTCTGTAAACACAGTGAGCTGTTCTGAGTCATTGGAACTGAGGGGACAGGTAACCCCAGTCCTGAGAACACAGCGAGCCTCTCTGGGCTTCCCCGGTCCCCCGCCCCCGAGCTTACCTCTCCTCCTCGTGGGACAGCTTGTGCTGTCCCATGTAAACATTAAGCAAACACTTCCGAGCATTTGTAGCAGAATAATAATAATGTCTTGAATCAAGTTGCAAAATGATGTCCATTTGTTACTAATCATTGCCTGTTGTTGTTGTTGTTGTTATGTGCCATCAAGTCACCTGTGAATCATAGTGACCCTGTGCACAGCAGCTCTAAACTCTGCCCTGTCCTGAGCCATCTCACTGACTGACACACCTAATCCCATAGCTACTGTATCAGTCCATCTCCTCTGGGGTCCTCCTCTCGTGTCTGTCCCTCCACCCTTCCAAGCATAATGTCCTTCTCTAAGGACTGATCGCTCCCGGTTACATGCCCAAAGTATGTGAGACAGAGCTTCACAATCCTAGACTCCAGGGAGAAACTTGGTTTCATCCTCTCCAAGACAGACTTAATTTCTTTTCTTGGTGGTCCATGGTATGTTCGAGACTCTTGTCCAGCACCACAGGTCAAAGACATCAATTCTTCTTCAGTCGTCCTTAGCCGTTGTCCAGCTCTCTGATGCATAGCAAGTAATTGCAAAGACCATGGTCTGGATCTGGTGCACCTTAATCTCTAGACTGACATAATTTCTCTTAAGCACTTTGGAGCAGTCCCTGACAGCAGACTTCCCCAATGCAATCCATTTTTTTTTAATTTCCTGACTGCTGGTGCCAAGAATGGTGATTGTGGAATCTAGCAGGCTGAAATTGGTAACAAACTCACTCTCTCCTCCAGACATCATAGTGCTGACAATTGGCCCAGTGGTGAGAATCTTTGTCTTCTTGATATTAAACTTCAATCTTTATTGAACTCTGCAGTCCTTGACCTTCTGCAGCAAGTGCTTCAGGTCCTCCTCAGTTTCAGCAAGCAGGGTTGTATGATCTGCATTACACAGATTGTCGGCGAGTCTTCCTCCAATCCCGTTATCACACTCCTCCTCATAAAGTCCAGCCTCCTGAATGATCTGTCCCGCATGCGGACTGAAAAAGTATGGAGACAGGACGCATCCCTGACACATTCCCTTCCTAGTTTTGAAACATGCATTGTTTCGTTGCTCTGTGCTGACGACTGCCTCCTGATCCAACATTAGGTTTTGCATAAACACAGTCAAGTGTTCTGGGATTCCCTTTCTCAAGATTAGCCACAACTGGTTGTGATCCACACAGTCAGTTGCCTCTGCATAGTCAAAGAGGCACAGAGAGACATTGCTCTGGTTCTCTTTGGTTTTCAGGGAAGATCCAGAGGGCATTGGCGTTCATGTCTCTAGGGCCATAGCCTCTTCCAGACCCCACGTCTAGTCCTGGTAGTCTGTTAACGTACTGCTCCAGCCAGCTTTCGATGATCTTCCTCAGGGTCTCGCTTGTATATGATATTCTTCAATAATTGCCGCCCTCAGTCTGGTCACCTTTTGGGAGGTTGGAATAAATATGGATCCCTTCCGGTCAGTTGGTCAGATGCTGAACAGGTTTCCGTGCAGCTTCCAAACTGTGATGGACCAGGAACAAAGGCTTGGTGACGTCCTTCCAAAAAGCAGCTGGTGATGACCGCCCTGCAGCTGACAGTGGGCAGTGCGCGGGGCTGAGTGCTTCCTTCTGCTGTGCAGATTCACATGGTTGGCCCTCCAGCCGCTTTTCAGGGGCAGTAAATCTTAGGAGAAGAGTTTGCCCATCCTTCTCCCACGGAGCAGCTGGTGGGTTTGAACCCTGTGCATTTGGGTTGGCAGTGCGGTTCCTTACCACTCAGCCACCACAGCGCCCTGTTATAAACGTATCAGAAGTTTCAAATAGGACCGACTTGGATCCTCTCACCTGGACTCCTTCCTCTCCAGGGGGAAATGAGCGCATCTCCCCTCTCTGAGCTGCTCAGAGACCCCCTCTCCAGGTCAGCCCCCACAGTGCTGGCCCACTTGGCTGTGCAACTCCAGGGCCAGAACGATTGTTCCCTTCGCCGCCCCGGGCACAAGGACCTGTCACTCCAGGGCCCCGAGCATGGTGGACAGGCGATGTCCCCGGGCCTCATTATGGCCCCTGCTGGCATTTGGCCCCCTGTTGCTCTGTGAAGCTGGCTGTTTCCCCCACACCGCGGGGAGGCAGTGCCCCCGCCATGGACTGGGCGATGCAGCTGGGTTTGCAGATGTGATTGGAGCACTCATTTGTGTGCGTGTTTGGCTGGTACAGGAGTGGGCTTGCCGTGGCCCACCTGGTCGTCTGGTGGCCGAGCCCGAAGCCTCAAGTGCCTGTACTGGCCCTTTTGTCTGTCTGTCTGTTTTTGTTTCAGTAGACCAGGCATCTGGAAAGACCTAAAGATCATGGGCTCCGTGTCTCTCTCTATCTTCTTCGTCACACTGCTTGTTCTGGGCCGTCAGGTACGTAGCCGCAGCCTGGTCCCCTCTCAGGGCTTTATCCATGTGCATGGCAGCTGCTTCCACGAGGCTGTGTGCTGGAGAGTTGCCTCGCTCTCCGGAGCGAAGTCAGCAGCTCTGCTGAAGGACACGTCCTTCCGTGTCCCCCTGGGAGGCAGGCTCTGAATGGCAGAGGTGCAGACGCGTCCCTTCCTGCAGCCCCTTCGTGCCCCATGGGACACACAGTGCCCACCGGTGTGCCCTGATGTTCTGGTGCTGGGTGGACAGTCTGGTCCCACTGTAATGTGCGCTGCCCTCTGGCGGGGGCCCGTCCAGCTGCATGAGCCTTCAGGAATGGGCCTCACCCCAGTCCCAGCAACCCCATGAGACAAGTGCGTCCCACTAGTAGTGTCAAAATCCGTGTCATCTAAAAAGACTCATACCCAGCATGTCTTCTGTTACTGAAAATGTATAGCTGCAAGATAAAATTCAAGGCAGCAAAGAATTCAGTGTTGAGTGAAATCGGAAAGTAAATGTAGCTATTGTGAGTCAGCACAGATGTCCCCCTGGCTGCCACCATTGTGTTGTTGTTGTTTTTGTTGTTGTTGTTGCTCCTACAGATTCTCAGAGGCAGTAAATCACACGGGAGTTGATGCCCGTCTTTCTCCCATGGAGCAGCTGGTGGATTTGTTGTTGTGTACCATAGTGTCGAAACTGACCCCTAGCTGACCCTCCAGTGGGTTTTCAGAGACAGTTCATCACATGGGAGGAGACTACCCATCCGTCTCCCGTGGAGCAGCTGGTAGATTTGAACCACGTGCCTTCAGGATTGCAGAACAGCTTCTTGTCGCTAGCCTCCAGACAAGATCTGCTTAGGGGAAATAATGTACTCGTTTATGAAGCGTGGACAAGTGTGATCTTCCTGGCAGGCTGGCTTTTAATTAAATGATAGCTAAATGAGTTCTGTCTGACGGCGGAGCGTCCTCTCAGGATGCTGAGAATCCCAGACGATGGGGAATGAAGCATGTTTTACACGAACACTTCATGCCACCGCCCGTCCAGCAGAAGCTGGTCGCAGCTCGGGGAGGCCGGCCCGGCCGCAGGCTGTCCTGATACATGAGCCAGTCGGCTTGGCCACCTCTGCCGCGGCCTCGGATTGTCATGTACTCACCATTTCTATTCCACTCTGCCCTCTTTCAAAGTAGAAAATCTTCACCCTTTCCGCTGCAGGGAACCCCCGTCATTTTTGCGCCCACCTCCAGGAGAGAAGGCTGGCTCTCCTTGCTGCTATTTGGGTGTATTTGGCAGTGGATGCGAGAGGCTGGGGTGGGGGGGGGGTTCCTGGGGGCCGGGCAGGGGCCTGGAAGGGTGCTGGCGATGCCGTGGGGCTCTGTTTCGTTTGGGTTGGTTCACGTTGTTTGTTCTCTTTGAAACCGCCCTCTCTGCGAGACAAGGTGCCTATTGTGTCTTTACCTCTGTGTCCTCTTGTAACAGAATGAATATTACTGTAGGTTGGACTTCCTGTGGAAGACCAAGTTCAGGAAAGAACGGGAGGAGATCGAGACCATGGAGAACCTCAACCGGGTGCTGCTGGAGAACGTGCTGCCCGCCCACGTGGCAGAGCACTTCCTGGCGCGGAGCCTCAAGAATGAGG
>NW_006400125.1:1299948-1301309 GCF_000299155.1 Elephantulus edwardii
GGACGGGGCAGAGGAGACAGGGGCAGGGGACAGAGAGCGGACAGGGGAGACAGGGAGGGGAAGCAGGGGCAGGAGGCAGGGGAGACAAGGGCAGGGGAGACAGTCAGGGGACAAGGAACGGGGGGGTGCATGGAGCAGGGGCAACAGGGGCAGGTGATAGGGAGGGGAGAGGAGACAAGGAGATGACTGGGGACAAGAGGGGCAGGGGACAGGGAGGGGGCAAGGGAGACAGAGGACAGGGAGGGGCCAGGAGCAGGCCAGGGCATGGAGCTAGAGGTTGGAACTGGGCCAGGGCACGGAGACAATACTGGGGCTTGGGCCAGAGCATGGAGACAGGGACGGGGGAGGGGGGAGGACTGGGCCAGGGCATGGAGACAGGGCCAGAGGCTGGGCAAGGGCACGGGGATAGGGTCTGGGACTAGGTCAGGGCATAGGGACGGGGCAGGGACAAGGCACCAGAGTTTCTTGGAGACTTGGCCAGAGCATGGAGACAGGGATGGTGGCTGGGCCAGGCATAGGGCTCTAGGATTGGGGCTAGGTCAGGGCATGGAGACAGGGCCGGGGGCTGGGCCAGCGTGTGGGGGCTGGGCTAGGGCACAGGGGCAGGGCTGGAGGCTGACATGATGCTGTGGCTGGGCAGCAAGGACCAGGGGGCAGGACGCACCCAGTGAGCACCCTAGGGTGGGAAGCGCCAGTGAGCCCAGGGCCCCGGAGCCGGTGAGTTGCAGTCCCCTCTGAAGCCCTGGGGATGCACTTGGCTGCTTGTTAAATGTTTGCCCTGGGAATCCTCCCCCTCACGTCCTTTTCTCCAGTTAAGGAAGGTTCAGGATGAACTGTGGCCCCATGTGTGTCCGGGGGAATTGTGCCAGCCGTGCTCTCAGCCGCGAGAGAGGCCTTTCTCCAGAGGCCTCTCCCAGGGGACGGGAACCTTTAGCCAGTAGTCGAGCGTGTTAGCCATTCCTGGAATGCAGAGATCCCGACAGTGTTCCATTAGTGTCTCAGAAGACTTCCCAAAGGTCCCTAAAGTGATGAAAGCAGTTGAGCATTTTGACTAAAAGATTGGCGGTTCGAGGCCACCCTAACATACATTGGAAGTGAAGTTTGATAGTATATTTCAGAATGAAATATATTAATATGTATACGTATATTTCATTGGCAATCCGGTGTAGCTGAGTTCTCCCCTGACGCACGTGGGTTGCCAGGAATAGCAGTACTCAGTGATAGCTGTCACCTGGCTGTGTGTGCTCAGTTGTTGGCTGAGTCGTGGGGGGGTGGCTGGATGGTTGATTGGTGGGTGGCTGGATGGGTTACTTGGTGATTTGCTGGGTTGGTTAGTCAGTGGAGGATGGGTTGGTGGGTGG
>NW_006400125.1:1301534-1314605 GCF_000299155.1 Elephantulus edwardii
TGGGTGGGTTGGTGGGTTGATGGGTCGGTTGGTGGGTGGGTGGATGGATTGGTTGGTTTGCCAGCTGGCAGAGTGGTTATTTGGCTGAGTGGTTGAATTGCTGGTTGATTGATAAGTGGGCTGTTTGGTTGGTTGGCTGCTGGCAGACTGAGTAGCTGGCTAATTGGTTGGCTAGGTTGGTTAGATAACTGACTGAGTGGTTATTTGGCTAATTGGTTGGTGAGTTAGTTGGTTGGTTGTTTAGTTGGCCAGTTGACTGGCCGGTTGTTGGTGGGCTGCTTGATTGATGACTCATTGGTGGGTGGGTGATCGTCTGACTGGTGGTGTTTTGGTTGACTGGTTGGTAGGTTGGGTGGGTTGGTCAGTTTGCTTGTCGGTTGGCTGGTTGTTTGTTCAGTTCGTTGTTGGTTGACTGAGTCTTGGGTTGATTGTTGTGGAGGGTGACTGTCTGGTTATTTGGCTGGCTGGCAGGTTTGCTGGCCGACTGGTTGATGGGTAGGTGGGTGGTGTGTGCACAGGAGTGAGCCTGTGATTGGGGTGGGGGTAAATGGAACATAGAGCTCAGTGATTTATTTGCAGGTTGTGGTATGAGGAAACACTTTCACCTGAAATGTTGGTAAATTCTCACCCTTCATGTTCTCTTCACAGGAGCTGTATCACCAGTCTTACGACTGTGTCTGCGTCATGTTCGCCTCCATCCCAGATTTCAAGGAATTCTACACAGAATCGGATGTGAACAAGGAAGGCTTAGAGTGCCTTAGGCTCCTGAACGAGATCATTGCCGACTTTGATGATGTAGGTACAAGATGTGCCGGTGATGGGCAGGGGTCCCAGCAGGTGGGGAGCTGTGTGGCCACCTACCCCGTTTCCCCAGCCACTGTATCAGTCCATCTAATCTGGGGTCTCCCTCTCCTGCTCTGTCCCTCCACCCTTCCGAGCATGATGTCCTTATCCAAGGACCAGTCTCTCCTGGCCACATGCCCAAAGTACGTGAGACAGAGCTTCAAAATCTTAGCCTCTAAGGAGAGACTTGGTTTCACGCTCTCCAAGACAGACCTATTTGTTTTCTTGGAAGTTCATGGTGTGTTCAAGACTCTTCTCCAGCACCGCAAATCGAAGGCATTTATGCTTCTTCTATCATCCTTAGTTATTTTCCAACTTTCTGATAAATAACAAGTAATTGAGAAGTAATTGGCCTGGATTAGGCGCACCTTTGTATCTAGACTGACATCATTGCTCTTCAGCACTCTGCAGAGGTCCATGACAGCAGATTTTCCCAATGCAATTAGTCTTTTGATTTCTTGTCTGCTGGTGTTAAGAGTGTTCATTGCTAAACACAGCTACCAAAATCTACAAAATAAATAAGCCACCTGCCTACTGTGCTAATACATTTTGAAAAGGACTGAAACTCCAGAGAAAACACTTGTTCCTACCATCTACACACATGTTCATTACAGTATATTATTAGCATATCTCCGTAGTATAGCATGAGTCTGTCCACTTGCTGTACAGAGGTAACTCGTAGTTGTTGTGATGCTAAACACTGATGTGTCAAATGTGATAATGGTTACCCATGGTGGACAGTGTTTGGTGGAGCTCCCAATTAAAACAAGGTTGGAAGCAGGAGTGGCATCCACTTCCACAATAGCTTGCCTCTGGAAGCGCTATGAACGTGGAGAAGCAATGAAAGTTACACAGGTGACCAGGTCTTTTGTTCACAGAATCACGATGAGTCATCTACGACTGGACGACACTTAACAACAACAAGGCACAAAACAAGTCTTTTGTCATTCAAGTTCTTTTTTAAAAAAACATTTTTCTTGGTTTTCATATAATAATTCCTTTACATTATGTTTCATTGATATACATTGTGTTTTATACAATCTTTCATTTACATTGTGTTTCACACAACCATTCATATACATACTATTTTACATTCTTTTTAATTGGTTTGTTTACAAAGTTTATACACATTGCCTTTCACACTATTCTTCATTCACATTGCATTTCACACGAACATCCTCATGCATTCTTGAACTATGTGTGAATGGCGTGGTTAATTATTGAAAAAATAATGTGCCCATAAGACAACACCTCATATTTAGAAGGACTGAGACACGTGCTTCAGAGTTTGGGTGACTTGTTGCGTTTCTGTTGCGTTTCAACCTTTAGTAGTCTGTTCATACTGAAAATACTAGATTTTGTTCTGTGCCGAGAGCACACTCCTCTCTGGTTTTGAGGCTCTCGGTTCTTGTCATTCTGGGATTGTCAGCATCTACGTTTCTGTTGGTGTGCAGCGTTTCCTTAACTGATTATTCTAGTAGTTGTACACCTGATTGTCATGGCTGACATTTAGCACTACGCAGAAGTGGTTCTGAATTCGTCCATGCTGCGCAGTGCTTTGTGAATTCTTGATCCTCTCTTGTTGATCCCTTTGAGTCGAGCGCGATTCACAGTGGCCCTGTGAGCAAAAGGCCTGAAGCCTTTCTATGACTATCGACATTTATCAAAGTTCGTAGAGTTATTTAGGAAGTGAATGCCACTTCTGCTGCATGCAAATCCATTGTTTGACCATGTCTCTTTTTTTTTTAATAAATAAAAAAATAATGCTTATGTGTTACACAAAATCTGTACTTGGGCCAGGAAGCAGTCCTCAGAACAGAGCAAGGAAACACTGCTGGGTTCAAAATTCAGGAAGGAATGCATCAAGGAGGTGTCCTGTCTCCACACCTCTGTATGCAGAATAGATCACTAGGGAGGCTGGGCTTTATGTGGTATCAGGATTGGAGGAAAATTTATCAACAACCTACATTACTGAGATGACACAACCTTGCTCGTTGAAACTGAGGAGGACCTGAAGCACTTGCTGCAGAAGGTCAAGGACTGCAGTCTTCAATATCGATTGAGGCTCAACGTCAAGAAGACAAAGATTCTCACCACTGGGCCAATTGGCAGCATCCTGATAGATGGAGACGAGATTGAGGTTGTTAACAGTCACAGCTTGCCCGGCTCCATAATCAACAGTGTTGGTACCAGCAATCAGGAAATCAAAAGATGACTTTTCTTCTGCTATCAGGGACCTCTCCAGAGTACTGACAAGCAATGATGTTAGCCAAGAGACTAAGATGGGCCTGATCTAGGCCATTGGCTTCACAATAATTTGTTATGCATCAGAGAGCTGGATAATGACTAAGGATGACAGAAGAATAATAGATCCCTTTAAGTTTTGGTGCTGGAGAAGAGTCTTGAACATAATATCATGGACCAGCAAGAACACAAATAGGTCTGTCTGTCTTGGAGAGGGCGAAACCAAGTTTCTCCTTGGAGGCTAGGATTTTGAAGCTCCTTCTCACATACTTTGGGCAGGTGTCCAGGAGACACCAGTCCATGGAGAAGGACATCATGCTTGGAAGGGTGGAGGGACAGCGCAGGAGAGGAAGACCTGGATGAGGTGGATTGATACGGTAACTGGGGCAATAGGGATTGGTGTGTTCGAGTCATTGAGACCGGCTCAGGACAGGGCAGGCTTCAGAACTGTTGTACACAGGGTCACTGTAGGTTGCAGGTGACTCAACAGCACCTACCGACAGCATTTTGATTTGCTTACAAAGTTCATATACATTGTGTTTCATACAATCATTACCATTCATGATATTCTATAAAATTAATGAGCCCTGAGCTGTGCCCACTGTTACGTTCATGCGTACATGGACATGGGAGCGGCGTCCAGCTCTTGGTGTTTTGTAAATAAGGCCACAGTGAACATGACTCTGAAGATTCCGTTTATGTCACAGCTTTGAGTTCTTTGGAATATATACCTAGCAGTGGGTGTGCTGAGTGAAATGTTATTTTTATTTCCAAGTTTCTAAGGAAATGACTTAACCAACTTTTTTTTTGTTTTTTTTTTTTTTCATTTTATTCTCATTTATTTACAAAGATTGAATGCATTGTTTTTTCACAAAAGATCCTTCCCATTTCCTTCACCCACCCACCTATTGAATTGTGTAACCCTATGATTAACACCTTGCACCCCGTCCACACCTCTCTGTTTCCACCCTCCGCCCCACCTTGGATCCCTATACTCATTCTTCAACAATGGTTCTATACAGGATTTGTCCTGTGGGACTGAGTTCCCTCGGCATAATGCTCTCCAGTCCCTCCCAAGTTAGGTAGTAATTTACAAAATGATTGCTCCTGCGTGCTGTGGAGTATTCCATTGTGTGAACATACCACAGCTTCTCAATCCATTTGTTTGTGGTTGTATATCTGGGCTGTTTCCATGTTCTTGAGATTCAACTGACTTAAATATAAAAACCTTCTCACAAAGTCCTGATTGATTTAAACAAGAGGCTTCCAGCCCATAGCTGATTGTTAACTAAATCAAAATGGCCAATCAGCTTACACTTGGATGTTAATAAAATTAAAAAATGACCAAATAGTTTACACCTGACTTGAAATTAAATCAAAACAACCTACTTTCCATAATCAAACTGATTCACAAAGGAGGCTTCAAACTGGAGGCTCTTAGTAGGACGCAAGCTTGCATGCTGAAAGTGAGGAGGACTTGAAGTGTATGTTGCAAAAGATCAAGGAATGTTGCCTTCAGTATGGAGTCCATCTCAATGTCATGGACACAAATATTCTTACCACTGGGCTTATAGGCAACATCATGATGGATGGACACGCGATTGAATCTGACAACAGCTTCATCTTGCTTGGATCCACAATTAATACCCTTGGTACCAGCAGTCAGGAAATAAGGAGACGCGTTGCATTGGGTAAATCTGCAGTTAGGGACCTCTCCAAATTATTGAGGAGAAATGATGTGGGTTTGAGGACTATGGTGTGTCTGAATCAGACCATGGTCTTTCTGATTACTTGCTATGCTAGATCCGACAGTGAATAAGGATGACAGGGAAAGAATTGAAGCCTTTGAGCTGTGGTTTTGGAGAAGAGCACTGGACATTTCATGGGCGGCCAAGAGAACAGATACGTCTTGGAGAGGTTGCAGCGAGAGTGCTCTTTGGAGGCAAGAATGATGAGGCTTCATCTCACATACTTTGGGCTTGTTGCCAGGAGGTGCTTTTCCTTGGAGAGGGGCATGATGCTGGGAAGGATGGAGGGTCGGCAAAGGAGAGGAAGACCCTCAACCAGGTGGACTGACACAATGACTGCCACAGTGGGCTGTTGTGTCTCAAGAAGGGTAAGGATGGCACTGGATAGCATAGGGTTCAGATCCTTTGTTCATAGGATTGCTATGAGTCATACTCAACTCGACGGCACCCAACACTAACCTCACAACAAGGAAATGACAGATTCCTTTCCACGGTGTTTGCACCACTTTACATTCCCACCAGCAGGGGAGGCGGGTTCCCACAGCTCTACACCCTCTCCAACATTTGTTATTTGCTGCCTTGTTGACCTTTGCTGCTGTTGTCAGGGTGAGACAAAACCAAGTTATGTTTTGATTTGGTAAGAAGCTGCTCTGCAATCCGAAAGGCACGTGGTTCGAATCCACCCACTGCTTCTCGGGAGGAGGATGGGCCCTCTCCTCCCATGTGTTTAACTGCTTCTGTAAGCCGGCTGGAGGGTCAGCTGTGGGTCAGTCCCAGCTCCCCGGCCGTGAGGTCTAGGTTTTGAGTAGCTTCATCTTAAGCATTTCTTCCTTTCTGTTGACCACGTGGATGGGTTCTTCAACTTAGTGCTTTTCATCCTTTGCCGATGTTGTAATTGGGTGGTTTGTCTTATTGCACTTGCTGAGCTGGTGAAGTTTTCTATAAATTCTATAGCTGAAGCTCTCATTTATTGGATTATTGAGAAATCTTTTTCCCAGTTTGTAATCTTGTAAGGGGCAAAGACTATAAGTGGCTGTCTCCTCGGGACGTGGCTGTGTGCCTTGCACACAGAGGAGTCTTCAGAAAGAAGATTGCAAGCAGCTCTCATGAGCAAAATGAGAGGAAGCACAATTTATGATACAAAGAAGTCTTGCTTGATGTATGTTTTTTATCTAACTCTGTACCCAGCCCATTCGGGCCCTGTGAGGTAATTTTTAATGTTTCCATTTCTCTGTGAACAATTCCTTTGTTTTTGAATGCCAAAAGGTTTTGGGGTTCCTAGGCGCTAGTGGCCTGAGCGAGCTCTAGCCTTTTCTGGATTTACATTCTGCTTTGCTAGTCTTCCTTCAGCTCCACCCACGAGAAACAACATCATCTCTTTTTCGATTCTTTTTAAAAGGACCAGATTGTTTCTCCTCCAGGGATTGTACATTTTTAGTTACATGATGAAGGTCTGTTTATGCTTTGACAGGGCTCCACAGTCTGCCTCAGTGGGTTTTTTTCTGTGATGATCTTTATAGTTTTGCGTTTTACATGTTGGTCCTTGACCATCATCTTGAGTTAGTATATGGTGTGAGGTGTGGATCTTGTTTCAGTTTTCTGGAAATAAATACTGAGTTTGCCACACCATTGGTTAGAAGCTTTCTTTTCTCCACTTGATGCAAAGACGGGCTCGCACAGAACCAGTGGTAGGTCTCGCCTGACAGCAGGCTCACGTGGGAAGCGGTGCCTGCGCGCTCTAGCTCCCTCCGTAACAGTCCTTCCGGCCCAGGGGGTGAGTGACAGTGTCGTTCAGGTTAGACGGCCCCATACGTATGTGTGTCATGGGCATTTGAACCATATTAGACTCTGAGGTGTCAGAAATCCCCCAGCGAGGACGGAGCCAAGAGAGGCCCTGCTGGCCCTTGGAGTTGCACAGTTCAGCCTTTCCCTCTGAGCAGGGCGAGCTCCCAGGGCCGTCAGCCCGGCTTCCCCTCCCTCCTTCCTCATCACCTCAGCACCTTCTCTTGCTTTGCTTCCACTCAGCCCCTCTCTCATTACCTAGAACCCCGTACTGAGGAGGGGTCCAGCGAGAAGGAGGCTGGTCAGTGTGGAGAGAGGACATGTCAGGGCTGGTGGGAGGGGCCTTTCTAGCCCTCTCTTCTCCCTTCAGGGGGTTCAGGGCAAAGCCGACCCTCAGCGCTAACGCCAGGTCATAGCCAGCCTGCCCTTGGCAAGATCGTGACTCCGCAGAGGCCCGTCAGGTTCCCAGCGGAGATCTTTGACCCGTCATAGCTCACTGCCCAGCTCCTCCAGTGACTTCACTGCCACGCTTTGTTAATTGGAAGCCGGAAGTAAATCCTTACAGCTGTAGGTCCTTCCAAGACCAAATGCTCTGTGGAAATGGCAAAATATTCTTTCTAGCAAAGGCCCAGAGGGCAAGGTGCAGCAGTGATTGCATCCCTGTATAGTGTCAGGTTTATTTGATGATCTTGAGTCAATTGCAACTCATAGTGACCTCAGGTCCACAGAAGAAAACTCTGCCTCGACCTGCCCCACCCTGCCCACCCTGCCCCATCCTATCCTATTCTGCCTGCCCTCGCCCTGTCCCTCCCCCACACTGCCCTGCCCTGTCCCATCCTAGCCTTCTCCACCCTGTCCTGCCTCACCCTGCCCTCCCCCACACTGCCCTGTCCCTCCCCACCCCATCCTAACCCGTCCGCAGAGCCCCTCTGCCTGAACTGTCTGTTCTTGTCTTGTCTCATTGCGGGCCGCCTTCTCTCTCTCGGACCCTCCATTTTTCCAAGTCTGATGTCTGTCTCCAGAGGTGGGCCCCTCGTGATAACAAGCCCACTGTGTGGACGGAGTGCCCAGCAGCTCTCTGAGTAACTGTGCCGATGTCATTGCTTTGCAGCTGTTGTCCAAGCCCAAGTTCAGTGGGGTGGAGAAGATCAAGACCATCGGCAGCACATACATGGCGGCGACGGGTCTGAGCGGGGTGCCCAGCCAGGAGCTCGCCCAGGTACTGAGACAGCTGTGAGTGGGGGTGTGAGGCCCCGCCCACAAGTCCTCCTGCCCAAATAGGCACCCAGGCACCCACCCCGGTGCCCGGTGGGCAGTGCAGGCTCGGTGATGAGGTCCTGTGAGGAAACCTGGAAGTTCTGGGAATTTCTGGGATTCTGTGTGTTCTCAGAACTCCTTTCTTTGGGTTTTCAACTGCACACTTAGCCACCACACCACCGCTGGACGTTTCGTCTGGTGACGCCGGGCAGCTGCTGGAGGGAGTGCATGAACCGAGAGGCCAGATGGGCGCCGCCCGCTGCACTGCTGACTCCGGACACGCATCCACCGGAGTCCAGCCCCCACCTGGACGTGGATCCAGGCCCCTCTGCCCGTCTCACTTTCCTCTCTGCCAGCACGTCGAGGTGTCTAGAGCTTGCCTGGAGTTCATTGGTTAGGGGTCTCTCCTCAGACCAGCTCCCAGGGCAGCCTTCTGTGTGTTTGCCCCCCTGCCAAGTCAGAGCTCACAAGTTCGTAGGGCTGTGTCCTTCAGACGCCCAGATGGGCCAGTGCTGGCCTCTGGTGGCTCTCCTGCCCCCGGTGGTCCATGATTCCATGAAGGCCATGGTTTGATCGTTGGGGCGATTCACGGAAGTCACAGTCTCCTATCCTTCCAGTTACTCATGAGTTATCACTGGAGAGGGTGTGAATTCAGGTCTCAGTCGGGGAGGGCTCCAGTCTCCAGAGCTCCACTGTCCCATGGACACGCCGCCTCCCACCTGCAGGCTTACGCTCTCACCAGCCTGGGAAGCCAGCTGCTTCCTGGCCAGGGCCTTTTGTAGCATTGCAGTCTTTTCCTTCTTGTTGTTGTTGTTGTTGTTGTTGTTAGCAAGTACAACGCATAGCAATGCTGTCAACAGCCCCCCTGAACCCTGCCTGCCCCATCCTGCGCCGTCGTTCTTGGCTCTGCGCACTAGAGCCCACTGCTACTTGGGGGCCTTTATCACGTGATTGTGATCAGTCGAGTCCTTGAACACTTGGATGACGGTATTGCACTGGTCTTCAGCTGAGATTTGCCGTCAGGGTGGGGTCTGGGTGACCCACAGACTTCTGAATGTATTTTCAGGTGCAACTCCATTGCTAGGAAATTCAAGGACTATCTCTCAGGAACCAGAAACAAGGCCAAATCCCAGTTGGTAGCAGATGAACAGAGGGTAACGTTGAGTGAATTATCCAGGAAGTAAGGTGGCCACAGACTTATCTGTAGGAGTGAACAGTTTAACATGGACTGACATGAAATTGCTCACAGCAAATTACAAGGAACATCGATTCAGAATGAAAATGACTACAGATTGACAGCTGCTGTGTGGTTGGTGCTGTTGAGTTGGAACTGACCCATAGCTGACCGTCCAGCGGGTTTTCAGAGGAAGTTTATCATTTCGGAAGAGATTGCCCATCTTTCTCCCACGGAGCTATAAAAATTAAAAAAATGGGCTAGAACACTACAGAGATACGGGATTGCCAGAGGCTCAAACAGGATTTAGAAGAGACCATGGCACCAGGGATATCATTGCTGGTGTCGGATGGATCCTGGCTGAAAGTAAGGAACACCAGAAGAACGTCTATTTGTGCTGTATTGACTATGCAAAGGCTTTTGACTGTGTGGACCATGACAAGTTGTGGCTGACATTGAGAAGAATGGGAATCCTAGAGCACTTGATTGTGCCCATGAGGAACCTGGACCAGGAGGCTGTTGTGTGAATAAAGCAAGGGAGCACTGTTGTTGTTGTTGTTATGTGCTGTCGTGTACAACTCATAGCAACCCTATGAACAAAAGATCTGAACCCTGTTCTAGCCTGTGCCATCCTCACACTTCCTGACTCACAAGAGCCCATTGCAGCGGTCACCTTGTCAATTCACCTGGTCAAGGGTCTTCTTCCCCAACTCTCCACCCTTCCTAGCACCAGGTCCCTCTCCAAGAAATAGCCCTTATTAGAAATATTACATGGCTTAAAATTAAAAGGGAGTGTGTCAGGGAATTCTCTGTTCATACCTATTCAGTCTGTATTTGACAAGTTGGACTCTATGAAGAAGAATGCAACATCAAGATTGGAGGAAGACTCATCAGTAATATGTGTTATGCAGTTGACACCACCTTGCTTGCTGAAAGTGAGGAGGGCTTGGAGGACTTGTAGAAGATCAAAGAATACAGTCTTCAATGTGGATTGCATCTCAGTGTAAAGAAAACAAAGTTTCTTGCCATTGAACCTGTAGGCAACATCCTGATAGATGGTGAAAACACTTAAGTTGTCAATAATTTTATCTTTCTTGGATCCATATTCAATACCTTTGGTTCCAGCAGTCAGGAAATCAGGAGACATTATTGCATTGAGAAAGTCTGCAGTCAAGGACCTCTCAAATTATTGAGAAGTATGAGGTCAGTTTGAGGACTAAGGTGCATCTGATTCAGGCCACGATCTTTCTGTCACTTGCTGTGCATCTGAGAGCTGGACAGTGAATAAGGATGACGAAGAAGAGTTGATGCCTTTGAGCTGTGGTGTTGGAGAAGAGCACTGACCATCCGATGGACGGACAGAAGAGCAAACTCATGTGTCTTGAAGGAAGTACAGCTGGAGTGCTCTTTGGAAGCAGAGATGGTAAAGCTTCCCCTCACATGCATCAGGCATATTACTGGAGGGGCTATCCCTTGGAGATGGAAATGGTGCGCAGAAAGGCAGAGGGGTGGTGAAGGTGAGGAAGACGGTCAACCACATGAAACTGGGGGGGTGGGAACTGGCCATCCGTGCTCATTGCCTGGCTCTCACACATGTAGGGTGCTATGTATATATAGAATACATGTATGATATAGAAACTGTGGGGACAGGGATGCTGCGAACGTTCCCAAGATGCAGGGCAGCATGACCTTCCCCAGGACGACTAGAGGGTAGACACGGGTCAGCTAACGTGTTTATACAGCTCTGTGGGGTCCTAACCCCCATGTCTGCAGCTCTGAGATATCCTAACCCCTGTTTGTACAGCTCTGTGGGGTCCTAACCACCATTTGTAAAGCTCTGTGAGGTCCTAACCCTCGTCTGTACAGCTCTGTGGGGTCCTAACCCCTTTCTGTACAGCTCTGTCAGGTCCTAACCCCTGTTTGTACAGCTCTGTGGGGTCCTAATCTTCTGTGTACAGCTTTGTGGGGTCCTAACCCCCCATGTCTGCAGCTCTGTGGAGTCCTAACCCCCATCTGTATAGCTCTGTGGGGTCTTAACCCTCTGTGTACAGCTCAGTGGAGTCGTAGCTCTCAGACTCAGCTCTTGCATGTATGTGGGTGTGGAAGCCCTGCTCCCCCCTGGGAGACTGCAAGGAGTCCTCACCCTCAGCTGTGTTATAGGAGCCGGAGAGGCAGCACCTGCACATTGGCACCATGGTGGAGTTTGCGTTCGCACTGGTGGCAAAGCTGGAAGCCATCAACAAGCACTCCTTCAACGACTTCAAGCTGCGAGTGGGTAAGCTGGGAGCTCGGGCAGCCGCGAGTGGGTGAGCCTGGCAGCTCCGAGCAGCTGCGAGTGGGTGAGCTGTGCAGCTTGGGCACCTGAGAGGGCGAAGGACTGGAATATGGGCTGGTGGGCCCATCTCAGGGACTCAGAGACAAGGCTACAGGTATTTCCTCAGGTCGATGCCTGTCCCCAGGTAGATACAGGTCCTCAGGTAATGCTTGATGTTCTCAGGTAGACGCATGTCCTCGGGTAAATACATGTCCTCAGGAAATGCATGATGTTCTCAGGTAGACATACATCCTCAAGTATGTGCATGTCCTCAGGTAGACGCACATCCCCAGGTAGATACACGTCCTCAGGGAATGCATGATGTTCTTAGGTAGACACACATCCTCAGGTAGGTGCATGTCTTCAGGTTGGGACATGATGTCCTCAGGTAGACACACGTCCTGAGGTAGCTGCACATCCTTAGGTAGGTGGACGTCCCGGGGGAGATGCAGGCCCTCAGGTAAGTACATGTCCTCAGGTAGGTTCATGATGTTCTCAGGTAGGTGCACCTCCTTGGTAGGTGCACGTCCTCGGGTAGATGCATGCTCTCAGGTAAATGCACGTTCTCAGGTAGGCGCACGTCCTCGGGTAGATCCATGCCCTCACATTGCACTCACCCCCAAGGCACATCTGCTCAAGTTAGGAAAAGATACCTTCTGGGTGATACAAAGACCTCACTCACTGTGCCCTACAGACCTGAGCTTCATGGCCACTGTGCTTTTTTAAGAAACTGAGGGTCTGTGACAGTCGCGTGGAGAAATCTGTCAGCATCCTTCCTGCCCCAGCTCATGCACTTCTTGTCTGTGTCACATGTTGCTCAGTCTGAAAATGCTTTAAGCTTTTTCTTTTTTAAAAAAAAATATTTTAATTGATTTGCTTACAAAGTTATACTTTGTGTTCCACACCATTCTTCATTCACACATTCATATTGTGTTTCATACAATCATTCTCATACATTGTTTTATAAACTTGATCGTCATTGGCCCTTGCCCATCATTACCGTCTTTTCACCCAGATCCTTCCCCTTCCTTCAGCTCACCACCTACCTCCTTCCTCGCACCCCCTCAGTCCACTTGTTGTTGTCGTACTCCTTTGGGTCAGTTCTCTCTCATCTGTTCCAATGCAGTCTTCATTATCTAGCCACTTTTTTCCTATGTAAGCTCTCCATAATATTGTAATTAATTTTACTTGGATCTACAGTCAACACCCATGCTAACAACAGTCAAGAAATTAAAAAGTAAAAAATGTTGCAATAGAGAAATATGCTGTCAAGGACCTTGCCAAAGTGATAAAGAAGTGTTGTTTTTAGTTGTTTTGTATGCATCTGAAAGTTGGTCAGTGAATAAGGAAGAGTGAAGAAGCGATGCTTTTGAATTGTAGTGTTTTAGAAAAGCACTGAGTAACCCACGGGCCACCAAAAGAGCAAGCAAGTCTGTGCTGAAAGGAGTAAAACCAGCGTGTTCCTCAGAGGCAAGCATCAGGAGCCTCTATCCCACTTACTCTGGGCACATTCTTGGGAGGAACCAGTCTCTGGAAGAGAAACCAGACTGAGAAAAACGGGGTGGGGGTGGGGGTCAGAGAAGGAGAAGATGACCCCAACAAGATGGGTTGACACATGACTGCAGTGGTGGGTTCATGCTGGGACATGAGGACGGTGCATGACGGGGCAGTGTTGCACTGTTGTTCAGGGGCTGCTGTAAGCTGGACCT
>NW_006400125.1:1315262-1316293 GCF_000299155.1 Elephantulus edwardii
GGTGGTGGTGGTGGTGGTGGAGATGGTGGTGGTGGTGGTGGAGGTGGTGGTGGAGGTGGTGATGGAAGTGATGGTGGTGATAATCGTGGTAGCAGTGGTGATTTTAGCAAATACTGGAGTTGACCTGAGTCCCAGGAATAAGAAGACAACCAAGCACATTGTAGGACCTCAGCTGCTTGGAGAGAAATGTCTTCCTTGCCCAGTTCATATGAACCAGAAAACTATTCATTTTGACAAGTGGGAAAAAAATACTGAAATTATCAAGGATTCCGTACTACTTGGATTCATTGGAGAATCTGGTGGCTTAGTAGCAAGAAGCTGTGCTATAATCCCAAAGGTGCACAGTTCGAACCCCACCAGCTGCTCCGCAGAAGGATGGGTCATTTACTCTCGTGATTAGCTGCCTCTGAAAACTTGCGGGGGGGGGGGGGCCAGCTCTGGGTTGACTGACTCGATGGTCCACAGCAACCACGGGGAATAAAAAGGAGAGAAGTCGTTTGGCATTTCTTAAGCTGAAAGAACGAAAAAACAAAGTCTAGCCTCAATTTGGAATACTTAGAGATTTTATGGGCAAAATCTCGAATGATCCAGGAAGCACCCAGAGAAGATGGAGGGAATACACTGAGCCACTGCACCAAAAAGAACTGGCCGACGCTGGATATTTCCGGAAGAACCGTATGATCAAGAGCCAATGATAAGGAAAGAAAGAGTCAAGCCGTAGGAAGGCACTGGCCAAATATTAGGCCCCAGGAGTTGACGCGATACCGACAGGCATGTTTCAAATAGCAGGTGTGAATGAAGTATCAGTGAGGAATTCAAGTGAAGTATTGGGCTAACCTGCGAAGGATTTCCTTCAAGTGTCACTTTAAAGACTAAGGTGTGTCTGCCCCAAGCGATGTTATTTCCAGTCACCTACACAGGTGAGGGTCGGACGCTGCCTAACAAGGACCGAAGAATGCATTATGATTATCGTAAGAGTCCAGAATGAGGGTTGCAGAGTGGAGTACGCTGGGGGTGGGGGTGGGGGTGAG
>NW_006400125.1:1316471-1325659 GCF_000299155.1 Elephantulus edwardii
AAAAAATTAAAAAAAAAAAGAATGGGCACTTTCACTTGCTGAAGGATATTGATTCTGCGTCGAGCCCCAGAAAAAAATCATCTCTTAGAAGATGTTGAGTGGCCTCCGGAGGAGGAGCGATGCGACGTCACCTCACATACTTCAGACTTGTTACCAGGAGGGACAGTCCTGGAGACGCCAGAGTAGAAGGCCACAAAAGAGACCGAGGCCTTTGATGAGATGGTTGGCGCAGTGGCCGCAGCAGTGGGTGCAAACAGCACGGTCGCGTGGAGACCGCACTGGACAGGCAGCGTGTCTCTTGTGCATCAGTTCAGCTCACGGCTGTGGGGTCAGAACCGACCCGCAAGCTGACCCTCCGGTGGCTTTGCCGAGTCTGTAAATTGCACCAGAGGAGATTACCCATCTTTCTCCTGCAGAGCAGCTGGTGGGTTTGAACCACTTGTCTTTGTCTTAGCAGTGCACTGTTGTTGTTGCTGTTAGGTGCCATCGAGTTGAGCACAACGCACAGCGACCCTGTGAAGAGCAGATCTGAAGCCCGTCATGTCCTGTGCCGTCCTCACAGCCTCCGATAAGCTCCCGCCCGTTGCAGCAGTCACTGTGTCAATCCACTTGGTTGGGGGTCTTCCTCTCCTTCCCCGACCCTCCACCTTCCCGAGCATGATGCCCCTCTCCAAGGAACAGCCTCTCCAAGAACAGCCTCTCCAAGGAACAGCCTCTCCTAGCAACATGCCCACAGCGTGTGAGACGAAGCTTTGTCTTCTCTGCCTCCAAGGAGCTCGCTGGCTGCACCTTCTCCAGGACGTGTCTGTTTATTCTTTAGGCAGTTCATGGGATAGTTAGTGCTCTTCTGTAACTCAAAGGCCTCAATTCTTCTATCATTCGGGTCACTGTAAGTCAGACCTACAACCACCACCACATCCGGAACTCAGAAAAGAACGGCCGTCCCTTGCCTGCTGTTACATCACTCTAACTCGGCTCATTGCCGTCAGTTCACGCCATCTCACAGCTGGCCATCCCGCAGGTTTTCCGAGGCTGTAAAGTGCACAGGAGGAGATGCCCATGGTTCTTGCTTAGAGCACCTGGTGGATTCAGAGCCCTGGCCTCTGTGTTGGTGGTGTCACCCCCGACTCCAAGGTCACCAAAGCGTAACAGCAGGCGTGTGTCAGCCACGTGCCGACTGTGTGATTACGGAGTAGAGACAGCTGGGTCTGTGGACATGGCTCATGGACCAGCAGGAGGGTGAAGCGGCGACCGTGGAACGCTGTAGCATCTTTGAGATGATGTTCCTCTCCAAGGAATAGCCTCTCCTACAGGAATGAAGGTGCATTAAACGCAGCACTGTTGTTTGTAAGATAGTGACCCAAGACGAGTGTCTTAAACTTCTGTGCGGTGATCAGTAATATCTGGGAGGATATTGATGATCCCAGGGTCAAACTGAGAAGTCGTCGGGAAGGTTAGATAGAAAGTTTAAGGGGACTGAATTTACATTAATAGGGGGACAATCCAGGAAAGAGAACAGTTCTAAGTGAGCTTCATCAGTGTGGCTGAACAGGGCGTGAGAAATCATTGAACCAGTGTAGTCTCTGTGTCTATTCTCAAGAACAACCACAACAGCTTGTTGTAAAAAGACATTTAATTGATAAATTAGTAAATACTCAAGTAAATTAAACCTGTAGACATGAATGGTGGCTACCAGTTCACCCCACCCACCCCCCTGTGTGTTGCAGGCATCAACCATGGCCCAGTTATTGCCGGTGTCATCGGCGCCCAAAAGCCACAGTATGATATCTGGGGCAACACCGTCAACGTGGCCAGCCGCATGGACAGCACTGGGGTCCTGGATAAAATACAGGTATGAGTGCTGGGAAGGGTGGAGGGTCAGAGAAAGAGAGGCAGGCCCTCAGTGAGATGGTTGGCACAGGGACCGTCACAGTAGGCTTGAGTGTGGTGGGCATGGTGAGGATGGCACAGGGACCGTCACGGTGGGCTTGAGTGCGGTGGACACGGTAGATGGCACAGGACAGGTCCAGGCTCCGATCTGTGGTTCCTGGGTAGACGCTGAGACACCTGCCTCCACCACCAAATCCCCTTTGTCCGCTGCGCCGCTCTTAGACCGCAGACGAGCATGCCACTAACTCTGATGGTGGTGGTGGTGGTGGTGGTGGTGGTGGTGTCCTTAGATGCTGTGGGTTGGCTCTAACTTGGTAGTGACCTGCATACAACACAGCAGAGCCCTTCCCATCCACCTCATCCTCACAACCTCTGCTCTGCCGGGGTCCAAGGGACTCAAGGCCACTAGATGCTTTGTCACGTCACTAGATCCCACATCATGTCACACCCACTAGATGCCCCGTCATGTCCGTCAGATAACCTGTCATATCTGTTAAATGCATCATCACGTCCTCTTAATGCCCTGTCACATCCCTAGGTCCCCGTCCAGTCTGCTAGGTGTCCCATCATGTCTCCGTGGTCGGGGTACATAGACTAGCCCCACACTGAGCATCCCCAGCTTCAGCGTGGGAAGAAGGTGTAATGGAGAATCTCGGGGTTTAAATATTGGTTATGAACTCAGGTTCTTTCTGGAATTATTAGTTACAAACTCAGGCTCCATCCATGCTGGTTTGGAACCCTGAGGCTCCCCAAGACCACTCTGAGAGCCCTCAACACCCCAGACAGATGACCTGCTGGTGTCCAGGGAGGCCTGCTGCCTCCCCCACAGGTGTGGTGTGGACGGTTCTCTGGCCAGAGCTGCAGGCCTCCGGGATGACCCGCAGTGATAACTCTCAGCAGGGACCTCCTCACCAGCAACTAACTTCAGACTCGGTTCTAACGCATCTCACAGTGACCCACGTGTGCACAGTCCGGCTGAGCTGTGTAGTGTGTGCAAAGCTGTGACTTCGCAGAGCAACTCGCCAGGCCTCCCTCCCTAAGTGCGTGTGGGCGACCTGAGCCTTGTGCATGTCTCCACCATCTTCCGGTCCTTTCTGGTGCCCAGAGCCCTCAGGCCTGCCAGCGGGCTGCCCAGTGGCCCCAGTCCTCCCACCTGGCCCTTCACCTCTTCATCCGGCTTCGTCCTGCTCGACCCTGGCAGAGCTGACCTCCAGCTTCAGTGGAGCAGTACACGGCTTCTCCTGGGGTGAGGGGTGCTGTGCGTGTGCCCGCTGCCGGTGAGAAGGCTGGGCGTTCACATCTCCCCAAGGCTGCTCGGAAGAAAGGCCTGGACATCTTTTTCTGAAAAGCCAGCGGTTGGCACCCTGTGGGGTACAGCTCTCCTCGGACATGGAGGTCCCCAAGGGTCAGAGTCGAATGGACACCCCTGTGGGGCACAGCTGTCCTAGGACACGTGGGTCCTCAAGGGTCAGAGTCAACTGGACACCCCTGTGGGGTATGGCTCTCCTCAAACAGTTGGTTCCCTAGTGTCAGAGTCGACTGGATGCCCCTGTGGGGTACAGCTCTCCTCGGACATGCAGGTCCCCAAGGGTCAGAGTCAAATGGACACCCCTGTGGTCACAGCTCTCCTCAGATACATGGTTCCCTAGGGTCAGAGTTGACTGGACACCCCTGTGGGGTACAGCTATCCTCAGACACATGGGTCCCCAAGAGTCAGAGTCGAATGGACACCCCATGGGGGTACAGCACTCCTCAGAGTTAACTGGACACCCCTGTGGTCACAGCTCTCCTCAGATACATGGTTCCCCTAGGGTCCAAGTCATCCGGACACCCTTGTGGGGTACAGCTCTCAGACACGCAGCTCCCTCGGGTCAGAGATGACTGGACAGAGGCTGGTTTGAGTGGTGTTCTTTAATTTAGGGGCACGGTGGTTTAATCACATTTGGGGGTCTACAGCAGGCGGGACAGGACTGGCAGCTCAGACCACAAAGCGGAGGAGAATCAGGGCCAGCCTGGGGGACACACGTCTGGAGACCCACACCGACACACACACACACACACACACACACACACACACACACACACACACACACACACACTGTGTCTCTGCTTCCCCACGTGGCTTTCAGGTGACGGAGGAGACGAGCCTGGTCCTGCAGACGCTGGGCTACGCCTGCGCGTGCCGTGGCATCATCAACGTCAAGGGCAAAGGGGAGCTGAAGACCTACTTTGTGAACACGGAGATGTCCCGGTCCCTGTCACAGAGCAACCTGGCATCCTGATGGCTGTGCCGGCTGGCCGCAGGAGGCCCCCCTGCGCCTGGGCTCCGGCCTCACCCTCATGTCCCCACAGAGCCCCCGCAGACTCGCCCCTGTGACCCAGTGGCATACCTTTCGGTGTCTGCCGTGTGCCAAGGCCACCTGCCACTCGCACTGTGCTTACTCCAGAGCGCCCCACGGCGGGACAGTGAACCCACATTCAACGGCAATAAACGGGGAGTGGACGTTACCTGGCGCATGTGCCCTTCTGGGAAACACAGTAGCTTGCCCACCGCATCCGCTAGTCCAGTGCCCAGACACGCAGCATCTGGGAGCGCGCTGGCCCTGGCCCCCCATCTGCAGTGTGCTTTGCCCCCTGTGGCCCGTGGGCCAGCAGCCCCCCATGTGCTCTGGTCACCTCGCCCCATCGGTTGTGTCTCGCCCATTGTCCCTACACGTAGTCCTCACCACGTAGGACCTGTTTTGTACCAGCTGCGTCTCATGTTTTGATGCCATCGTCTTTTGTAAGGTTAACTCATTAAAGTTTTATGTACTTTGGGCTACAGCGTCCATGTCTTTCCTGCTGGGGGGTTGTCATTCCTTTTCTTCCTCACACATTGTGTCCTAGTCAGGGTCTGCTGTCCCTCCTTCCCCGCGGGGGTACAGTGGGTAGCTATTTTATCGAGTTCTCTGAAAACCAGAATGGAGGCAGCCTTGGGTAACCCCAATCAGGATGTTAGTGAACACAAGGGGTTCTTTTCGGAGTCAATCGCTAATAAGACAAACGAACTGCAATATCCACAAGCACTTTATTACAGATCTGTGGAGGACAGGGGCTTGGCCTCAAAGACTGCCTCCCCGACTGGGAGATGTCACCAGGCTTGTATACCAGGGTGAGACACCAACTTACTTAACAATAATAAACTTTTGTTAGTAAAATCAAAGAATTTCTATATCTGAAAAGAACAGTTCACATTTAAGTACCAGTAGTTCGGGAAGGGCACAGTCCCCTTCCTAGTAAGATACAACAGATTAAGACACAGGTTACATATGATGGGACAAACAGCCTCAGAGAGACCTAGGAGAGATGTGTTTCCTCTCCTGGTAAACAGATTAAACTACATGACTACAGAAAGGAAACAGAATTCTGAGGCCAAGTAACTAGTTTTGCAGGCTGAAAAAAACTGATGTCCGTTTTATAACTACATAACTATAGTTTTATAGAGAATTCTGAACTTATTAATACCACCCCATCAAGGACAGCGTCTGAGATCCAGAAAACAGAACAAGGCACCCGGAAAGAAAGGCACAGCTCAGTGTCTCAGAGTGCGGGGCTTAATGCTGCTGTCTCCAGAGGACGACATCATGTCTGGTGGAGTGGTGCTTAAAGTGCTTGGTCTCTAACCAAAAGATGCGTGTGCCATCAATTCAGAACCAACTCCCAGCTGACCCTCGGGTGGGCTTTCAGAGACAATAAATCACGCGGGAGAGTGCCCATCTTTCTCTCACAGAGCCGCTGGTGGGCTCACACCGCTTGCCTTTGGGTGTCAGTGCAGCTTCTTACCACTAGGCCAACAGAGCCCACAAGAGAAGGGTTCAAACTCTGGGGGGAGGGGGGATGAGGGAAGCTGTTTCTGCGAAGACCTGCAGGCTTGGAAGCCCTCGGGGCAGTTCCACGCTGTCTGAGGGTCGCTGTGAGCCAGAATCCGCTCAGTCACTGTCGTCGGTGTCAGAAAACCTTTTCAGGGTAAGTCTCTAACGCCAAGTGTAAGAAAGAAAAATGTATGTGTGTCTTCTCTTCAAAAGTTCCGAGATGGAGTTAAAGCTGAAGCAAGAACTCTCTCTGAAAATTACTAAGAGAAACTCTCTTGTCCCTTGTATCTCCTTGTGAACCAGCCAAGGCCAGTTCCTGGTGCCCCATCATCCTCTGAAACAAAGACATCCCGAACATCCTTAAGCTGTCCTCCCCTCCTTTCAAGCACAGTTAAAATCAGCAACCCAGGTAGAATCCAGGCTGTGAGGTGGAAACCCCTGACCAGTGGGGCGAGACCACAGCCTGAGCGTTTGCGCCAGGGGTTAAAACTCAAGAGCACTGCCCCAAGCTGTGCTTGTTGGTCAAACTCAGGTCTGCCCGAGCAACCTTCTGAGGAAGTGAAATGCCTTGCTGAGACCGTTTGTCCAGCCGTGTTTCTGTTGGGACACCAGCCATTTTTCTAACAGTTTGGTGGATCTGCGATTGCCCATTCACCTTGGGGAGGGTCTTTATGGTTCTTCCCTGAGGGAGCTGTGTCCTGCTGACTTTAGTTGCAACAGCCCTCCAGTGACAGTGGTTGAAGCCTCCCGAAAGAGGCTAATGAAGCTGGAATCTGCCGAAAGCCTAAAGTCAACGCCTCTGGCAACCAGGTAACTGTGCACCGAGCAAGGTGAGGAAACCTGTGGGGCAGCAAATACACCCCTGGTGGTCGGGATAATCCAGGCGAAAGCAACAGCGTGGAGGTAAGTACTTCCTTGGTGGGTTGGGGCGCCCTGAGGGGTGTGTGTGTGTGTGAATGAGGCATGCCTTGGGCACAAACGAGTGCAGAGTCCCCATCTGTGTTTTGTGACCTCTTATGGCTTAGAGTTAGGGTTAATAATCAAGTCAGCTCTGAGTCAGGGGGTTATACTTGCATATCAACTGCTAATTGGGACCCAATGTGGGACCCAGTGTTCCCATGAGGGAAGCAGCCAGAGATGAAGCCAAAGTAGAGAAGGGCAAGAAACCTCCAGGAAATGTTGAGCTCGAGGAAAGAGTGCAGTAAACCCAAAGACAACGAGGGGGGGTGAACCTCTAAGGAGGAGTGCAGTAACCTCCAGACGGCGGTGAGGGGGGTGACCTTCAAGGAAGGAGCTCAGGAAACCTCCAGATGAAGGGGCAGGGGCAGGTTTGGACTCTAGAAAGGAAACATCCCAAAGAAACCGGGCTGGGAAACAAATTGAAGAAAAGGATGTAGAGAGATAACCTCTAAAAGTGAAGTAAAAATATGAGAGTGTCAGGTGCCCTGAAATAAGAAAGGAGCACACAAACATATTGGTCAGTTTAGCTTTTAGAACAAGTATTCCACACTTATGGGTTGCCTTGCAGCCATTGTAGAAACTCAGTGAGAAAAAAGATGTAAATCCGTATGGGCTGATGAGACTGAAGCTTTGAAAGAGCTACAGCAGCTGCTCAGTCAGCCTTCAATGTCTGACCCCTGCAAGGTCCTGGGAGGCCCAAGCTGCTGTGATAGAAGATTTATATGCCAATTAAAATGACGGTACTCAGCAGCAAGTAAAACGGGGTGGGCTTTTTTTCCTCTTAGTCGTCTTTGTTTTTAAAACTAAACCTTTTGTAAAATACAATGTATGAGAATGACTGTATGAAACACAATGTGGATGAAAGTATGAACACAATGTATATAAATTAAAAATTTTAATCCTTTGTACCACAGCCTCTTATAAAACCAGCCTGAACAGCTGACAGTTCTCTGTTAATGTGCTGTTCCAGTCATTTTTGGATAATTTTCTTATCTAGACGCATACAAGGAATACCACTATCATTCAAACATATATACCAACAACCAGATCCAAAGAGGACAAAATGGAAGATTTCTACCAAGGTTTGTAATCAGAAATTGATTGAACATGCAATCAAGACGCATTCATAATAATAGGTGACTGGAATGCAAAAGTTGAGAACAGGGAAGAAGGATCAGTAGTCAGAAAACATGGACTTGGTGACAGAAACGAGGCTGGAGATAGAATGATAGCATTCTGAACAATCAGTGATTTATTCACTGCAAATACCTTTTATAAGAAACATAAACATAGACTATACATATGGATTTCACCTGATGGAATACATAGGAATCAGATCAATTACATCTGTGGAATCACTGGAGAAGTTCAGTATCAGCTGTGTAAACAAGGCCAGGTGCTGATTGTGGAACAGACCATCAATTACTCATATGTCAAGTCAAGTTAAAGATAAAGAAGTTTAAATCAAATCCACAGAAACAGAAATCTGACCTTGAGTCTGTCGCACCTGAATTTTGAAACCATCTAAGAAATAGGTTTGAGGCCGAATACTAATGAGGAAATCCTTAGAGAAACATAATATCAGCGGTCAAAACAAGGCCAGGTGCGGACAGTGGGTCAGACCATCAATGATTCATGTACAAGTTCAAATTGAGGTTGAAGAAAATCAAAACAAGTCCACAAGAACCAAAATAATGACCTTGAAGAGGTCCATATTTGTTCCCATTCCCAATAAAGTTCCAACTAAACGTGCAAACTACCGAACAATATCATTGATATCACAGGCAAGCAAAATACTGCTGAAGATCATTCAAAAAACGGCTGGAACAGTACGTAGATAGGGAACTGCCGGCAGTTCAAGAAAGATTCAGAAGAGGCCATGACACCAGAGATATCGATGCTGATGTCAGATGGAACCTGGCTGAAAGTAAATAATATCAGAAAAATGACTATTTTTGCTTTATTAACTATGCAAAGACATTTGACAATGTAGATTATAACAAGTTATGGCTAAAATTGAAAACAATGAGAATCCCACAGCACTTACTTCATGTAAAACCTATACCTAGACCAAGAGGCTGTTGTGTACACAGAGCAAGGGAACACTGTTGTTATGTTACTGTTAATTACATCTGTTAATTGAAACAAGTCGGATGACCATATGATATATTACTCTGGAGATGAAAAAGTGAGGAAAAATGGAGTTGCTTTCATAGTTAAAAAAGTCATTGCTAGATCCATCTTGAAGTACAATATTGTCAGTGACAGGATAAAATCTATACGCATACAAGGAAGTCCAGTGAATACCACTATCATTCAAGTATATGCACCAACAACCAGAGCCAAGGAAGAAGAGATAGAAGGTTTTTACCAACTTTTACCATCGGAGATTGATCGAACATGCAATCAAGATGCATTGATAATAATGGGTGACTGGAATGCAAAAGTCGGGAACAAAGAGGAAGATTCAGTAGTTGGAAAACATGG
>NW_006400125.1:1327839-1333675 GCF_000299155.1 Elephantulus edwardii
CCATGGTCTTTGCAATCACTCACTATGCATCAAAGAACTGGACAATGACTAGGGATGATAGAAGGAGAATTGATGCCTTTGGGCTGTGGTGTTGGAGGAGAACACTGAATATACCGTGGACTGCTAGGAAAACAAACAGGTTCATCCTGGAGAGGGTTAAACCAGGCTACTCCTTGGAGGCAAGGATTCTGAGGCTCCATCTGACACACTCTGGACATGTTGTAAGGAGGGACCAGTCCTTGGAGAGGGACATCATGCCTGGGAGGGTGGAGGGACAACACAGGAGCGGAAGACCCTCTATGAGGTGGATTGACTCAGTGACTCGGGTAATGGGTGTGTCAGGGACAGCAAGGTTGGCTCAGGATAGAATAGAGTTCAGAGCTGTTGCACATAGGGTAACTATGAGTCGCAAGCGACTCGATGGCACACAACAACAACAAAGTCAGAAGCACTTGTGAAACCCGGCCCGGTCCTGCAGCAGCCCCATGACCTCCTCCCTCCTCAAGTCCATGGTACAGTTATCTGGTTAAACTGCTTCCTCTCTCCCGCTGACCTTCCACCTTGCCCAGGATGATGTCTTTTCCCAAGGGCTGGCCACACCTGACAACAAGCCCAAAGTGCGTGAGAGAAGCTCCACCATCCTCACCTGTAAGGAGCACCCTGGCGGCACTTCCTCCAAGGCTGACTTGTTTATTCTCTTGGCAGCCTGTGGGGTATTTAATACACTTTACCAACACCACAGTTCAAACCTATCAACTCTGCTTTGACCTTCCTTATTCACTGTCCAGCTCTCAGATGCAAAAGGAGCAACTGGAAATGCCATGGCTGGGATCAGGTGCACCTGAGTCTTTAAACTGACATCCCTGCTCTTTAGCACTTCAAGAGATGAAGGGAGCCCTCCTGGCCTGGTAGGCAAGAAGTTGCCCTGCCAACCCAAAGGCAGGAGTTTCAAATCCAACTACTTCTCCGTGGGAGGAAGATGAGCAATATCCTCCCATGTGACTCACAGCTTCTGAAAACTCACTGCTGTTACTTTCTGTTGAGTCGACTGTGGTTCACAGTGACCCTCTGAAGAGCTGGGCCCTTGTCCCGTTCTGTGCCGTTCTCGCCTCTCCGACACACGGAACCCATGTTGCGGACATTGTGTCAGCCCATCTCGTTGAGGGTCTTCCTCTCTGACGCTGACCCTTGCCCAGCACGATATGAGCCAGTTTTGACTCCACCACAATTCTTGTTTTATATAATGTATTTTGAAGGGGCTAGGTTTGACTTAAAGTTGATTAAGAGATCATTTACTTTGCTGTAAATTTCTTGTAGTCAGTTCGGATGAAGGCATTTCTTGCACACATCTTGAGTGTTTAAAATCAAGAAGTCACTGAGTTTTCTATGACTCACAGTACATACCCCACATCCTTCCAGCTCCAGCAAGCTGTGCTGCTAACCATAGGCTGTGCGTGGTGGGAGCTGGAATCCGCAGCTTCCACTGGAGAGATGGGCAGTGGGTTCCCTTTACCACTTAGAGCCTCGGAACGCTGATGGGGGAGGGTCAGTTGAGTCAGAACTGACTTAAGGCAGCGAGCTGATTGGACAAAGGTCGCAGGCTTGTTCACAGGGTCGCTGGGTGTCTCAGTGGACTCAAGGGCCCTGGCCACACCTACAGATACAGAACAGATTTCTCAGGATGCTTGGAAAAATGTTTATGTTGAGGATTAGGACTTCTAGAGTTCTTCCAAGCTTTTCTGTAATGAAGTGTATAGTCTTTGGTTTTAGTCCTAGGTCCTTGATCCACTTGGAGTTGGCTTTTGTGTATGGTGTGAGGTATGGATCTTGCTTGAGTCTTCTGTAGATAGTTTTCCACTTTTGCCAACACCATTTGTTAAAAAGGCTGTCATTTCCCCACTTAACTGATTTCATCTCCTTGTCAAAAATCAGTTGACCATAGGTAGATGGGCTGATTTCCAGGTTCTCAATTCTATTCCATTGATCTATGTGTCTGTCACTGTACCAGTACTACACTGGTCTTGACCACCACAGCAGTGTAGTAAGATTTGAAATCAGGGAGTGACATGCCTCCTACCTTGTTTCTCTTTTTAAGGACTGCTTTCCTAATTCTGGGCCTCTTTCCATTCCAAATGAATTTGGAGATTGCCTTTTCCATCTCGTTGAAGAATGGAATTGGTATTTGTATTGGGATTGCATTGAATGTGCAAATTGCTTTTGGTAGAATTGTCATTTTCACAATATTGAGGTTTTTCCTATTCATGAGCAAGGGATATTCTTCCATTTCTCCAGGTATCTTTTTGTTTCTTGTAGTAATATTTTGTAGAAGAATTGGATCTTCTAAGAATCAAATCCCTATGCACATCCAAAACCTTCTACAACAGGGCAAAAAGGGAAACCACAGACTGGGAAAAAGTATTTGGTAATGACATGTCAGATAAGGGACTTATATCTAGAATTTCTAGAATACTTGAGCACCACAACAAGATAAATGTGAACAACCCAATTGAAAAATGGGCACAGAATATGAACAGACACTTCACCAAGGAAAACATTGAGATGGCGAACACACATGAAGAAATGTTCAAAATCCCTAGCTCTGAAAGAGATGAAAATCAAAACAACTGTGAGATATCATCTCACCCCAGTAAAAATAGCAAAATTCAATAGAGCATCAAACAACAAATGCTGGCAAGGTTATGGAACCCCTTATTCACTGTTGGTGGGAGTTTAAAATGGTACAACCACTATGGAAGGCCGTATGGCGCTTTCTCAAAAAGTTGGAAATAGAAATATCATTTGGCCCAGCAATTCCGCTACTGGTAATATAACCTAAAGAAACCAAAACTGCCATCCAAGCAGATACATGCACACTCATGTTTATTGCTGCTTTGTTCACAATAGAAAAGAGCTGGTAACAACCCAAGTGCCTATCAACAAATGAATGGATAGAGAAGCTGTGGTATGTTCACACAATGGAATATTATTTAACACTGAAAAACAAAGAATTCATGAAATAGTATACAAAATGGGTGACCATGGAGGATATTATGCTGAGTAAAATATCTCCGTCACACAAAGACAAATACTGCATAATGCCACTGTTCTAGAACAGGACTGAGATGGGGGTTGGGGTGAAACTAAGAAAAGAGGGGATAAATGATGTACACGGCATTGAAACAGATGAGAGAATTGTATAGAAGGAATATATGTGATTAGGTATTTTTGCCATGACAAGAGTCCAGAATAAGAGCTTCATAGTAGAGTGGTTGGGGCAGGGGGGCTGTAAAACAATGAAAGAACTTTTTCCCCAAAAGAAAAATGAACTGGGAGGGGGGAGGCAGGGAGGAAAATGTGCAACAATGAATGAATGAATGAATGGAAATCCAAGTTCTCTATAAACTTTCATTAAAAATCTCAATTAAAAAAAGAACAAGACATCACTCTGGGAAAGGTGGAGGGTCAGTAGAAGAGAAGAAGACCCTCTGGACTGACACAGTGACCTCAGCAAAGAGTTTGAGCAGAATCAAGATCAGGAAGATGGCACAGGATAAAGCAAGGCTCAGATGTGTTGGTCATACGGTCACTATGAGTTGTAGTCTCCTCGGAGGCACCTACCAACAACAGTGCCCAGGCCAACTGCAGCAGAAACTGGAAATCATCAGACCAATTCATTGTACATTTTCTGAGAACAATGATTGAATCCGACACATTCTTTACTGCCTAATGCAGTGCAGAGCCCTTCTTTGATTCGGAAAGATATAGGTTGCCAGTATTAAGAAATAATATAGCACAGAGCCCCCAAGGTTTTGCCTGATGATTGGCATTTGTTAGAAGAAAACAAAAGGCACCTGCAGTGAATGGGAAGCCATCTTCCAGCGACTGTGGGACTGGTCAGAAGCCGGTGCCTTGCAGCTGCGGCCAGCCAGCCAGCCAGCGTCCGGTGAGGGCCCTGCAGGCTCATCACAGTCCAGCCAGGATGGTGGGTCAGCGGAGAAATTCATGAGCCCAGTGGGAAATGAAATTCCAGGTCATAAAATGGGGCTGATTTCTTCCAAGGGACCAGTACCCTTTCAAAATAGTGCTGATCTCTTAATACTTGACTGCTGTTCACGTTAGCCGCCCGTCCCCTACTGAGGCCAACAGCACTGGGCCTGGGCAGGGTCAGGTGGGGGGCAGGACGTGTGGGTGCTCACTGCAGCATGGCCTCTGCAGGCCTCTGGGCCCTCAGCTTCTCACCAGAGGAGGGAGAGGCAGTGTCCACCACCCCTCCCAGGGCCCTGTCCTTCTGTAACTGTGAATGCCAGCAGGGAGAGGCAAGGACGGAGCAGAGCCCAAATGTCAAGGCCATCCCCACGCCCCTTTGCACCGGGGAAATGAGGGGCACTATCCTCGAGTCATATCCAAGTCACAGCGACCCTCCATGGGGGTTGAGGCTGGACGTCCCTGCGGGCAGAGACCGTCTATCTTTCTCTATTGTAGCTGCTGGCAGATTCAAACCACTAACCTCCTGTGCTGGAAAAGAGGCAGCTGGAGACCTCACTAGACGCACGGAGACTCATCTTACCTACTCTGGGCATGTTATCAGGAAGGACCAGCCCCGGAGAAGGTCACTGTGCTTGGAAAAGTGGAGGGTCAGTGAAAGAGAAGAGGACCCCCGTGAGACAGTGGGCGTGGGCTGCACAGTGGACATGAGGACAGTCCCATCATATGACACCTCATGACAACACCCATGGAGGGGGGAGGACAGCGATGTCCACCAGGCAGGCAGAGCCTCGGTGCCACTCCTCAATGTCCCTCCCTCCCCGAGACGAGTCCCAGGGCAGACTCGGTGAAGGACACACACCAGTATCACCAGCTGGGAAGGGATCTGCCTTTTATTAGGGACTCACGGTCGACTCCGCCCCATGGAAACAGCCATCGGGCCACTCATGATGGGCCTTGAGCAGGATTAGGGACGGCACATGCCCCTCTGTGCGGGCTGGACCAGGCAGGGCTGGCACAGGCCTAGTCATGTGGGCCGGATGGGGTCAGGATCAGGGATAGCGCAGGACCTACGGTGCAGGGTGGACAGGGCAGGGATGGCGCAGGCCTGGCCATGTGGGCCGAATGGGGGCAGGATCAGGATGGCGCAGGACCTACAAGGTGGACAGGGCAGGGCTGGCGTGGGACCCACGGTGCAGGATGGACAGGGCAGGGATGACGCAGGCCACGCCGTGTGGGCTGGATGGGAGCAGGGATAAGAGATGGCACAGGCCCCACAGTGCCGGGTGGACAGGACAGGATCATGGATGACACAGGCCCAGCCATTCGGCCCTAAAAGCCCTAAGCCCCATCCCAGGCCGGGCTCTCAGGCGGGCTCCACGTGGCCGAAGCCGGGGCTCTTGCTGCCTGGGATCTCGTTCTTGCGGTAGAAGTCGGCCTGCATGTGGCCGGCACGCCGGTGCTCACGGTTCAGAGGCTCCACCGGCAGGTGGATGCGCTTCCCATACGCGGAGGAGGTGAGCACGCCCACCAGCCGCGCGCGCTCCTGTGGACACGTGGGGGGGGGGGCAGAAACATGGGCCTCCTCAGCCACTCAGCCCCCACCTGAGCGCACCTGGCCTCCTAGCTCCTGTGGACACCAGCAAGTCACACCTCACTCTACCGACCACACGCCAGCGGACCGGCCTGAGGGCACCTCCCCTCCTCGGACCCGCCTCTTCCACAGGCCCCGCCCTGCTCTGCGCACCTCACCTAGGCAGGCCCTCCTACAGCCCTGCAGGCCCTCCCCTTCGGAAGGCCCTCCCCTCCCACGGCCCCGTCCCTCCCACAGCCCCTTCCCGCCCACAGCCAC
>NW_006400125.1:1334337-1346782 GCF_000299155.1 Elephantulus edwardii
CCGCTCCCGCAGCCCCGCCCCCTCGCAGACCCTCTCCTCCTGCACCTTCTCCCGCAAACCTTCCCCTCCTTTAGCCCCGCCCCTCCTTTAGCCCCGCCCCTCCTTCAGCCCCCTTTGCAGGGACAGACTGTCTCCTTGACCCCACCCAGCTGTGGAGGCCATGCTGCCTGGCCTGGCCACTCTCCACAGTGGCCCCATTTTGCTTCTGCAAGGACCTTCCTGTGAGGGTCCACCTGGCTCTGCCCTGCTGTCCCTCTCCTCATGGGAATGGGGACAAAAGCCAGTTTCCTGTCTTCTCCCTGGAACTTCCTCTGCGCACCAGGGGATTAGGAGGGTTTTGTGGGATAAGTGAGGGTCTGTCTCAAGGGGAGAGGCTGCCCACCGTTCTCCCTGGGAGCTTATGGTGGATTCGAACAGTTGGTCTTTAGTCAGCAGCCCAACACGTAACACACTGGGCCACCAGGACTTCTTTTTAAGTAGGCGTGGCACAGTGGCTTAGCGCTCTGGGGCTAACCACAGTCACCAGCTCAAACCTGCCAAGCAGCCCTGGGACGAAGGGCCTATGCGGTGGAGTGGAGGTGGTGTGAGCCCTCCGGTCCACCGGGCCCTCGGCTCCCAGGGGTGGGTGTCAGACGCTCTGCCTCCGAGAGGAGAGTGGCCGCTTCCACCAGAAGCAGCTGGTCCGCGCCAGCCACTCGCCCTCCAGTCCGCACGCAGCTCCTGACCTGAGCCCACCAGAGCCCCCCGGGTCTAAAACTCAGCGAACCAAACCCAAGTCCCTGCGTCCAGTCGGTTCCAACTCACCACCACCCTCCTTCCAAATTCCAAGACTGAAAGTCTTCAAGGGAGGAGTCGGCCATGCATCTCTCACAGAGAGGCCGCTGGGTCCCAATCTCCAACTTCATGCTTAGTGGCCTGACACCTCCACCTGTCCCCAGGCCACCCCACCTCCCCGCCCACCTGTCCCCAGGCTACCCCACCTCCCCATCTGCACATCCTCATGCGGCCCCTCCCTCCCTTTCCTCTGTCCACAGGCTGACCCCCACCTCCCGTTCCCTGTCCGCATGCAGCTCCCACTTGCCTGTCCACCTATCTGCGTGCTGACCCCACCTCCCTGTCCGCGTACTGACCCCACCTCCCTATCCTCGTGCTGCCCCACCTCCTCATCCACGTGCAGCCCTTGGCCTTTGGCGTGCTCACGGTCATCCCGGTGTGACCTCTGGTTGTAGTCCAGGGGCCGGTGGAAGACACAGTCGTAGAGGGAAAGGATGCCCGTCTGAGAATGGAAGAGAGGTGCGAGATGGGAGATGCAGGGTTAATGGAAAACAGAGGCTGAAACCCAGGGAGCAGAGGGTCCCAGGGTGTCACAGGGGGCTTCTGGGGTGCTCAGCCACCATGGGGACTCTGCCCACCCACAGACAGCGTCTCTTAGGGGTTGGGGGAGGAGAGTTTCTCTCTTTCTGGACTCTGTCTGGGGAGGCTGCCCACTGGCTTTCAGGGGCTGACCTCCTAGAATGACATGGGGACCTTCTTCCCACTTACATCCAGGTGGACAAGACCTCCAAACTTTTCCTGACATGCCTGTCCACCCTTGGCGTGGCCAGAAACTTCTTTATAAACGGGAGTATGAGAGATGTGTGTCTAGATTCGTACACTCAGAAACATCAGCATCTTTCCTGTCAAGTCAGAACCACCTCTTGGCTGGCCCCCAACACCTTCTCAGGGTGGTAATTCTGGGGAGGGGACTGCCCACCTTCCTACCCCAGAGTGGCTAGTGGGTCTGAGCTGCCAGTCAGTGCCTTGGGATTAGCAATGCAGCTCCCCACGGACTCGGGCCTAGGAGAACACACACATCCAGGCGTGCATGCCACGTCCTGGCCCGCACAGCGGCTGTGTCAGCACACATCTAGCTCAGCACAGCTCTCTGGTGACCCCTCCCTCTCCGTCCCGTCCGGCACTGGATAGACTCGCCACCTTCAAGATCTCTCTCTCCAGTCACTATCATGTTGCTGTCGTTGATGACTGCTTTCGAGTTGAGCACGACTTATAGAGACCCTATGAACAAAAGGCCTGAAGCCCCTCTATAACTATCGACATTGATCAAAGTTCATAGGGTTTCCGGGGGCATGTTACTTAGGAAGTGGATGCCATTCCTGCTTCCAGACCTGTTATAGTATGTTACTGTGTTATGTGACATTGAGTCACCTGCGATGTATAGCGAACCTCTGGACAGCAGCTCTGAACCCTTCCCTGTCCTGAGCCAGTCTCACTAATTCCCACACACCAACACACCATTGCCCCAGTTACTGTATCAGTCCATCTCATCTGGGATCTTCCTCTCCTTCTCTGTCTGTCCACCCTTCCAAGCATGATGTCCTTCTCTAAGGACCAATCTCTCCTGGCCATGTGCCCAAAGCAAGTGAGACAGAGCTTCAAAATCGTAGCCTCCAAGGAGAGACTTGGCTTCACCCTCTCCAAGACAGACTGATTTGTTTTCTTGTCAGTTCATGGTAAGTTCAAGACCCTTCTCCAGCACCACAACTCGAAGACATCTATTCTTTTGTCATCCTTAGTCATTGCCCAACTCTCTGAAGCATAACAAGTAATTGAGAAGACCAGGTCCTGAATTAGGTGAACCTTTGTATCTAGACTGATGTAGTTGCTCTTCAGCACTCGAGAGGTCTATGACAGCAGATTTTCCCAATGCAATTCATCTTTTGATTTCTTGACTGCTGGTGTTAAGAGTGTTGATTGTGGATCTGAGCAAGCTGTAATTGTTAACAACCACAATCTCTTCTCCATCTATTATGGTGCTGCCAATTGCACAGTGGTGAGGATCTTTGCCTTCTTGATGTTGAGCTTCAATCCATATTGAAGATGACATTGAAGATGACAGTCCTTGACCTTCTGCAGCAAGTGCTTGAAGTCCTCTTCAGTTTCAGCGAGCAGGGTTGTGTCATCTGCATATCATAGGTTGTTAATGAATCTTCCTCCAAACTTGATGCCACATTCCTCCTCATAAAGCCCTGCTTCCCAAATGATCTGTTCTGCATACAGATTGAAAAGGTACAGGGGGACAGGATGCATCCCTGACACACTCCTTTCCTGGTTTTCAACCATGCAGTGTTTCCTTGCTCTGTTCTGAGGACTGCTCTTGATCCATATACGTTGTTGTTGTTGTTGTTGTTGTTGTTGTTATGTGCCGTCGAGTCACTTGCGACTCATAGCGACCCTATGTACAGCAGCCCTAAACTCTGCTCTGTCCTGTGCCAATCACACCGTCTCTGATACACCCATCCCAATTACCCCAGTCACCGAATCAATCCACCTCATAGAGGGCCTTCCCCTCCTGCACTGTCCCTCCACCCTCCCAAGCATGATGTCCTTCTCCAAGGACCTATCCCTCCTTACAACATGTCTAAAGTATGTTAGATGGAGCCTCAGAATCCTTGCCTCCAAGGAGTAGCCTGGTTTAACCCTCTCCAGGATGAATCTGTTTGTTTTCTTGGCAGTCCACAGTACCCTCAATACTCTTCTCCAGCACCACAGCTCAAAGGCATCAATTCTCCTTCTATCCTCCTTAGTCATTGTCCAACTCTCTGATGCATAACAAGTAATCCAAATATAGGTTTCGTATAAGCACGATCAAGTGCTCTGAGATAGAAGAGGGCTAAAAACTATGTGTCTCAGAGGAAACAGGAAGGGAAAGCAAAAGCAGTTACACCAAGGTGAGAGAACCTCCAGCGGCAGCCCAGAACAGGGGTCCATCAGGAAGAAACCCCCTCCTCAGAAACACAGGGAACCAAACCCCAACTCATCCCACAGGTCTCTGGGAGACGCCTGTCTATGACCAGTCTCCAGGGATCAGGGGCCAATACAAGCAGGGCCCCCCTGAGGCTCCCTTTCTTCTGCTGGCTGCATGCCATAAAGTGTGGGTCCTTTCCTGACTTTTCAGGAGTGTCCCCCCCCCATATCACTGCTATCACGTGCAAGCAAAATTCTGCTGAAGATCATTCAAAAATAGTTACAACAGTACATAGATAAGGAACTGTGAGAAGTTCAAGTGGGACTTAGAAGAGGCCATGGCACCAGGGATCTCATTGCTGATGTCAAATGCATCCTGGCTGAAAGTAAGGAATACCAGAAGAAATGTCTATTTGTGATTTAATGCCAATGCAAAGGTGTTTGACTGTGTGGATCATGGCAAGTTCTGGCTGACATTGAGACGAATGGGAATCCAGAGCACTTGAACCTATACCTGGACCAGGAGGCTGCTGTGAGAATGAAGCAGGAGAGCACGGCATGGTTTAAAACTGAGAAGGAAGTGTGTCAGAGATGTACTCTCTCTCCATACCTGTTCAATCTATATGCTGAGCAAATTATCTGAGAAGCTGGACTCGATGAAGAGGAGTGTGGCCTCGGGATTGGAGGGAGACTCATCAATAACCTGTGTTATGCAGATGACACAACTTTACGTGCTGAAAGTGAGGACTTGAAGCATTTGTTGCAGAAGATCAAGGAATGCAGCCTTCAGCAATAGATGGCATCTCAATATCAAGAAAACAAATACACTTACCACTGGACCAATGGGCAACAACGATGGATGGCGACTGAAACTGTCAACAGCTTCATCTTGATTGGATCCATAATTAATACCCTTGGTATGAGCAGTCAGAAAAGAAGGTGATGCATTTCAATGGGAAAATCTGCAGTTAGGGACCTTTCCAAATTATTGAGGAAGTAGTGATGTCAGTTTGAGGAAGGACTAGGGAGTGTCTGAATCAGGTCATGGTCTTTCTAATTACTTGCTATGCATCTGAGACCTGGAAAATGAATAAGGATGCCAGAAAAAGAATTGATGCCTTTGAGCTGTGGTGTTGGAAAAGAGCACTGAACATCCCATGGACGGCCAAGAGAACAGACAGATAGATCTTGGAGACGGTGTAACTGGATGATTCGCCTCACATACTGTGGACATGTTGCGAGGAGGGGCTATTCCTTGGAGAAGGACATGATGTTGGGAAGGGTGGAGGGTCGGCGAAGAAGAGGAAGACCCTCAACCAGGTGGACTGACATGGCTGCTGCAATGGACTCATGTGTCAGGAAGTCTGAGGATGGCGCAGGACAGAACTGGGTTCAGATCTTTTGTTCACAGGGTCGCTATGAGTTGATGACACTTAACAATCACAAACACCCCCACCCCCTTTACTTTTATCTTTAACTCTTTCACATGGCCTGTCTTTCACCACCCATGCCTTCCTTGCATTACCTTGTTGTTAGGTGCTGTCAAGTCTAGTCCAACACATAGAGACCCTATAAACAACTGATATGACCCCTGTCCTATCCTGTGTCGCCCTCACACCTCCTGACACACCAGAGCCCAATGTGGCAGTCACCGTGGCAGTCTACCTGGTCAAGCGTTTTCCTCTCCTTCGCCGACCCTCCATCTTTCTAACTAAGATGTTGTTCTCCAAGGAATAGCCCCTCCTAGCAACATGTCCTGATCTATGTGAGGTGAAGCCTCATCATCTCTGCCACCAAAAAGCACTCTGGCTGCACCCTCTCCAAGACAAAACTGTTTGTTCTTTTGACTGTCCAGTTCAGACTTTCAGTGATCCGAAAGACCACGGCTGGAATCAAACGCACTTTAGCCCTAACTGACATCAATGTTGTTATTGTTATGTGCCATCAAGTCTCTCGTGACGAATAGTGACCCTTTGTACAACAGCTCTAAACCCTGCCCTGTCCTGAGCCTGTCTCACTGACTCAGACACACCTAATCCCATTGCCTCAGTGACCATGTCAATCCATCTCTCATGGGGTCTTCCTCTCTTGCCCTCTCCCTCCACCCTTCCAAGCTCGATATTCTTTTTTAAGGACTGGTCCACATGCCCAAAATATGTGAGATGGAGCTTCAAAATCCTTGCCTCCAGGGACAAACTTAAGTTTCATCATGTATAAGACAGACCTACTTGTTCTAGTGGTCCATGGTATGTTCAAGACTCTTCTCCAGCACCACAACTCAAAGGCATCTGTCATCCTTAGTCATTGTCCAACTCTCTGATGTACAGTAAGTAATTGTGACAATTATACCCTAGATCAGGTGCATCTTAGTCTCTAGACTGACATCACTGCTCTGGAGAACTTTAGAGAGGTCTCTGACAGCCGACTTCCCTAGGGCAATTCATCTTTGGATTTCCTAACTGCTGGTGCCAAGAGTGTTGATTGTGGAGCTAAGCAAGCTGTAACTGTTAACAACCTCAATCTCTTCACCATCCACCGTGGTGCTGCCAATTGGCCCAGTGGTGAGAACGTTTGTCTTCTTGATGTTAAGCTTCAATCCATATTAAAGACTACAGTCCTTGACTTCTGCCAGACACACTTCGGGTCCTCCTCAGTTTCAGCAAGCAAGGTTCTATCATCTGCATAACGCAGGTTGTTGATGAGTCTTCCTCTAACCCTGATACCACATTCCTCCCCATAAGTCCCAACCTCCAAAATTATCTGTTCTGCATATAGATTGAAAAGGTATGGAGACAGGAAGCATCCCTGACACACTTACTTCCTAATTTTGAAACATGCAGTGTTTCCTTGCTCTGTTCTAACTGCTGTCTTCTAGGCCAAGTATAGGTTTTGCATGAGCACAATTCAAATGTTTGGGATTCCCATTCTTCTCAAAGTTAGCCACAATTTGTTGTAAACCACATAAATGTCTTTGCATAGTCAATGAAACACAGAAAGACATTCCTCTTTGTGTTCAGCTAAGATGCAGCTGATATTGTGTCACGGTCTCTTCTAAACCCAGCTTGTATTTGTGGTAGTTCTCTGTTAATGCACTGTTCCAGTTGTGTTTGGAGAATCTTCAGCAGGATTTTACTTGTATGGGACATGCCTGAGGACCACACTTGCATACTGGATCTAGAGATGTCACTATCTCCTCAGAAATTATCCTACTGTGACAGCAGTGTGTGCGAATGGAAGAGCAGAGGCTCTAAGGCACAGGAAATCAGTCCTGGAGCAGAAGCTCAGGGTCAAGGACTTTGCCTCAGATCTGAGACTGCAATCCTTCCCTAGACCTGGTACCTGGAATGTGGACTGAAATTCAAGAGACTGGCAGCAGCACGAGAGACAGGCAGCAGCGTGCAGTGTTGGACTTCACAGAGGTGAACTGAGACCTAAGCCATCATATCAAGGGTTGGATGGGGGAAGTGAGGTGTTGAACAGGGTAGGCGGGAGTAGAAGGGGATGCTGGTGGACAGAGGAAAGGGATGGATCAAGACTGACATCATTACTCCTCAATAATTTCAAAAGGCCCCTAACTGAAGACTTTCCCAGTACGTCTACTGATTTCCTGACTGCTGGTACCAAGGGTGTTAATTATGGGTTCAATTAAGATGAACTTGACAGTTTCAGTCTTTTCTCCATTTAGCATGATGTTGCCTGTAAGTTCAGTGGTTTCTTTTCTTGATGTTGAGATGCAATCCATATTGTAGGCTGTGTTCTTTGATCTTCTGCAACAAGTGCTTCAGGTCCTCCTCACTTTCAGCAAGCAAAGTTGTGTCATCTGCATAACGCAGGTTATTGATGAGTCTTCCTCTGATCCTGAGGCTGCAAACCTGTTTATAGAGTCCAGCTTCTCAAATAATTTTCTCAACATACAGATCAAACAAGTGTGGAGACAAAGTACAACTCTGACACACTTCCTTCTTCGTTTTACACTATGTAATGTTTCCTTGCTTTGTTCTCATACCAGACTCCTGATCTAGGTATAGGTTTCTCACGAGCACAATTAAGTAGTCTGGAACTCCCATTCTTCTCAATGTTGACTTGTTATAATCCACATGGTCAAATGCCATTGCATAGTCTGTAAAGCACAAACAGACATTATTCTATTGTTCTTTACTTTCAGCCAGGATCCATCTGACATCAGCAATGACATCCCTTGTGCCATGGCCTCTTCTAAATCCTGCTTGAACTTCTGGGAAGTTCCCTATCTATGTACTGTTCTAGCAGATTTTGAATGAGCTTTAGCAGGATTTTATTTGCATGTGATATTAATTATATTGTTTGGTAATTTTAACATTCTGTTGGATCACCTTTCTTGGGAATGGGAACAAATAGACTTCTTCCAATCTGTTGGCCGGACACCTGTCCTCCAAATTTTCTGGCACAGGTTGGTGATCACATCTAGGGCTTCACCTGTTGTTATTGAAACAAGTCAATTAGTATCCCAAGAATTTGTGGAATATTATTTTTTGCCAATGCCTTCAAAACAGCTTCCACTTCCTCCTTCATTACTATTGGCTCCTGCTCTTGTGGTACTTCCTGAAATGTCTCCGTGTCAGTCAGTTCTTTTTGGTACAGTTATTCTGTCTATCCCCGCCTCCCCCCATCTTCTTTTGATGCTATCTGGGTCATTCAAGATACTACCTGTGTTGTTATGTGCCTGCGACTCATAGCAACGCCATGTACAACAGCTCTGAATCCCACCCTATCCTGAGCCAATCTCATCATCTCTGACAGACCTACTCCCATTTCTCCAGTCACTGAGTCAATTAATCTCATTCTAGATCTTCCTTTCTTATGCTGTCTCTGTCTTTCCACCCTTCCAAGCATGATGTCCTTCTCAAAGGACTGATCCCTCCTGGCCATGTTACCAAATTATGTGGGATTGAGCTTCAAAACCCTGGCCACCCACTCCAGGACAGCCCTGTTTTTTTCTCCCATCAGTCCACAGTATGCTCAACACTCTTCTCCAGCACAACTCAAAGACATTGATTCTTCTTCTATCATCCTTTCAGCTTAAGAAATGCTGAGCAAGTTATAATCCCTTTTGACTTTCCAAGTCCAGCTCCTTATAAATTTCATTATAATTATTTGCTTTGTCTTCCTGAGCTGTCCTTTGAAATCTTCTTTCTCTTCAGCTCCTAACCTTCTTGATTTCTTCCCTTTGCTTTTGATTCTTGGTGCTCTAGAGCAATATTCAGTCTTTTCTGACATTCTTCTTGACATTTTCTTCCTCCTCTGTCTTTGTAATGACTTTTCACATTCTTCATGGATGACATTCTTGGTATCCTCCCACAGCTCATCTGGTCTTCACTCATTAGTGTTCAAGGACTCACACCTGTTCCTGAGATAGTACAATTCCTATACGTGTTCCTTTAAATTCTGATGAGAAAGACTTAAGGTCAGACTTTGGTCCTTGCAAATTTTATTTGATTTTCTTTAGCTTCAGCTTGAACTTGCATATGAGCAGTTGATGGTCTGTTCCACAATCAATACATGGCATAATTTTCACAGCTGATATTGAACTTCTCCATCAATTTCCTCCCACAGATGTAGTCAGTCTGATTTCCATGTAGACCATCAGGTGAAGTTCATGTGTATAGCCCGTGTTTCTTATAAAAGGCATTTGCATTGAAAGAACTGAACAACAAATTCAAACCTCAAGTTCCAATACTTAAGGATGCTGAGGGCAAAATGTTGGATGAGTAAGGAAGCATCAAAAGGAGATGGGAGGCTACACAGAGTCACTATACCAAAAAGATATGGCCGACACAGAGGAATTTCAAGAAACTACATATGTTCAAGTGGACTTATTTTAATTTTCTTTGAATTCAATTTGAACTTTCACATGAGTAATTGATGGTCTGATACAGAGTCTGCCCCTGACCAAGATTTCACTGCTGGTATTGAGTTTCTCCAAGCATTCATTCCACAGATGTAGTCAAACTGATTTGTATGCAGCCCATCAGGTGAGGTCCATGTGTAAAGCTGCTGTTTATGTCTTTTTTAAAATGTAGTTGTATGGATAAAATATTGAAAATACAAAATCTTATCATTCTACTCCCACCTTCATTTATATCACCAAGCCCACATTTTCCAACCACTCTTTGTTCTTCACTGTTTTCAACTTTTGCATTCCAGTCACCAGTTATCATTAACACATCTTGATCGCGTGTTTGGTCAGTTCCATAAGGCAAGATTTCATAAGAATTTTCAATTTCTTTCTCTTTGGATCTAGATGCAAAAACACATAATTGAATAATAGTTGTATTAGCAGGTACTCCTTGTATGCCTATGGATAATATCCTATCACTCACAGCATTGTATTTTAAGATAGAACTTGAAATTGACTGATTATGAACGCAACACCATTCTTTTTCTGTTTTTCATTCCCAGCAGATTATACCATATGATTATCTGATCCAAAGTGGCCAAAGGTGGTCCATCTCATCTCGTCTCGTCTCGTCTCATGTCATCTCCCCAGTGCATTCTGTGTCGACGTTCATGTGTTTCATTTTTCAGTTTCCCAACATTCAAGCTGTGCTTTACCTTAATATGCCTTTTTCACTTGTTTTTCTAAATTACCACTGTGTATACATCTTTTCAGTTATTTATAGTCACACCTCAACTCACCCCCTCTCCAGAATTATTAGTGAGTGGTGAAAAAAATCCAGCAAACTCTGGTTCTAGCATGCTTGCCCATCCGCCTGAAACAGCACTATTTCCTGTCTGTTAAAAGAAGACCTAATTGAGCGCTATCTTTATTCTTCTAATTCTAAGTCCTGCCTCAGACCTGGTACCATAAATGCTCCTGGTGGGAATCCAGATGTGGTCAGCCAGGTGATGTCCAGCCACTGAGCAGCCTGGATTCCACAGTGTCCCATGTGGGTGACATCCACACTGACAGCAGGGGAGACACAGCCTCTGGAAAGGTGGTTTGTGCTTCCCTGTGCACAGGACTTAAGCCCTTAGCTTTTAACTAGATGATTGGCAGTTCAAACCCACCAGCTGCTCCAAGGTACCAAGGTGTAGGAGCATGCGCCTGCTGAGACCGCAGCCTTGGACATGAAAGAGGAGTTTGACTGTTTCCTGTGCAGTTGTAGGAGTTGTAAGTAACTCAAGGACAGTTATTTGGGGTTGGAATCACAACTCTGGCACTAGGCAAGGCCCCCAGGGCTCTGGGACTTTTCCTGGAAGAAGACGCTGGAGAGGGAAGGTGGGACCTCGAACAGAGTGAGGGGCAATCGCTGTCTCCTGGAGCACAAGCAATGTGCAAGGCCTGCTGACATCATTTGGACATGTCATGCAGTCCTTGGGATGGACATCATGTGGGAAAGGAAGAGGGTCCACGGAGGAGAAGACCCACGAGGAGATGGTACCACTGGGTGTTACCTAGTCAACGACAGCCCACCGACTCCGATCCGGCCCTGTCCGCAGCACCCTCACTATCTGCGCCACACTCAATCCTGCTGACGTAGGGACTGCGTCAGTCCACCTCCTTGAAGGTCTTCCTTTCTTCTGTGGTCCTTTCCCAGGATGAGGCCTCTGTCTGAGGACTCCTTACACTTGACAATGTGCCCATGGAAACTGAGACAACGTTTCCCCGTCCTTGACTCCAAGGAGCACCTCTTTCACACCTCCTTCAGAACAGATCTCTTTGTTCTTTTGACAGTCGTGTGTGTGTGTATTCTTTCTCAACATCACAATTCAGAGGCACTGCTTCTTCTTTGTTCTTCCTTAGTCATTGTTCAACATTCTGATGCATAAAAAGCAACCGAAACACCCTGGCTCGGGGTAGGTGTCCTTGAGCCTTTAAACTGACGTCAATGCACCTTGGCACTTTGGCGTGGTCCTTGCCAGCAGATTGCTTCAATGCAACACACCTTTTGATTTCTTGATTTTTGCTACCATGGGTGATGACTATGCATCCAAGAACAAATGAGTCATTGACAATTCCAGTCTTTTCTCTCTTCATCGTGATGTAGCTTATTGGTCTCCGAGGAGGATTTTTGACTTCTTGGTGTTGAGAGGTAGCCCATAGTGAAGGTTGTAGTCTTTGATCTTCCGCAGTACGTGCTTCAAGTCTTGCAACTAAGATTCTGGACAATGGATAAGGATGACGGGAAAAGAATTGATGCCTTTGAGCTGTGGTGTTGGAGAAGAGCACATCCTATGAACGGCCAAGAGAATGAATAGATATGTTTTGGAAAGGGTGCAGCCAGAGTGCTTTTTGGAGGCAAAGAGGATAATGCTTCACCTCACATACTCTGAGCATGTTTCGTGGAGAGAGACATAATGCTCAGAAACGGACATGATGCTCGCAAAGGCAGCGTGTTGGCAAAGGAAAGGATGACCCTCAAGCAGGTGGACTGCCACACTGACTGTGTCAGGAAAGGTGAGGATGGCACAGGATGGGACAGCCTTCACAGGGTTCGGATCTGTTGTTCATACGGTCACTGAGGGTTGTACTCAACTCGACAGCACCTAATAATGACAACATCTGCATAAGGCAAACTGTTGATGAGTCTTCCTCCAATCAATATTAGTGCTATTTCATAAAGTCTGGGTTCTCAAATGATTTGTTCAGCATACAGGTTGAATAGGTATGGAGAAAGGATGCAACGCTGACACACATCTTTCATGATAAACTATGCAATGT
>NW_006400125.1:1351033-1361329 GCF_000299155.1 Elephantulus edwardii
CAGGATAGAGCAGGGTTTAGGGCTGCTGTACATGGGGTCACTATGAGTTGCAGGCAATTTGATCTCACCTAACAAGAACATGCTCTGTAACATCTTTCATCTTCTGTGAGGTAAAAGGCGAGAAGATTCCAGCTGGGAGAAAGAGGGACCACCAAGAAGCGACAGGCATAGAGGGGGTTTGTCATCTGTTTCCATGTAGGTCCCCAAGCCAGGAGACTCCCTGACACCAGGGAAGCCCAAGACACTTGAACTTCTGCAGGGAATGTTGATCTTCATACAGAACTGACAGCGAGCTGACATCCTGGATTCGGACTTCTGGGCTGAATGTCGTACACACACAGCAATGGCCTTGAGCACGCAGGGAGTGAGGGAGCATGGGACAAGATAAGGTTCTGACCTGCTATAGGGTCGCTGGGAGTCCTGGTCAACGAGACTCCTGACAACAAGAATATGTGGTCATCAACCTGACAGCACCCAACATCAACAGAACAGACGGAGAGGAGGCACCTCTGCTTGTTGAGGCGACTAAACCCCTTCTGGTACGTCTGTTCCAGAACACTGGAGAACCGAGACCCAGGGCGGACAGTCTCATCACGGGAGCCAGACTAAATGTGAACGACCCTCGAAACACCCAGGTGAGAAGAGCCACTGCTCTTGACTATGCCAAGGCATTGGACTGTGTGGATTTTAACAAGTTAAGGCTGACGTTGAGAAGAATAGGAATCCCAGAGCACTTGATTGTGGTCATGCCAAAACTATGTCTAGACCAGGAGGCTGTTGTGCGAACAGACCAGGGGAACAGTGCGTGGTTTAAAATTGGGAAGGGAGTGCTTAGGGTTCGTTCTCTCCTCATACCTATGCAATCTTTATGCTGAGCAAATTATTCAAGAAGCTGGACTATGAAGAGGAATGTGGCATCTGGACTGGAGGGAGACTCATCAATAACCCACGTTACGCAGATGACACCACTTTGCTTGCTGCAGTGAGGATGACTTGAAGCACCTGTTGCGGAAGATCACAGAAGACAGCCTTCAATATAGATGGCATCTCAACCTCAAGAAAACAAAGATTCTTACGACTGGACCTATAGGCAACATCATGATAGATGGAGAAAAGGCTGAAAACTTCATCTTACTTGGATCCACAATTAACACCCTTGTGACCAGCAGTCAGGAATCTGGAGACGTATTATACTGAGAAAGTCTGCAGTTAGGGACCTTTGCAAATTATTGAGGAGTAATGATGTCAGTTTGAGGACTAAGACACATCTGATTCAGGCCATGGTCTTTCTGATCACTTGCTGTGCATCTGAGAGCTGGACAATGAATAAGGGTGAGAGAAGAATTGACGCCTTTGATCTCTGGTGTAGGAGAAGAGCACTGAACATCCCACGGATTGTCAAGAGAACAAACGGGTATGTCTTGGAATGGGTGCAGCTAGTGTGTTCTTTGGCGGCAACGATGATGATATTTCACCTGACCTGCTTCAGGGCATGTTGCTAGGAGGGGCTAGTCCTTGGAGAAAGGCATGATGCTGGGAAGGGTGGAAGGCTGGCAAAGGCGAGAAAGACCCTCGACCAGGTGGATTGACATGGTGAGTGTTGCGATGGGATGTGTGTCAGGAAGTGTGAGGATGGCACAGGACAGAACAGGGTTCAGATCTGCTGTTCACAGGGCCGCTACCCGTCTACTCCAGGACACCTGATAACAACCTCATGTCCTTTGATCACCTGACTGCTGATACCAAGGGTGTTGATACCAAGGGTGGGTGGATCCAGTTAAGATTAAATCCTTGACAGCTTCAGAGCCTTGAAATCCTCTGGGACCTCTGTCCCATTGGCTGGTATGAGTCACATGACTGCAGTTGAGTGGATTAAACCAATGAATTGGATCAGTTAGTACAGCTGACTTCTCTTGACATTTTAATGGGAAATCTAATCAACAATGGGCTGATGACGTAGTATATAAGCTGTTCGCATTTCAGCTCAAATCACACTTGAACACACGTCTCAGCACGACGCTGTTCTCAGGAGGGCAGCATCTTCCGCTTTAGACAGAGCAGAGCATTCCGGCTTCAGTCACATTTGGAAGAGCATCCCAGAAGGTTCACAGACCAGGGCACTTGAAAGAGGTGAGTGATGGGTTTGAGTCTGGAGGGTGTCTAGAAGTTAGAGTGCATGAAGATTCGTTTCAGAAAGATGTGCGTTTACCATTAGGTCTGAGACTTTCAGCAAGCAGTTTCCTTCTTGGCTTTGCAAGTGAAACCTATGAATTTGGCACAACATTAATATCCTCAGGATGGAGTTTGTACCTGAACCCCTAATGCAATTAAAAAATCAGGTACAAACTCCATCTTGAGGGTTGAGTCCCTGACTTAAGGGTGTTGAAGGGCAAGGCCCGCTGATTCAAGGAGCTGTCAGGAGAACGCATCCATTTCTTCTTGAGCTGTTGCTTCAACTGTGACAGCTGCATGTACGTTGGGGGTCTGAGAGTGACCTCCTCGAAGGTCGTGATGGCTGCCCGCACGCGCCACTCAGCATGCCGGACAGCTGCCTCCCCAGCCATGCTGAGCACTCCGAGGGCATGCTCCGTGGTGCGCACTTCCACGGTGCCCAGGGTGCGCGCCTCTGCGTGGCCCTCCTTCTCAGTTCGCGCCTTCATGGTGCCCTCCTCCACGCTTCCTGCTCTCCTCCAGCAGCACCTCCACGTGGCCCCAGGCCTTCCTGGCTGGCTCTGGAGCCTCCCGGGGCGCACCGTCTCCTGGATCTGGGTACAGTGCGTTTGCCGGGTGCAACCCCCCGAGGGGCCTCGCCACCTTGAGCTTTGCGTCCTCCTCCTCCAGCAGCCACTGTCTCCTTGCGCTCCAGCTGCTCCGGTAGCCGCTTCTCCTTCGCCTTGCGGCTGCTCCTTCATCTTGGCCTGTTTGTCCTCGTCCTTCCAGTTCGCATCCTCCAGTTCTTGCTGCTGCCTCGGTGTCCGCCGCCGGTGCCCGGGCCGCCTCGGTGCTCTCACCCGGGAAACTCCTGGGCATCGCCCGGCCCGCTCCTCCTCGCGCCGGCAGGTCGCAGCCAAGGCCTTCTGGCGCATTTCTTCATGGGCTTGTTGGTCTTCTGAATGTCTTATTCTGTGAAGGGTCCTTTCTTGTTCTCTGGCCATTTTGTAATTGCGATGTTTGTAGTTTTCTTCCTGAGGGCTTGGTTTTTCTATAAACTTTAGATATTGAATTCTTTTTAGGTATTTCATGACCAAATACTTGCCCCAATCTGTAGGTTCTCTTTTTATTCTTTTGGGAAAGTCTTTCAGAGGTGCACAGGAATCTGATTTTTAGAAGGTCCAAATTATCTAGTTATTCCTCTGCTGATTATATTTGATAGTCTGTTTATGCCATAGATAGAAAGCGCTTCAAAGTTTCCCCCATTTTTCCTTTGGCAGCCTTGAGCTCTCTTGGTTTAGTGTTTCTATGTGCTGTAAAGTGTGGATCTCATTCCATTTTTCAGCCAATACCCAGTTTGGCTGGAGCTGCGTGTTAGTGACTAGCCCTTTTCTGTGTTCATTTCACTTCGTGCCTGGACAGCTTGTAGCATGAGTGCTCTTTGGAAGGGTCGTAGCCTAGATTTAGTTTGTCTGTACTGAAGACTGTACCGGTGAAGAATGTGGTCTGATACATAGCGGGGAACTTAGAAGGACGCTAGAAAGTAAAACGGAGTCGGGTTGACAGGACTCGTCTTTTTTTTTCGCCCCTCCTCCTCAGACGTCTACACCCAGCTGTGAACTTAGTCGTGAAAAACCTCAAAACAACACCCAACTAGACGCCTTCAGATCGGTGAAAGCTACTGACTGGCTTCTTGGAGAACTCACTCAGTCATAATGGAAAATTTCCTACAAAGCGAGCTCATCGACCTGAGGTCCTCGTGGCACCACGGAAGACATGCCAACAGCCTCAGATTGGAACGTCCACAGACTGTGTATCCACAAGAGAGTGGCCCTCAAGGGAAACAGAACAAGTTCGATCCCAAACAGGTCAGATTGAGAGAATTGGAGATCCAGAAGGTGCGTGACCTTGTGAAGAGACTGGACATGCTTTACAATCTCTACAGTGCACGGCTGGACGTGGACCTTCGTGTCAAGCCACAGATCGTAGACAAGATGGTGATAGCCAACTTCCTGGTTTCTGCACCACTGGACATCCAGACCTTGGTGATGGAGCGTGGCGTGCAGAGCTACAGAGAGCTGAAGGCGCTTCTCAGCCATCCCAAGCACAGTGTGCCGTGGGTACGTAGAACTTTGCGATCGGTTAGATAACTGGGAGTGGGAAATAAGGGATTCAAGGGGGGTGTGAGCTCTACGTGACGAGCTGGAAAGGACAGCCCCTCAGTGTTGTTGACAAAATCACAGTGTCCTCTTCCTCTGCCTGTGAAGTGGTTGGTAGGATTGACCCTCCAACCTTTCTACTAGCAACCATATGTTTTGCCACTGAACCAGCACATATCTCTTTTTTAAAGAACGTGATGCATTTCTTCCCGGGGAGGGACTGGTTTTACAGCCAGGGAGATGCTGGCCCCAGGGGCCACTGGACAGATGTGGGAGGACACATGTACTGATCGCATGGCGATTTCTGACTTCTAGTGGCTGGAGGCCAGTGATGCTGCTCGACGGTCTGCGGTGCATGAGCACTCTGTCCACCCCGGAGAATGATCCACTGAACTAATCAGCAGTGCTCGGGCTGGGGAAACAGTCTGGTGATGGATGTGCAAAGGGAAGACCGGCAGGGTCAAAGTCAAGGTGACATGCTAGACCTAAATGGATGAGCCTCCCAAGGCACCTTGTGTGCCGGGCTGCTAGGGCAGAGGTGGGCGCATCCGCTCCAGGCTTCCCCCACCCCCGGGGGAAAAGTCTGGTGCAGGCCCGCCACCAGCTGGGAGCTACCTGATGGCCGTGGGTCTAGTTCTTTGTGGTCAGTGAGAAAGTAAAATGCGTTCAGGTGGACTCCAGAAGTCCCGCTGATGGAGGAAGGGACGTCAGGAGCGGGGTGTGGTCACTTTGTGCCACCCAGTTGACTCCCGATGCAGGTGATTCCAGGTATCCCACAGAAATACTTCAGGGTTTTCATATTTGTGCAAGGAGATTCTGAGCTTCTTCCCTGACGTGGCTGGGTGGATTTGAACCTCCCGCCTTCTGGCTAGTGGCTAAGAAACAGTGTTTGAGACATTCAGTGGACTTTGGTTGGCATCGTATGTCCAATGACAGTTCTAGAATAGTGTCTGGCAGGAAAGTCCTAGAGTTCCAGTCAGACACAGTCAGAGACCCAGGGGCTGTGAGCCAAGAATAAACTCCAGTAATGCGTTGAGTGGGTTTTCTGTTGTTTTTGGTGCGACACGTAGCAGAAACGTACACATTCAGGTTTCTACATGGCCAGTCTGGGTTTTCAGAATTGTCCCTCCCCCTTAATAAGCTCACGGCCTCCCAGGTTCCTGTTCAACCTTTCAAGCGGCTTTTGCAGTTTGATTCTGTCCAGGCCACACTGTCACCTGCAGTGGGCCCTCCTCTCCGTGCTCGAGGGTCGTGATCCTGTTCCCCTCTCTTGTGCCAAGCTGCTTTTGTGTTCAAAAAGGTGAACATTCCCATTGCAACCTCATGAGTTGCACGCTAACCCCTCCATACAGCTCTACAGTTCTAACTATCCAAATGTTAAATATCTTTCACTTGCTAGGTAAAAATACTTGTCTGTCAGATAGTCTTCTCACAGTGAACATCCAAATTAAGACAGACTAGGAAGAGGGATTGGCCGTCCACTTCTGAAATGTAACTGGTCTTTGAGAGCCCTATATACGCCAAAACACACTTAGAGTAGACTAACAGATGAGATGGCTTGAACTGGGACGATGGAGGTTGGTGTGTCAGAAGTAGTGAGACTAGCTCAGGACAGGGAAGGGTTCGGAGCTGCTGTGCATCACAGGCGACTCAGTAACGTTCTTTGACAGGTTGGGAAGCAGGAGTGGCATCCACTTCTTAAATAACATGCCTGTGAAAGCTCCTGGATAAATTCCAATAGTTGTAGAGAGGCTTCAGGCCTTTTGTTCACAGAGTCACTATGAGTCACACTCGACTCAAAGGCAATCAACAACAACAACAATCCAAAGGTTTGTGTCACAATAGGAAAACCTGAGGACATGTTTGCGTAAGATTTAAAGATTAACTCAAAGTAATCATTTCAAGAATTCATGCTGTCGCCCTGGCTTTAGAAAGTGTGAATTCCAGGCGCCCTGGTGGCCTAGTGGCAAGAAGCTGCACTGCACTCCCAGAGATGTGCAGTTCGAATCCACCAGATCCTCTGCTGGTGAAGGAGGGGCGATCTCCCTCTGTACCAGTCAGATCCAATTTGACAGATAAAATAATTAAAAAGAAAATCAGAATTATATCCATGAGTTCATATTGTATTTCACAGTCGTCTACATTCACACTGTTTCTCAACAGTCATTTCTCTGCGTGTTTTCTGAAATGAATCACCATTGGACCTCCTTGCCATTTTTTTTTTGTTTTTTGTTTGTTTGTTTGTTTATTTTGTTAAGGTCCCCACCAGGTCCTTCCCATTTCCTTAGCTTTTGATTAGACTTCATCTGTAGAATCTCTTGATCAGATATATACAGAATTATAAAATTATTAGAGAACATGATTTCAGTGTTTTTTCCCTTTCTTTCTTTCCCCTCCTCCAGGCCATAACCCAAATTGGTGGTAAGGAATTTCTCTGTAGAAACCCAGTTGCTCTGATGCAAGAGGAAGCTGAGGCCGAGGGCCCGGATGATCAGAGCGTCTTGTCCAGTGATCCCCAGGCCTGTCCAAGTGAAATAAAGCCAGATCAGCGACTGCAGGTGAGCCAGGACTACTAGAATGTTCCAGAAGCCCATGAAACAACAGAGAAACTTCAGGGCAGGGTGTCATGGTCATCCGGAGAGGAGGGAAGCCGAGGGAGATGAGTGAGCTGCCAGAATATGGAAAGATCAATCAAAGAACAGGGTTTAATCATTGCCCCCAGTGACTGCCAAGGACGCATTATTTCCTGAGTATTTCTGAGCTTTGGGGAGAATGGAAACCCTAACTCTGCCTCCCTCTCTACGCCCCCCAGCATCAGCATCCTTAACTCCCAGGTTGCTGTGGTGCTTGGTGCTGTTTAAATAAATACCTCCTCACAGTGATTGAGGCCAGAGTAGAACCTTCCAGGCTGTATCCCGCGCGTGCAACATGCCAGTACTTTTCTCCTTCAGGACTGAAACAGCCAAAGTGTATCAGCGACTTCAGTTTTTAGTCACTAAATATATTCCTCAATATTTAGAAAGATAAGAATATCTAATATTGGGATTCACATAGTGAAGGGTATAGACTAACGGAAGGCTTGGCAATTAGGCACTGACCCTTATTGGGGAGGGTGAGGTCGTCCAGAGATGTCCACCTGCATGCCTCACATAGGGCTTGGGAAAGATGTCGTCACACCGAGGAGATGGGTGGATAGGAAATTCTCGTTTGAATGTGCCTTTAATTGAGACATAATACTCATTACATTGGTTGCCACTTCACAGGGGCAGAAAGATCCTCCAGAGACCGTTTCTGTAGACACTGATCTGGAGATCCTGGGATCTGAGGACGACTTGATGGAAGTCCAAGAAGAGGTCGTTTTTGAAAATGGTGAGTTAGAGAATAAGAGAGCTGAGAACGACCTGGAAGACAGCTTGATGGAGATCCAAAAAAATAGTGAGCTGGAGAATCGGAGATCCAAGGAAGACGGCTTAATGGCAGAAAAGGATGAGATCGTTTCAGCAAACGCTGAGCTGGAGAATCGGAGATTGGAGGCAGAGCTGCAGAACAATTTAAGGGAACGAAGCAGAGAGGTGACAGCATGTGACGCACGGGAACCTTCGCTTCTGAACAATCCTGGTGAGTTTGGAGACCAGGGAGTAAGGATATTTAGCAACTCTTTTTCTCTTGCCCTTCACTCTTTGGGCTTTTATGCAAATCTTACTAGTTTCCTATTTTTACAATAATGATCACATGCAGTATTTGTCCTTATGACATTGAGTTTACTAAGCATAATGCTCTCTAGTCTCTCCCATGTTATATACTGTTTTGTTTGTTTTTTTTTTAAATCATTGCTTCTGAGTTGCTTTCAACAGTCACTTGTTGACATTGAATATATTCGCGGTCGATATCCACATCTTCCTTTCTGAATTACTGAATATATTCTGTGTACACATCCTCCTTTCTGAATTCCTCTTTCATCATCATTGCAAACTTACTGACCCTAAGTTTCCCATGTAATCCAGTTGGTTGCTCTCATTAATATAGACAGTTCTTGAAAGAGTGTAATAGTCATGGGGACTGTACTCCTTAAATAGTAGAATGCTGTTGTTTGGGAGATGCCACTGAGTCAGCTGCAAATCCGAGGGCCCCCGAGAACCTGACACTCGACCTGTCCTGCACCATCCTCATAGCCTCTGTCACGTTCGGGACCGCTGTTACGGTTAACTCTGTCAGAGCCCCTTGTTGAGGGTCTTCCTGCCTTCCTGTGAACCTCACCTTTTTCCGCGTGATGTCTTTTTACAAAGGGCTGGCTCCTCCCGACAGCACGTCCTAAGTATGTGAGACAAAGTTTAATCATCCTTGCATCTCTGTGGTCACACTGCCTCCGAGAAGTGCTTGTTTGTTCTTTGGCAGTTTATGAGATAGTCGGTATTCCAGAACGACACTCAACAGCATCAGTTCTTCTTTTGTCTTATTCTCCTTATTCAGTGTCCAATTTTCAGATGCCTAGGAAGTAAGAGGAAAGATCGTGGTTTAGATCAGGCATATATCAGTGGTTTGGGTTTTTAACATCCTTTAGTTTTTAAAGGTCATCCTTTCTCTTTGGCACTCTTTAGAGATTCTTGGCAGTAGATTTTTTCCCAGTGTAATATGTCTTCTGATGTCCTCACTGCTGTTACCGTTGATGTTGACTGTGGATCCAAAGAAAATTAAATCTCTTGACAAGTTCAGTCTTTTCTCCATCTGTCACGATGTTTACTTGTTGGTCCCATGTTGAGAATTTTTGTTTCCTTGCTGTGGAGACGTGATCCATATTGAAGACTGTATTCTTCCTGTCTATCTTCTGCAGCAAGTGTTTCAAGTCTTCTTTACATTCTGCAAAGTTATGCTGTCTGCATACAGGTTGTTAATGAACCTTCCGTCACACCTGGTGATACATTTTTCTTCATATAATCTAGTGTACACATGGAATAGTTTATGCCATCATGATTTCTTTGCCTTTTTTTGGTGAGAAAAAATTTGTACTTAGAATTAGCCAGCTGGACTCAAGTTTCGATGATCCTAATTTTGTTGGCAACATCCAAAGCAGCATAGTCAGGAGCAAGTTGAACAGAGGCCTTCTTTCCATCAGGCCTAGTCAAGGTGTTGACCTTGGCCATATCGATGTCATAGAGCTTCTTTACGGCTTGTTTAATTTGGTGCTTGTTGGCCTTGACATCCACAAAGAGCACAGATGTGTTCTCTTCTATCTTCTTCATGGCTGACTCAGTGGTCAGGGGAAACTTGATGATGACCTAGTGGTCAAGCTTGTTTCTCCTGGGGGTGCTCTTTCGGGGGTATTTGGGCTGCCTTCAGAGTCTCTGTGTCTTAGGCCGCCGGAAGGTGGGTGAAGTGTGGATCTTCTTTTTTTTTGGCTGTGGCTGCCCTTCAAGATGCCTTCTTGGCCTGCAATGCCCTTGCTTTGGCTTCAGTTTTGGGAAGGGTAGGGGCTTCCTTCTTCGCTTTCAGCACTATCTTTGAAGAAAGGGCTATCGTGATTTCTTAAGGAAACTTCCTAGGATAGTTTTGGTTTCATGTTTAAAGATTATCTCACAGAAATTTTTCAAGTCATTCATTCACACAAACCACCCCCTGCAGGGCGCTGGAAAGTTTCGAGTTCGCAGCTTCAATATTCGGTTCTAGGTTTTCTCCCGTTTGAACACGATTCTTCTGTGGAATCCTTGATCATAGTGCAGAGTAACGGTATCCAGACACCATCCAGTCTTAAGGCAAAGGATTTAGTTATTCATGGAGATAATGAGTCAGGTAACCTAATTGTGGTTAGGTACCACTGATTAGGCTTCAGTGCACAGCAAGCCCAGGGTAAATCTCTCCCCATCCTGCCTTCTCACAGTATCTATAGTGCTTAAGCCATTGACGCAGACATTATCGCAGGCCCTCTGTAACCCTTGTGATTGAGGGTGGTTTCATTTTTCATGGACTCTGCTAAGTGGTCAGGGTGCAC
>NW_006400125.1:1364139-1367404 GCF_000299155.1 Elephantulus edwardii
GAAGCCATGCAGGCCTAACTGGCTTCCTAGTAGAAGGAAACTGGAAAGCAGGCTTTGTTTCGCTCTGATTTCTGAGGGAGCGTCAGCTGGAAGCAGAGGCCACCCCCTGTGAACCTGTGGTAGGACCGGGCACGCTGACCAGTTCTGTTCTGAGACACATCTCATCGACCCTGATTTACTAAACCATCGCGCTTCAAACCACAGCGGAAGGAGAGAAACAACCCCTGAAGCCCAGAAGAGCCGCTCAGACTGACTGGATGTGGGACATGGATCTTATATCTCAGTGATGGACAAGTCTGTCTTTTTATTTGCTAACAGTCTGGATATGCGGAAGCCCTGTCAGGAAAAGAAATCTAAAGCCCTGGTCACAGCTGCTCAGGGTGAATCCCACTGAGGGTGATTCTGAGGGACAGGGGCCAGGCGTCCCGGGGCTGAGGGGCAGGTGGGCTGTCCCCACCAGGCAGTCAGCTGCTGTCAAGTCCATGACCACCTAGGAACAGCAGATCTACAGCAGATCTGACCCTTGTCCTAGCCTGTGCCATCCTTGCAATTCCTGGCTTGTTCAAGCCCCCCGTTACACAATCTATCAGTCCATCTCACTGAGACTTTTCCTCTTTTTCTCAGACTCCCTACCATTCCCAACATGCTGGCCTCCTCCGAGGACTGGCCCCCCTGACAACAAGCCCAAAGTATGCCAGACGGAGTTTCACCCTTGCCTCCACCAGAGCGCCTTTGGCAGTCCACAGGACCCCCCCAACACCCCAGATCAAAGACATCAACTCTCCAGGCCTCCTCATCCATTGCACAGCTTTCAGATGCATGGACAGCAAATGACAAAGCCACGGCTTGGACAAGGTGCACCCTCATCTTCAATCTGACATCTTTCTTCTTTACCATGGTGGGCAGGTCTCTGACAGCTGGCTTTTCCAAGGCAGCACACCTTCTGACATTATGACTGCTACTCTACAAGTTCAAATTGTCTTCCTGTCAAACATTCTTCTAGGTGGTATAGCACTGGTCTGTGCGTTGCTGTACAGAGGTAACTCGTGGTTGCTGTGATGCTGAAGCCTGTGACAGTGATGTGCCAATCGTGGTAATGGGCACCCATGGTGGACAGTGTTGGCTGGAGCTTCCCCACTAAATCAAGCCTGGAAGCAGGAGCGGCATCCACTTCCAAAATGGCTTGCCTCCGGAAACTCTATGCACGAACAGTGCTCAGGCTATTCATTCATAGGGTCGCTATAAGTCGTCTACGACTCGACGGCATTAAACAACAACAACAACTCTACAAACTCTCTTATAAATGTACAGAAATGATGTTAGTTATAAAACACAGTTCAGGTCTTTTGTGCAAAGCTTAGTCTGAGTCGTATTTGACTCAACGACCCTTACCCACTGCTGAATGAGACTAGTGCTGTTATATCTGGAGGAACATTCTTCCGCTTTGCACGTCACTCTTTGTCAATGTGCTGTATGAAGTAACCTGTTGCTGTGATGCTGAACCTTGTGCCGTTGCAGTATCAAAGACCAGAATGGTTTCCCTTTGTGGACAGTGTTTGGTGGAGCTCCCAGTTGTAAAGAGATTGGGACGCAGGAGTGGCATCCACTTCCTAAACCACACACCTCCGGAAACTCCATGAACTTGGAGAAACAACGATAGCTATGGAAAGGCATCAGGTCTTTTGTTCAAAGAGTCACTCTGAGTGAACTTCGACTCGGCTGCAATCATCAACAACAGCTTCCTGGGTGCTGATTATGGATCCGAGTACAAGATCATTGTTGACAGCTCCATTCTTTCCTCCTTCTGACCTGAGGCTTCCATCTCCTCTGACACCGCTCTGGTCTCCTCCTCCTTCCTTGTCTTTGTACTGACATGGATGTGGGAGATGTTTACGTGTATTTTTATTGATTACTCACAGGCACTTGCCTGAATTGTAACTAATTCTGGCTTACACTGAGAAGAATGGGTTCACAGACACTTAGTTGTGCTCACGTGAACAGCCTTGGACCAAAGAGCTGTGGGATGAGCAGAGTGAGGAACTCGGCGTGGTTTAAAGTCAGAAAATGGGCCTCAGGTTGTATCCTTCCTGTACGTCTCTTCATTCTGCATAGTGAGCGTGTAACTGGAGAAGCCGGGCTGTGGAGTGTGACCTCGGGGTAACCCGGCTGGGCTGCCCGGCCCCAGAAACACCCCAGGATCCGGACCTGAGCGCTCCTCGTCCTGCATGCCTTCAGGGAAGCACCCTGCTCCCCCACCCCGCCAGTCCCCAGCCTGCTTGCACCCCCTTTGGTCCACGTGTCTGCCCTGTGCTGTGGTGGACAACACCCTCCCTCCAGGTTACAGCAGTGGTGGGTCTGAGACCCTGTCCCTCTCACCCTGGGAGTAGGGATGGGTAAGGACTTCCCAGGATAGCCTCAGCATTGCACTGATCCCCAAATCCAGTGCCCCGAGGCCACCCCAATATTAAGATGAATCAACATTGATAGCATGAAACGTCAGGGGCAGCGCCCTGCCCTCTGTCCTCAGCGGCCTCGTCCAGGGACCCTCCCAGCAGCGGTGGCACAGTGTCACTCCAGCCTGCCTCCTCCGGCCCTTCCCAGAAATCTCACCTTTCCAGTGCCCCTCTGCTCGGTCTCCGTGCTGAGGTTGGACACTGGCCGCAGGCAGGGCAGACGGCTCAGCGGCGCCTTCATGTCTGCACGCCACACCTCTGCCCACCTCAGAGGCCTGGAGGGAGCAGCAGCTGTCCTCTTAAGGCCTGGGCACTGACCACTCCAGGCTCACTGCTTTGTCCTGCCCCGCCTCACCCCACTGCCGCTGACCACTTGCTCCCCCATGACCCGCCCTCCCCGCTGACCACCCCGCCCCGCCTCACCCCCACCTTGGCCTCCCTGTTGAAGTAGCTGTGTTCCTTGGGGTCCTGGCGCCTCGGCGGGACGTAGCTGAAGGCTGACATGGCCGAGATGGGCTGCTGTCTCTGCGGGCCCCGCAGCGAGGCGGCCGTGATCTCTTCCTCGTCCTCCTCCCCAGCTCCTAACAGTGTCTCAGCTGAGGCCATGCTCTGTCCACACGCCGCTGGCTGCCAGCCCAGTGCTCCCGCCAACCGACCGCGTCCTTGGGTTGCTAGGAAACCACAGTGTTCATCACAAGCAAGGCCAGAGGGGGCGGGGCCGAGAGGACGGAGGACGGGCCAGGAAAGTGGACATAAACCGCGGAGGCGGGGCTACAGGCGGGGAGGGCGGGGCCTGCAGGAGGAGAGGCCAG
>NW_006400125.1:1367751-1369096 GCF_000299155.1 Elephantulus edwardii
GAGGAGAGGCCAGGGAGTGGCCATGCATCACGGGGGCGGGGCTGGAAGTGGGAGGGGCGGGGCCTGCAGGAGGAGAGGCCAGGAAGTGGCCATGCACCACGGCGCCGGGGTCTGGAGGAGGGCAAGGCCTGGCTGAGGAGGGGTGCAAAGTGGACTGACCAAGGAGTGGGGTTACACAAGGTGGGGCAGGACCAGTAGGAGGGGCGGGGCTGGAAGGAGGGCTGGACAGACAAAGAAAGGGGACAGCCACAGAGTGAGTGTTCCTCAGATGTGCAGGGATGTCCCCTTTCAGAAGTTCGTCAAGAAGACAAAGATTCTCACCACTGGATCAGCTGTCAGCACCATGATGGATGGAGAAGAGATTGAGGTTGTTAACAATTTCAGTTTGCTTGGCTCCACAATCAACACTCTGCACCAGTAGTCAGGAAATCAAAAGACAAGTTGCACTGGGAAAGTCTGCTGTCAGGGACCTCTCCAGAGTGCCGAAGACCAACAATGTCAGTCTAGAGACTAAGGTGCGCCTGATCCAGGCCACGGTCTTCCTAATTACTTGTGCATCAGAGAGCTGGACAGTGATTACAGATGACAGAAGAATTGATGCCTTTGAGCTGTGCTGGAGAAGATTATTGTACATACCATGGACCACCCAGAGAACAAGCAGGTCTGCCCTGGATAGGGTGGAACAAAGTTGCTTCTTGGAGGCAAGGATTTTGAAGCTCCATCTCACATACATGGAAATGTGGCCAGGAGGAACTAGTCCTTGAAGGACATCATGCTTGGAAGGGTGGAGGGACAGAGCAGGAGAGGAAGATTCTGGATGAGATGAGCTGACACTGGGACTGAGGTAATGAGGGCAGGAATGTCAGAGGCAGGAAGGTTGGCTTAGGATAGAGCAGGGTTCAGAGCTATTGTGCATAGGGTCATAAGGAGTGATGGCATATAACAAGAACATCTTCCAGATTCCTTTTGCAGAGTGTTTTACAAGTTCATGTCCCCCCAATTCTGTGTGACACTATTCTATGAACATACCAGTTCCCCATGCATTCGTGTGTCAATAGGCTTTCATCCCTTTGCTGTTGTGAATAATGCTGTGATAAACTTGGTTCTGACACTGCGTTAGAACAGACGAGGGGCAAACTGTCTGGAAGGAATGATGACGAGGCATTAGACGTCTGACAAGTCTGGAACAAGGGGTGTCTTGGAAGGTGGGATGTGGAGGGTGGAGTGAAGGAGGGAGGAAAATGTGCAACAAGGAATGACGAAACCCCATCCTTTCTGTACACTTCCATTAAAACCACCATAAGAAGGTATACTGCGCTTTTTTTTGGCAAGTGGTGTTTTCATT
>NW_006400125.1:1373165-1379003 GCF_000299155.1 Elephantulus edwardii
CTCCCTGGGTCCATTTCCTGCCCCCCACAACCCATGACAGTATTTATGCAACTGGTAGTTAGGGAATAAAATGTGAGGGGGGGGGAGGTCACCAAATCTTTTTTCATCTCTTAAAGAACAAACTGACAGCTCCAGTTCCGACAGGGGGCCCTCCAGTGAGCTCCGGGCCAGGAGTCAGGGCAGGAGACTGTCTTCCCCTGCAGAGGTCCTGGATTGCAAGCGCCAGACATGGTCTGCTTTATGGGAATTGGTGCGACACACTGGGGACGCAGCCCCTGGAGTTCCCATCAGCCACGGCCAGAGGCTTGTGTGACAAGCTGGGGACGAAGCCACCAGAGGCCCCATAAGCTGCAGCTGGTGACGTGTGCGACATGTTGGGACATGGTCACTGGAGGTCCACGGCCAGAGGCTTGTGTGACACGCTGGGGACTCGGCCACCAGAGGCCCCGTCAGCCGCGGCTGGTGACGTGTACCCTTGTGTCGGGACTGACTGACCCTCCAGAGGGTTTCAGAGGCTGTAAATAGCAGGGCAAGAGATTGCCCATCCTCCGCCCACGGAGCAGCTGGTGGATTCGAACTGTGTGTCTTGGAGTTGGCACTACAGCTCCTTACCAGTCGGCTACCAGAACTCCCAGCTGGTTGTCGTTAAGTGCTGTGGAGTCGTGGGTGACTCACAGCAACCCTATGAACAGAAGACCTGAACACCTGTATAACTTCCATCCTTTCTCCAGGTTCACAGTGTTTCTGGAGGCAAGCTATTTCAGATGTGGATGCCAATTCTGCTTCCAAGCTTGTTTTACTCAGGGAGCTCCACCAAACACTGTCCACCATGAGTGACCATTACAGCATTTGACAGATCAGTGTCGCAGTGTTCAGATCAGAGCAACCACGAGTTACCTCTGTACATACAGCAAGTGGGCAGACCAGGGCTGTGCCACTTAAAGGGTCTTCTTCCTAGCTGGCAGATGACCATCTGTCAGGGAGCATGGATGAGTCCTCAGACGACTCCTGACCGGTGCTGACAACAGGACAGTGGAAGTCCATGTCCACTTACAGAGCTGTGGGTGTGAGGTCTCTCATCAGAGGGGGGCAGGCACCACGGCCGGGTATGGACGAGTGAAAAGGTCAGCTGCACGCTGGGACACACAGGTCTGGCACGTGACAGGTCAACATGAGGGTTTGTAAGTGCTGCTAATACAGTGGTGTAGACAGAGCGTTAATCGGCCCTGTATACCGCGCATGTCTTCAAAACCTGAGACCCTCCTTGCGGTCAGGTCATGGCCGGCCCACAGCCCACCGTCCAGAGGTTTTCCGGGGGCTGAAAGTCAGAGGCCAGTGTCCATCTTTCCCCCACAGAGCTGCTGGCTGCTAAACCCGGCCACCTCACGATTGGCCATGCGTCTCCCTGCTGCCTGCACCTCGTAGCTGCACCTTGTGAGGCTGGGACCAGCTCACAGCTGACCATGACTATGTGGAGGCAGAAGCGCACAGACTGCCCACCCTCCTTCTGAGCAGCTGGAGATTCGAGCCGTGTACCTTCGGGCTGGTAGCACAACTCCTTACCACTAAGCCGTTAGTCGTAGCAAATACCTTGAGGTCATGGGTCCCAGTCCTGGGGACGTCAAAGGAAAGAAAAACATTTGGCCCAGGAAAAGCCATTTAAGACCTAGTGACCAGGCACACACTGGGCGGTCAGTGAGCTTTCCCTTCGGCCAAGAAGTGGGTTATGTGCAAAACCACCAAAGCGCCCTGGTGGCACAATGGTTAAGTATTTGGCTGCTACCCTAAACGTTGGCACTCAGACCCCCCCACCAGACAGACATGGAGATGTGCCTGCACGGTGACCACCCAGGAGGCCAATGGGCTGATGTCCTGCATGGTGACCTCCCAGGAGGCTGATGGGGTGATGCCCTGCACCGTGACTGCCCAGGAGGCCAAGGGGTGATGTCCTGCGCAGTCACTGACCATCCAAGAGGCCTACAGGGTGATGTCCTGCACAGTGACCGCCCAGGAGGCTGCTGGGAAGTCCTGCTGGGTCTGATGGTCACTCAGGGTCGGAACGGACTTGATGCCCAAGGCTTGGCGTTTCCTAGCTTGGGACAGGTGTTGGGCAGAGCATGGCTCATTGCACTGCCCTGCACTGGGCGGTGAGGGCCTGGCACTGGGGTGATGGGGTGTCCACACTGGGGCGGTGGGGTCCCCGCACTGGGGCCCCCACAGTGGGTGGTGAGGGCCCCGTACTGGGGTGGTGGGGTTTCTGCCTGCCGGGCTCACATCCACAGCTGACCTGAGCTGTCTGCCCCCTGTGGAGCTTCGCCCCTCTCCTGTAGGCAGAGCCTTCTGGCTGCCCACATGGGCTGACTCTGCTCCCCATTTCCTTTTCTCCCACATGACACTCGGGAAGCCCGGGCACTCAGGAGTGGAGGGCATGGAGGGCAGCGTCAGTGTCTGCTGGGAGCTCGCACATGGACGGGCCTTCGTCTCACGTCCATCTGCCTCCACGATGCGTCCCCACTGAGCTCGCACCAGCCCTGCGGCCAGTCCTCGGACGTGACTCCATCTCAGATCCCGGAGATTCCGGGACACCTTCTGGAAAGCATCCACCGACACCCTGGGGAGCACGGGTCATGACCTGAGCTGGGAGCTGGTCACAGTGGGGTCAGACAGCACTGGTTACACAGGGGGCGGTGCCGGAGCAGACCCCCAGGGGCTGGGCCGCTGTCAAGGAGGCTTCACTGCTGAGGAGGCGTGGTTGTGGGCATGGGGCTCCCAGGAGGTGATACAGTGTACCCAAAGCCCTCTTGATCTGGCCAATCAGCTGCAGGCGCGTCCTTAGGGGGCGTGGCTGCTCCAGTACATACGCGGGAGCTGGGCCTGGAAATCTCCGCAGCAGCAGCCTGTCATCACTCGGGGCACCTGCTCCACATAAATGAACATGTAACAATGCACATGCGTATACAGTGTACAGACATTGTATATGTACATCTACATGGTGTGGATTGCTTTCCCTTCCAGCACGACTCACAGGGACCCTATGAACAAAAGGCCTGAAGCCCCTCTACCACTATCGCCATTTATCCAAGATGACAGGGTTTCCAGAGCACGTGGTTTAGAAGTGGGTGCCGCTCCTGCTTCCAGTGAATGTACACGTGTGTGGACACACACACTCACGCCCATGGCCTCTTCTTCACACAAGGGCCGTGTCCAGGAACTGTCCTAACCTTTGCTGCCCCCTGGTGACAGCCCGGAGATTGACACTGTTCAGAGACTACCTGTCATCCAAACACTGGTCAGTTTTCTCCTTTTTAACTTTGAGAACAGCCCCCCCCCCCCGTGGTGATGTGTGGGTTCAATCTCCAAACCACTACAGTAAGACAAGCACAGCCCTGAGAGGAATCACAAAGTGTTTTGTTCCCCAACCAGATGTGCACGTGGAAGTTGTGCACTCTCTCTGAGCCCGCTTATTAGCTGCTGGGGTGGCGGGGGTGTCTCTGCGCAGCCCCAGGTCCGGAAAGGACCCTGCCCAGTGTGCCCCGCAGGCTTGGTGCCCCTCATAGGCACTTCCAGGCCGGGGTCTCTCCTGTCCATGGTGAGGGCCGCGTGCTGAGACCTGCCATTCTGAGCGAACAGCTTTCTCTGTAGATACTCCACCAGTTCCAGTGTTGACTTGAGCAGCTTCGTCTCGTGGTAGGGGATCTGTGGAGGGGAGAAGAGCTGTGAGCCTCCAGGAAATCAAGCTGTTTCCTGGGGGAGTCCTGGGATCCAGCCTGGCACACGCAGGCTGGGTAAGCAGGCGCTCTCCCTTCTTCTCTGGGAACATACATGCCCACTGTTGGCAAGGAGCCTGCGGGAGAGGGACAGGCCAGCCAGGGCACTGGATGCAGAGTGGACACTGCCCGGCGCTCGGGGACGGAGTGCAGATGCGGGTGAAGGCACACACAGCGGACACGGCTGGGCAGTGCAGGCGCCCTGGGCAGAAGGGATGAGGGACAGGGAAGGACACACAGCTCGGGCGGTGGGTGTGTGCCTGCTGCAGACCAAGGAGGCCGGACAGGGGAGGAGGCGAGCAGTGACTAGCCAGGAAGGGTTCCACGCACCAAGCTGTGGGGCTGGGGTGGAGGATGAGGAACCCCGGACCAGGAGAGGGGGCCGTTAGATCAGGAACAGGGCTGTGGGGCTGGGCTGGGGGACGAGTGACCCCACATGACAAGGGGCCTGTCATTAGGTCAAAGTCAGGGCTGTGGGGCCGGGCTGGGGGACCAGTGACCCCACACGAGAAGGGGCCGGTCAGTGGAGCGTGAGGCTCGGCTTATGGGGAACACGGTATGGTCCACAGTGGAAAATGCAGTCAGAAGAGCCTCTATGTCAGCACGTAAGAGATTATGATCAGACAGGAGAACATCAACACAGGCACAGAGCGCCCCAAAGTGCCGGGATGCCCAACGTGGGCTCTGAGCCAGGTCGAAGACGCTGGGTCCATGGGCCCTGCAACCATTCGCTGCTGGGACGTGCCATCGAGGTGGAAGTGACTCACGGCTGACCCCGCAGGGGGTTCTCAGAAGCACCCGGTCACACGGGAGGAGAAGGCCCATCCTTCCTCAGAGCAGCAGGTGGAGTCGAGCTGCTGGCCCTGGGGTTGACAGCACAGCTCCTTACCCACCAGGCCACCAGAGCTCCCAGCACACCACTCGGTTCCCTGCAGAATGTACCCTGAACGAGGAATGCACTTCTGGGAAAAGGGGCCAGGAGGGCCTGACGCTGTACCTGGACCATGTCACAGCCGAGCAAGGGCAGTGCCTTTAATACAAGGACCAGGCGGGCCTGACGCTGTACCTGAATGACCGCACTGTACCTGACAACGTCACTGTACGTGGACGACGTCACTGTACCCACTGACCTCACTGTACCTGGATGACCTCATTCCACCTGCCGGTGTCACCATACCTGGCGACCTCACTCTACTCGATGCCCTCACCATACCTGGACGACATCACCGTACCCACCGACCTCACCGTACCTGGACGACGTCATAGCCGAGCAGATGCAGGTGCCTCTGTTTAATGGCTTCTTTGCCCAGCAGGTGGTTGGTATTGGAGCAAAATCTTTTGGGGTCATCTATACACAGCACCACCCTGAGACAAGAGAGAGACAAACAGACAGTCAGACTGTGGAAACGACCCGATTCCTCCCACGTCGGCCAGGGCTCTGGGGAACGTGGGCAAGGACTGTGGAGGGAACAGAGAAGTGACCCCGAGGGCGTGCGGCCACTGCAGAGGCCAGCACGGTCCTCAGAAAAGAACCTCAGGTTCAGTGAGGCCAACGGTCCACAGAGAAAGGGCATCGGCGACAGTCACACAGCGTGCCATGTTACGCTGAAAGCCGGCTCTCCCCTCCAGCCCCACGTCTGTGTTAGCCCCAGACGTCGCGGCTGTGTCCGGTGCTGGCTTTACCTTTTATGCACATCTTCGTAGGCTGTATATGGCAACACAAAGCCCTCTCTGTCCAGCTTGATTTCCACATCTGGGGAGAGGAGGACAAAGGCCTGGCACTGGGGCTCACTAACCGCGCCCTCCTTTCCTGCAGCTGCTGAAGGTTATGGTCATGGCAGCCACAGGGGTGAGCACTAACCCACTCGGGGCTCAACCCTTCACCGAGGGATGGGGTGCCAGGTTGGGGGTCAGTGGGAACCTGCATGCTGCCTTTCTCCCTGAAAACAGCAGCTCCCGTAGCGCTCGCGGTGCGTCCAGGGGCTCCAGCAGGGATAGGCAGGGTCCTGCTCTGAGTGTGTCCTCATACAAGCAGACGTGCCCCTCTCCCAGCGGCCCACGGCCCGGGCAG
>NW_006400125.1:1379159-1380037 GCF_000299155.1 Elephantulus edwardii
CCCCCCACCCCCGGCAGGTCCACGGCCTGGGCAGGTGTCCCTCCACCCCCGGCAGGTCCACGGTCGAGGCAGATGTCTCTCCACCCCCAGCAGGTCCACGGCCTGGACAGACACCCCTCCCTCCCCAGTGGGTCCATGGTCTGGACAGACAATCCCCCCTCCTCAGGAGGTCCAAGGCCTGGACAGACATCCCTCCCACATCCAGCATGTCCAAAGCCTGGACAGACATCCCTCCCTCCCCGGTGGGTACATTGCCTGGACAGAGGCCCCTCCCTCCCTCCCCAGTGGCCCATGGCGTGGACAGAGGCCCCTTCCTCCCTGAGGGTGTAAGGACAGCCTCACAGGAGAGGTGAACAGTCTTGGTGTTCACTTATCACTTAAAGAAGCTGGTACGAGGACTGGACTCTGGTCAGTCTGTCCCACAGGCCTTTGTGATGATGGCTGCTAACTGCATCTGTACTAACACAGCAGCTACTGGCCACGGTGAGTACTGAGCACTGAGACATAATCTCAAGGCAGTATTCTACTTCATGTTAAAGCCCTGTGTGTCAGAGGGGATGGGAGTGGACGGAGGGGCAGCCTGGGTGTCAGCGGGGACAGGAGTGGATGCAGGAGCAGCCCCATGTCAGCGGAGATTGGAGTGGATGGAGGGGGAGCCGGAGTGTCGGGGGGACAGGAGTGGACAGAGGGGCAGCCTGGGTGTCGGCGGGGACAGGAGTGGATGCAGGAGCAGCCCCATGTCAGCGGAGATTGGAGTGGATGGAGGGGGAGCCCGAGTGTCGGGGGGACAGGAGTGGATGGAGGGGCAGCCCCATGTCAAGGGAACTGGAGTGGACAGAGGGGCAGCCTGTGTGTCAGTGGGGATGGGAGTGGACGGA
>NW_006400125.1:1380137-1383215 GCF_000299155.1 Elephantulus edwardii
GCAGCCCCATGTCAAGGGAACTGGAGTGGACAGAGGGGCAGCCTGTGTGTCAGTGGGGATGGGAGTGGACGGAGGGGGAGCCCGAGTGTCGGGGGAACAGGAGTGGACGGAGGGGCAGCCCCATGTCAAGGGGACTGGAGTGGACGGAGGGGCAGCCTGGGTGTCAGTGGGGACTTGAGTGGACAGAGCAGGTGTTAGCGGGGACTGGAGCAGATGGAGGGGCCAGCAGAAAGAAGTTTGCTGCTGAAACTCACAGATGAAGCTCACTATTCAAGGTCACCATCCATGGTGGGTACGAGGACCCACACCCGTGTCAAAGGACAGCAGGTCCACAGAGGCTGAGAGACAAGGCTCGGCCACTTACCGATCGTGTAGCAAGAGGGGGTGAGCACTCTGGAGCCAAAGTACGTCCTTGCTCCCAGAAGCTGGATGAGACCACTTATGACAGACTTGTACAGCTGGAAGTCCAGAGGGGTCTCTACGGAGCAGCACGGCGTGAAGAATGACTTCACCTGGTACTTGGGGAGCAGCTTGGGGCCCTAGTCGTGTAGGTGTGACAAAGGACAACACAGCAGGGGTGTGAGTGAGGCAGCGTTGGCTGGGCACACGGGTCTGGCACAAACAACTGCACGGGCTTGACGCGCTCCCAGGACTCAGGGCAGACTTCCTCCTACAGACGCTAATGCAGGCGATTCTCCTAACGCAAGTGGAATAGTTCAAAACCTCCCTAAGCATATTTTTAAAGTTGTTGTTGACTGCCTTCAAGTCGAGCATGACTCATAGCGACCCTAAGAACAAAAGGCCTGAAGCCCCTCTACAACCATCGACATTTCTCCAAGTTCATAGAGTTTCCGGAGGTATGTTGTTTAGGAAGTGGACGCCACTCCTGCTTCCAAACTCATTGCTGTGGAGTTGGACCCACTCCGAGCTGACCTCCGGCGGCTGCTCTGAGGCCCGAGCTGACCTCGTGCATGTGCTCTGAGGCACCTGCTCACCTTTCTCCCTTGGAACAGCTGATGGATTTGAACCGCCTGCCTGGAGGTAACCCAAACCCTTACTACTGAAGTCACCGGCAAAAACTAAGGCCCCCAAATTGATGGGACGCCAACTGACACTTTTCAACACACAAATGCGGCCCTGGACGTGCACACGAGATACCAAGAGATCTGGAGGCGATCTACAGCTGTTCTGTTCTCATTATGAAAAGGGGTGACCCAACAGAATGTGGAAATGATTGAACAATTTCAATAATATCACATGCAAATAAAATCTAGCTGAAGAGAATGAAAATTGGCTAGAATGACACACTGACAGAGAACTGCCAGAAATTCAAGCTGGATACAGAGGGAGTCGTGACACCGGAGCCCCTTGTTGATGTCAGATGGATCTTGGCTGAAAGCTGAGATTACCAGATGGATACCGATTTTACTGGCTGTGCAAAGGCACGGACTGTGTGGGTCCCCCAAATTATGGTGAACATTAAAAGGAATGTGAGTCCTAGAACACTTAACTGTGCTCATGTATAACCTGGACCAAGAAGTCGTACACAGCACTGAACAATGGAACAGTAAAACATTGTAACATGGGGAGCCTGCAGGACATTATGCTGAATGAAATATCTCAGCCACAGAAGGACGAATACTGCATAGACCACTGTTCTAAAACAGGACTGGCATGGGGGACTGGGGAGGGAATAGGAAAAGAGTGGAGATACAATGAACATTGGGACAGATGAGGGGGGGACTGTGTGAGAGGAATATATCATCAGGCATTATATGTTTGCCAACAATCTGGAACAAGGCATGGGTCACAAAGTGGGCTGGGGAGGGTGCGGAGGGGGAAGGGAGGCAGAGGGAAGAAAATGTGCAACGATGAATGAATTTAAAAAAAAAACAGGAAGCGAGCTGGTGGGGAGGGGTGGGCAGGGAGAAAATTGCGGTAATGAATGAATGGAAATCCAAAACCTCTGTAAAAAAAAAAATTAAAAAAAACCCCAAAAAACCCCAAAAGTGGTTGTCCGAACAGAGTAAGGAAACGCTGTATGGCTGAAAAACAAGGGTGTATGTCGATGCTGATCTTTCGTCCAGACCGACTCACTCTATGTGCTCTACAACCATTTGGGAAGGAGGACTTTAGGAAGAACGGGGCATGAGGATCAAAGGCTCATCAACAACCTGCCTTACACAGGTGACACAGGCCTGCTTGCCAAGAGTGGAGAGGGCTTGAAGGGCCTGCTGCTGCAGATTAAAGCCTACGGCCTTCAGTGCGCATTCCGTTTCCACAGCAAGCAAGCAAAGACCTTGACCACCAAGGATAAGCACCATCGTGACAGGTGGAGAAAAGACTGGAAAAGTCAATGCTTTCATCTTAGCTGGATTCACAGTCACTACTCTGGGGACCTGCAGCCAGAGATTGAAGGATGTACTCCACTGTTGGGAAAATCTGAGGTCAAGGACCTCTCCACCGTACTAAGGAGCCGTTTAAAGACTAAACATGCACAATCCAATCCAAGGCCTTTCAGCCACTGGCTCAGCATCTGAAGTTCTGACAATGACCAAGGATGAGAGAAGAGTCAAGGCCTCTGTGCTGTGATGTTGGAGAAGTCAAACATGGAGCGTCAGGAGACTAGAGAATGATGTCGCCGTGAAGTGCAGCCTGCGTACGCCTCGGAGGCGAGGATGATGGACTAGCCTCACATACTCCAGGCGTGTAGTAAGGAGAGGCCAGTCCTTGCGGGGGACATCATCCTGGGTCAGGTGAAGGGTCATTGGAAGACAGGAAGATCTTCAACAAGCTGGACTGACACGATGACTGACAACAGGCTCAAGTGTACTGAGATTGCGAGGACAGCACAGGGCAGGCCACGACGGGATGTGGCTGACTTGAGGGCACCTACAACGCTTCCCCTCCTATACAGCAAGCACTGGAAGGTGACATGCAGCTACCAGGTGGAAGGGTCAGGCTCTGAGCTGCGCTGCTGACTGAGAGCTGTGAGAGAAGCCTGCCCATACTGAGAAGGGAAGCCTGACTGTAGAGATGAGGGAAGCCTGACTGTAGAGACGAGGGAAGCCTGACTGT
>NW_006400125.1:1384210-1404630 GCF_000299155.1 Elephantulus edwardii
GACGGGGGAAGCCTGACTGTAGAGACGAGGGAAGCCTGACTTAGAGACGGGGGAAGCCTGACTGTAGTGACGAGGGAAGCCTGACTGTAGAGACGGCAGAAGCCCGACTATTGTGACGAGGGAAGCCTGACTGTAGTGACGGCAGAAGCCCGACTGTAGTGACAAGGGAAGTCTGCCCGAGGGAAGCCTACCAGCAGCAATGAGGGATGCCTGAACAGCGTGAGTCTGCTCATAGTGACATAGTGACAAGGGAAGCCTGCACAGAGTGACAGAAACACGAAGCTCCAAGTGCAATCTCATCACCTGGGAAGCGAGCACCTGGCTCCAGCCTGAAAAGGGAGTGACGCTGATTACGGCAGTGATGCTGGCAGAGATGACCTGGAGAACACCCGTGTCCACGTACCTGGGATGGCAGAGCAGGGAGTATGGACGGGCTGCCACTCTGGAACTTGTGCTGCCAGCCCAGAGGCATGCCAGTCACACAGGGCACAAAGGCTGAGCGAGCTGAGGAGTGCCATCCTCCAAGAGTTGCCACAGTGTCCAGTGTCCATACAATTACAACACGGAGTCTGGGGCAGGGAGACACGGCAAAACTGGCCAGAGTCACCCTAAGTCTTAGCATTCTCAAGTTGTTTAAAATAGTGATGTCTTTCCACTCTGTCAACCCATTCCGAAGACCAGAGGCATCATTAAGTGTGAGATTTACCCACAGTTTATAGTATGGAGACCAGGGCAGGGGCGGGCAGGCCTGGTGAAGCACTCTGACCATAACCAGGGTGGGCAGCAGTGACTACACCCAGTCTGCACAGCTCTCAAGGAAGTGAAAAGAAATGCAGCACTGTGAGGCTGATGAGAATGTGCCCAGAAATAACTTAGGATGTGTTCACCCCAGGGCTTCTGGTTTCTTCTCAGAGGCTTCATTGCCAGGGGCTGTGTGGTGCTGAGACCCACTGAAGACAGCATGCATCGGGAGAAGAACTAGTGTGCTTGCTACAGCCAGCAAGGGTGGGCCCTGCTTCACAGACTGTGGGCATGTGGTAAAGAGGGGCCAGGCTCTGGCAAAGCACAGGGCCAGGGGGAAAAAAAGGAAGACCCTCAACCAGATGGTCTGACACAGATACTGCAGTGAAGGGACCACACATGGCAGTGAGTACTGGGATGGTGCAGGGCTGGGCCCTGCATGACTAGAACAGATTTGAAAGCACCGAAGGACGGCCAGGAGGCTGCTGTGTGAACAGAGCTGGGGGACACTGCACTTTAACATCAAGCAGGGAGGCACCAGGGTCGTATCCTTTCTCCATATGTATTCAATCTGTATGCTAAGCAAATAATTTGCAGTCAGACTATGAAGAATGCGGCATCAGGGTTGGAGGAAGATTCAACCACCTATGTTATGCAGATGACACAAACTTGCTTGCTGAAAGTGAAGAGGGTAAGAAACATTTGCTGCAGAAGATTAAGGACTAGTGCCTTTGGTATGGATTATATCTTAAAGGTCCTCACAACCGGGCCAATGTCAACATTATGGTTGATGGAGAAAGGACTGAGGTGGTCAATGATTTTATATTGTTTGGACTAACAACATCCTTGGTACCAGAAGTCAGGAAATCAGGAAGCGTACTGCATTGGACAAGTCTGCTGTCAGGGATCTCTCCAAAATGCTGTAGAGCAATGATGTCAGTTTGAAAACTAAGGTGTGTCTGATTCAGGCCATGGTCTTCTCAATCACCTTCTGTCTTTCATAGAACTGGACAAGGACTGGGATGACAGAAGAATTGATGCCTTTGAGCTGTGGTGTTTGGAGAAGTGTACTCAATATCTCACAGACAGCCAAAAGAACAAACCGTTTTGGAGGAAGCAAAGCCAGAGTGCTCCTTGGGGGCACAGACGAGGAAGCTTTGTTTCACATACTTTGGGCCTGTTGCTAGGAGGTGCTATTCCTTGGATATGACGCTTGGAAGGATGGAGGGTTGGTGAAGAGAGGAAGACCCTCAACTAGGTGGATTGACACAGTGACTGCTGCAAGGGGCTTGGGTGTGACAGGACAGAACAGGGCTCAGTGCTGTTGTTCATAAGGTCACTGTAAGTCGTACTCGACTAGAAGCACCTAACAATAACAACAAGGATGATGATATGCTAAAATCCCTGAGACCTGGAGAGTGAATCTAGAAACGCTAAGAAATGCTAAGACTCTTGTGTCCTGTGCCTCTAACATCTGACAAAACCTGAAGACACGTTGCAGAGCAGGAGACACCGACGGGCTGGCCCCTGGAGGACAGGGGCGCTGGAGAACAGACGGGCCGGCCCATCGAGGACAGGGGCACTGAAGGCACTGTGGTTAAACCGCGTGGCTGTTCACAGAAATGCCAGCAATCTGCACCCACCCAGCAGAGGGCCGCTGGGCAGACACAGGCGGGCGGGCTGCTTCTGCGAAGGTGAAGGCTATGATCCTTTGAGACCATGAGGGAACTCTGATCGGAACCCAGTGACGGCAGTGGGCATCACAGAGCAGGTGAGAGGGTGGCTCTTCACGGATGTGACTGAGCCAGGTCACGAGAGAGGGAACGGAACGGATTTCAGGAGGCAGAGAAAACAGCGTGTGGTCTGTTTCTTACCTTATAGAAGGGGCACTCCAGGATGGAGCTCAGGAAGAGCTGGGTCAGCTGGGCCAGGCTTACCCTGTCCAGTTGGGGCTCTTCACCTGAAAAGAAACAGCCGGTCATGGGCCAGGACGACACTGGGCACAGGTGATAAGAGAGACTGGTACACACATCCTGGATTCATCCACTGCAGAAGGGACGGGCTTTTAGATGGCACCAGGACACAGACTGCTCGGACAAGCTCTACCAGCAAGTCGCCAGCCTCAGGTAGAATCAGAGAGGCACAGGGGGCTCTGAGGGACAGGGACTGACAGGGTCTGTGATGATGAGGTCAGTCAGACAGAGGGGCCCTGAGGACATGGACTGACAGGGTCTGTGATGATGAGGTCAGTGAGGGAGAGGGGCCCCGAGGGACACGGACTGACAGGGTCTGTGATGATGAGGTCAGTGAGGGAGAGGGGCCCCGAGGGACACGGACTGACAGGGTCTGTGACAGCGGCTTCCGCACAGCAGTGACTGTAAGGCTCGCACAGGAGAGGGCAGGGTTTCCAGCTGTCCAGCCCCAGCAGCAGGTGCCCCCAATGAAAGCTCACTCTAGGATGTGATTACAGACATGGAAGTGCACGTGGACTCAGGGGAAACGTCCTTTTCCAGGATCTGACAGCCTGGGCGGCTTGCCTGAGGATGGGACCACTCTCACAAATGTACGCTACACTGGCTCTCGGCAGACACCGACAGGGGACCGTGGGCACGCCCAGCACCAGCACTGCCTCAAAGAGGCCCTGAATCTCCGTCAGGGCGGCTTTCTGTCCACCAAGGCCAGTGAAAGAGAAAACCCCCCAATTCACCCAGTGCTGTGGTGGCTGTTCGCCATCAAGTCAGAACGAACCAGCGGCTTTTCAGAAGCAGTGAATTTCACAGGGCAGGGCTGCCCGTCTTTCTCCTGCAGAGCAGCTGGTGGACTCGAACCGTGAGCCTTTAGGCAGGCAGCGCAGCTCCTTAGCACGAGGCCACCAGAGCGCCACTCTGCTGCTGAGAGCGAGCCAACCCACTCCGACTGTCCACCACATGGGAGGAGACTGCCCGTCTCTCTCAGGCTGAGTCACCGGAGGATTTGAACTACCAGAGGCCAAGTCTTAGGGTCAGCAGTGAAACCCCTACGGACTACAGCAGTGCCCCCCGTTCTCTTCCCTCCTGCCTGTAGCAGTGGTCATGTGGGACCCCCACCCCCGCGATCTCCAGGCGATCGGCACACTGGTGCGGGTGGCATATCTGGCCGCGCTGGCCTCTTTCCCCAGCCCCCCACCCTCACTCACCCTGCAGCTGCTGAAGGAAGTAGGGGCTGAAGATCTTCGGCATGAAGTTTATGGGGTGACGGCCGAGCAGTGAACAGGCGTGGAGGAGTCTCAGCAGTGCCTTGGGGGGGAAGTCCCTGAGATGGGCAGACAGACTCCTCTCCAGCTTGGCGAAGAAGGCGGGGGCGTTGGGCGGCAGGTAGCCGAGCGTGCCGAACGGTTCCACCAGCCTGACCAGCTGCTCCGGGGAGAAGGGCCCGGGCTGGGCGACGAAGCTCTCGGCCACCACGTCGAGGATGGGCGCCGACAGGATCAGCTTCTGGCCGCAGTAGCTGGCGATGTGGCTGGCCGCCTCGGGACTCAGCGTGAGCCCCTGGGCCTGCACGTGCCGCTCCAGCCCCGCGGTGAAGAACCTGTCGTTGAGCCCGAAGTGGATAAAGGCCTCCAGGACGCAGCCCAGCGCCTGGCTGGAGAAGCGTGGGATGTGCCGCACGGCGTATCTGCTCAGCTTCAGCACCAGGGGCAGCGCCTGGGTCTGGTCCAGGGTCACCAGGGCACTGAGCACCTGGCTGATGGCCGTGGGGCTCAGGCCGGAGACCAGGGCCAGGGTGACACAGTGTAACTTGGTCAGCAGCGCCTGGTGCTGGTCCACCTGGCCGGGGCACGCCTGGAGCATGCGATAAATGGCCACAACATCCTCGGCGGACAGCGCCTCGGGAGCCACACCCTGCAGCTGAGCGATGACCAGGTCCAGTGCTACGCAGCCGGGCCCCAGAAGTGCAATCAGACTTCCTCCGAGTGCACAGAGCTGCTGGACACTCAGGCTGCCCGTCTGCACCCGCTTCTGGCACTCTGCCACCAGCGCGTCTAACACGCTGCTTGGAGGGGCCACGTGTGACACAGCCAGGGCCTGCAACAGAGCCACCAGGCCAGCATCTGTCACCTCCCCAGGGTCCCGTTCAAACTCAGGGCAGGAAGCCGTGGGGACATCCTGCGACCGCCCTTCATGGGCATCCATCCTTCTCACTTCCCAGAGTGGGGGCACGGCTCCTGTTGCCCCAGCATCGGGCTGTGTCTCCTCCGTGTTCAAGAGGTGCAAGGCTTCCGTCCAGCGGGTGACAGTAGCTAGCCTGCCGGGGACCCTCTGCCCGTCCACTGGGCTGGGGTTAGGCTGCGTCCTGCCCTGTTCAGGCACTGGAGGAAACACTGGCTGGTCCTCAGGCTGCAGCTTGCTCCTGGGCTCAGAGAGGAAGCTGAGATAACAGGTGCGGGAGTAGCTGGCCCTGGAGGGCCTCTGCTGGAAGATCCCCCAGCAAGGATGGCTCGTGACTGCTGTGTGGACATGACTCACTGACTGACCCTTCAGGGTGGCCAGGGCCCCACAGAACCGAAAATCACACAGCTTCCTCCGCAGGGCCGCCGAGGCCATGTCATCAGGCTCCTGACGCCTCCTGGTGTCTAGTGAAGTTAAAGAAGAGAAAGGCGGTCAGATACACAGACGACGTGACCCACTCAATGCGAGTACCCACATTAATGCTTCGTAATCCGTCCTCTGAGCTGTGGGGCTGGAGAAGAGTGCTGAATACACCATGGACTGCCAGAACAGACAGGCTCATCCTGGAGAGGGTGAAAGCAGGCTGCTCCTTGGAGGCAAGGATTCTGAAGCTTCATCTGACATACTCTGGGCATGTTTCAAGGAGGGACCGGTCCTTGGAGAGTCATGCTTAGGAGGGTGGAGGGACAGCACAGAAGAGGAAGACCCTCGATAAGCTGGATTGACTCAGTGTCTGGGGTAATGGGGTAGGTGTGTCTGAGACACTCAGGCTGGCTCAGGACAGAGCAGGGTTTAGGGCTGTTGTACACAGGGTCACTATGAGTCGCAGGCGACGTGACAGCATATAACAGCAGCAGCAACCCTTTTTCAGCAAACACACACACTCACACACAAGTGACCAATGGGAACTACACCAAGAGCAGGGTCTTTGCTCCAGCACGTAGAACATCTAAGCACAACCACAGCCCTCACTTGCTGAGTGCTGAAGAGAAAGATGGGCAGTTTCCTCTCACAGCGGAAACCAAACGGAAGAACAGCTCTGACTGGAGGATGAAAGGCATGAAGTCAGTGAAGGACCAAAGGCAGGAAGCCGTGAAGAACACACTGGACAACCAGCCGAAGGGGCAGAAGTTCAAGTTCACAAACCGCTCTGCAGAAGATGGGCAGTATCTTCCCTTCAAGATTTAGTCTCTGAAACGGACAGGCATGGTGGGTCACCATTGACAGTCGTGGAACATCAGCTACGTTTGTGGCTGCGAATGCGAAGTCTGGGAGGACAGAGGATTAAGCTCTGGGCTGCAAACAGAGGTCTCTCCTTCTCTCTCACTGCTGTGGAGCTGGGACCAACTCCTTTCTGACCCTCCACTGGGTTTCTGAAAGCAGCAGTTATGAATCAATTCCAAATGAGCGGTACTAAGAAGGCAAGTGCAAGCCAGCTGTGTCTCAGGGATATTCCACTGGGAATCCTCCCAATCCCAGGGAACTATGTTGTTCTAGCCTCTAGGGTGAGGGAGGGATGCAGGCCATGCCTTGGGGATCTTCAAGAATCCTCTCAACCTAAGGGTGGTTCTAGCCTTCAGGGTGAGGGAGGGATCTTCACGAATCCTCCCAACCTCAGGGGAAGTTCTAGCGAGAGAGGGATGCACAGACGTCACCCTGCCCAGCTGACCCAGCTGGGTGCTGTCCTGGGAGCCAACCTCAAAACTCAGGTCATGCATCTCTTCGTCAGCAAAATCTGCTGGCTACTTGATCCCATCTCACGCGACAGAGAACTGCCCGTGGGCTTCCAAGGTTCTAATCTTTATGGAAAGACTAGGTTGGTGAGATGTTTTATGATTCTTGTCTCCAAGGAGCACTCTCCTCCGTGATTCACTGCCTCTGAAAACCTGCTGGAAGGTGAGCTCTTGGTCAGTTCTGACTGGATGGCATCTAACAACAACAACCACAACAAGAAGGAACACTGGCTGGTTTGCTTGTTCTTCATTCGATATGGTCTTCGTCTCACTTCCTTTCAACATATTTTCAGGAGGAACGAGTCCTTGGAGAAAGACATGCCGGGGAAGGCAGAAGGAGGGCGAGAAAGAGGAAGACTACACACCAGTGCTCACGGCAGCATTATTCACCATGGCAAGGACATGGAAACTGCCCGGATGTCCAACCACAAACAAGAGGGCTGAGAAGCTGTGGTACATCCATACAATGGAACGCTACGCAGCAGAAATGACTTTGTAAATTTTTACCTAACTTGGAAGGGGCTGTAGAGCATTATGCTGAGTGAACTAACTCAGTCCCACAAGGACAAATACTGTATAAAACCATTATTGTACAAAGAGTATGAGGATCCCAGGTCGGGGGTGGAGGTGAGTTGGGAATAGAGGGGTGAGGATGGGTGGGGAGGGTGTTAATCACGGGACTGCACAGTTCAATGGGTGGGTGGGGAGAAGGAAATGGGAAGAATCTTCTGTGAAAAACAACGTATTAAAACTTTGTAAATAAATCAGGATAAAGAAAAAAACAACCCAAAAGAAAGGAAGACGCTCCAGGCGATGGGACAAAAGCTATTGACTGTGACAATGGGCTCGCTCCTGGCAGAGATCGTTGTAAGGCTGGCTCAGGACAGGGCAAGGGTTCAGACCTGGGGCTCGTAAGGTCGCGGTCTGTTACAGTACATGGCACCTAAGAACAACAATCTTTATGGAAATACACGGTCCAGTTTTCTCCAGTCAAGTGGCTGGTGTGGGGCCCTTGCAGTCAGAAGCTGGGGCTTCACCTCTGCACCTGCCCTCCTGCCCACACCCCTAAGCCATGGCTGAAGGCAGGCACTGCCCTGGGGTGACTCTGCGGCCCCAGGTCAGGGTTACAGGCAGGGCAGCTGCAAGCTCGCTCTCCAGCTCCAGGGGCTGATGTCCCCAGGAAGGGAGGGTCGGACCCCAACAAGGCAAAACAGTGACGCCGCGAGCAGGAAGCAGGGTGGGCAGGCCAGAACCCAGCCTAGGCTGACCCTCATCGTGAGCCCCCCACAATGCAGCCCTTGAGGGGTCCCACACACACCAGAGCCTCTGAGACCAGTGGACCCCCACCCCAGATCACCACACTCCAGTCTCCGAGGCCCCACAGCAGGGCCCCCGGGACGAAGGGACCCCCGTTGCGGTTCTTGGAGGTGGCGGACCCCACAATCGGCGCCCCGAGACTACGGAGCCTGGGACGCCACCATCGGAGCCCCAAAACCATAGAACCTGGGACGACAGGACCCCCGCTGCGGTTCCTGGGGGAGGCGGACCCCACAATCGGCGCCCAAGACCACGGAGCCTGGGACGACAGGACCCCGCTGCGGTTCTTGGAGGTGGCGGACCCCAAAATCGGCGCCCCGAGACCACGGAGCCTGGGACCCCACAATCGGAGCCCCAAAGCCACAGAACCTGGGACGACAGGACCCCCGCTGCGGTTCCTGGGGGAGGCGGACCCCACCTGGGACGAAGGGACCCCCGCTGCGCTTCCTGGAGGAGGCGGACCCCACAATCGGCGCCCAAGACCACGGAGCCTGGGACCCCAATCGGCGCCCGAGACCACGGAGCCTGGGACGACAGGACCCCGCTGCGGTTCCTGGGGGAGGCGGACCCCACAATCGGCGCCCCGAGACCACGGAGCCTGGGACCCCACATTCAGCACCCCACACTGCGCATCCTGGGATGACTGGATCCCAGTGTTGTTGGGACGAGGGGATCCCAGGACACACCTGCAGCCCGACGGCGCCCGGGGAGGCGCGATCCGAGGAGAAGGGACCCCGCCCGATGACCAGAGCCCTCACGCCGTGCAGCCCGGGAGACGTGTCCGAGGAGAAGTGACAGGATCCGGAGAAGTGACAGGACCAGGACCCTCACACCACAGCTCAGCCCAGGGCGGCTCTCGGACCCGCCGCGAGTGACGTCATAGCGAGCTGCGCGCGCAGAGACCGGCCTGGGCCCCGCCCCACGCCCGGACTATTGTGATTGGCTGCAGCCTCTTCCGTGTCCTGATCGAGCTTTCTATTGGTCCGCGGACTGAGCATGCGCCCCGCGGAAGGCAGCCACTTGCCTGGCATTTCTGGCCCCGGGACGCATGAATGGGGTTTTTGTCGGGCAGGTGAGATCCGACGGCGGGCAGGTGAGATCCGACGGCGGGCAGGTGAGATCCGACGGCGGGCAGGTGAGATCCGACGGCGGGCAGGTGAGATCCGACGGCGGGCAGGTGAGATCCGACGGCGGGCAGGTGAGATCCGACGGCGGGCAGGTGAGACCCCAGGGCGGGCAGGTGAGAGCCGAGGGAGGGCAGGTGAGACCCTAGGACGGCAAATGAGACCCCAGGCGAGCAAGTGAGCCCCGCGGGCGGGCAGGTGAGACATCACCCCCTCACCCCAGTCAGACAGGCATGTGAGAGGAACGGGGCTTTGTAGTGTTGTTTCTCGGTGCTTTGCCCGGCCTGTGTCATTTGCTGGGTCGGCATTCCTGCCTCTATTTTAAGCACAAGACAGCTGAGCTGTGGGGAGATACTAGCCTGCCCAAAGGCCCCGCTGTGAAGGACAGACTGACTCAGGTGGGTGGATCGTGAACCTCGGAGATTACTCTCCGGTCCTCCCCCAGACCCAGGGCTGCCAGGGCTGGTGGCAACGTCCCGAGGGTGCTGCACCATGATCCTAAGGTGGCCTCTCTCACAGTTCAAATCCACCGACTGCCCCACAGGAGTAAGATGGACAGCTCTGTACCATTGGCAGCTGGAAGAGGGGCTGCGGGTCAGAGCACTGGGCGGCCTGTCAGAGCACTGGGCCACCAGACCACAGCTTTCCTACTAAGAAATGAATTTAGCACAAGCCTTTCTACCATAAGGAGCCATCGTGTGTGTCTGAGTGCCGAGCTGCTGGTTGAAAGATGGGCGGTTTGAATCCGTGGGCTGCTGTGTCCACGGGAGGTGAGGCAGTCTGATTCTGCAAAGATCAGCCGCCTTGGAAGCCCTGTGGGGGAGTTCTTCTGTCCACACGGTCACTGTGGGTCGGAGTCAGCAGGCTTGGTGTGGATTCTGAAACGTGCAGTCAGGTGGTGCTCATTCCATTCTCACTGCCCGTGACCCCCAAGTCTCAGTCCTCACCCCCCCTGACTCCCATGTCTCAGTCCTCATCCCCCGTGACCCCTGTGTCTCCCTCCTCACCCCTGTGACCCCTGTATCTCAGCTCAGTCCTCACCCCCATGACCCCTGTGTCTCAATCCTCACCCTCCATGACCCCTGTGTCTCAGTCCTCACCCCCATAAACCCCGTGTCTCCATCCTCACCCCCCCCGTGACCCCGTGTCTCCGTCCTCACCCCCTGTGACCCCCGTGTCTCCGTCCTCACCCCCTGTGACCCCCGTGTCTCCGTCCTCACCCCCATGACCGGGGTGTCTCAGTTGACGTGCTCCACAGGGCTTTCGGGGCTGGGACGTTGCGAGCAGGCCACCTGGTCTTCCTTCCACGTCAGTCTGGTGGCCGATTCTGGCCGCCTGCCTTTGGAGTGGCAGCCGAGTGCTGACCCCTGGCACCCTGTAAAGCTGTGTGTCCTTAGATGGGTCTGCCTCTGGTGTTCCCACACCGTCTTCCCAGAGCTCAGGCACAGGAGCAGGGCTCCAGCTCTTCCCCCCTGACCACGGCAGGCTTAAACCACTAAGGCTTTGCCTGGCGTCTGGTGCTTTAAGCCCCGTGCCTCCCGCACTCTGGACCCCTGGGCCCCTTGTTAATGACTGAGGGCCCCTCGTCCCTGCAGACTGTCACTGCCTCATCCTAAGGGGACCCTGCCCCTTCTGTGTTTCCAGCAGACCTGTCCCAGCCTCAGCATGTGCCTCAGCGGGACGAGGAGGTTCCTGTTGCTGTACGCGACACAGCAGGGGCAGGCGAAGGCCATCGCGGAGGAGATAAGGGAGCAGGCGGCCGCCCGGGGCTTCTCCGCGGACATGCACTGCATGAGCGAGTTGGACAAGGTGGGAACCGGCTGTCTTCTCCGGTCTGTGGGTGACGTGGTGACGTGAGGGGGCCCAGGGCCAGCCGGTGAGCCTGCAGCCCCCACGGCGCTTTGCTTGAACTAGTCCCCATGTGCTGGTCCCTCTGGAACGGGAGACTCCTGCCGGCTGATGGCCTCAAGTCGTGTATGGAGATGAGATGAGGCCTGGAAAACGGAACTGAGGGCTGATGCTTGGTTTCCTCTTAGTTCGTGGAAAGTGTGAGTGTGAGTGTGTGTGCACGTGCGCTATATCTCATGGGGAGGCTGTGAGCAGGTGACGGTGTACTAGGACTCATGGGGTGTTCACAGGGTGTGTGCACCTGTACATACGCCTGTGTATGTGCGTGTGTGCATGCCCTGTGTCATGGGGTGACTGAGAGCAGGTGAGGGTGCCCCAGGACTCCACAGTGCACTGGTGAGTGTGCACCTGTATATACCTATGTGTGTGTGTGTATGTGTGCCTGTATATACCTGTATGTATGTTTGTGTGCTTGTATACCCCTGTGTATGTGCCCCTTGTGTCACGGGGTGGCTGTGAGCAGGTGAGGGTGTACCAGGACTGTGCAGTGCATGGGGTGTGTGTACCTGTAGGTACCTGTGTGTGTATATACCTGTGTGTATGTGTGCGTGCCCTGCGTCGTGGGGTGACTGAGAGCAGGCGAGGTGTGTCAGGCTCTGTGGTGTACTACGGAGGGTGGGTGTGTGCACGTGTATATACGGGCGCCTCGTGACCGCTGTGCTGGCTGTGTGTGTGTTGCATGCGTACATACTTCACCTGGTGGTCACCGGCACCGTTCCTGTCGCCCTGAGAGAAAGGACCGCCTGCTTTCTCTTTGGAAGTGGAGCCCACTCGGTGAGGTCAGGGCTCCTGTGCGTCCCCTCCACGCCCCGTGAGAGTTCTTCCTGTGACAGAGGGGTCTCCCTTCCCCTTTAGAGAAGATTCCCACCGCTCCCGCCAGTTCACACCCCGGGAAAAACGACGTGCTGACCAGAGGTGATCCTGCCAGCGCCCTCCCTCTGCTGCAGGACTCGCGTTAACCTCACCCGAGGAGTGACTCAGTCCTGAGTGACAGGCGAGCGTTTAGGGCTCCATCGTGTGCTGTGCCGCTCGGGGCCTGGGGCGTCCTCCAGTTGTCTACACAGAGTGCTCCCCAGCCCACGGTGACTCCAGTGCTGGGGTGAATCCAGTGCAGTGTGTGGGGAGTTCTGTCAGCACAGTGTATGGTCAGGGTCAGCAGTGTCAACGCGAAGGACAGACAGACTGCCTGGAGCCTCACCTGGAGCAGGAGAGCTCTGTTCTCAGGGAAGCAGTGGCCCGTTCCCTTAGAAACGTGTGAATTAGAGAACGAGGTCGGGGAAGGGACTCCAGAGACGGGGCTAGACCAGCAGAGTCCTTTACCGCTAGTGCTGTCCAAAGCGCTCCGAGGGGCCACGCTGCAGAGATGAGGCACACCCCTTCTCGTTTCCGAGCTCGGAACTGATGCCACACATGGGCCAGGCCACCGGCTTGAGTTTTGGTAAAGATTCCAGACGTGTTCAGTGCTTGATTTCCCTGCCTCAGTGTTCCGTCAGTTCTGCTGCACGCTCTGGGCTCCACTGGGTTCTGCTGGCTTCTCTGCGTCCTGTGGGCAGCACTGCGTTATGTCAGATCCCCTGCATCCCCGGGCCCCCTGCATCCCCTGGGCCTCTGCATTCCCCGGGCCCCCTGCGTCCCCCGGGCCCCCTGCGTCCCCCGGGCCTCTGCATCCCCCAGACCTCCTCCATCTCCGGGTCCCCTGCATCTCCCGGGCCCCCTGCATCCCCTGGGCCCCCTGCGTCCCCCGGGCCCCCTGCGTCCCCCAGGCCCCCTGCGTCCCATGGGCCCCCTGCATCCCCCAGGCCCCCTGCGTCCCTGGGACCCCCTGCGTCCCCGGGGCCCCCTGCATCCCCCGGGCCCCCTGCGTCCCCCAGGCCCCCTGCGTCCCATGGGCCCCCTGCATCCCCCGGGCCCCCTGCGTCCCATGGGCCCCCTGCATCCCCCGGGCCCCCTGCGTCCCATGGGCCCCCTGCATCCCCCGGGCCCCCTGCGTCCCCCGGGCCCCCTGCATCCCCCAGGTCCCCTGCATCCCCCAGGCCCCCTGCGTCCCCGGGGCCCCCTGCGTCCCCGGGGCCCCCTGCGTCCCCCGGGCCCCCTGCGTCCCCCAGGCCCCCTGCGTCCCATGGGCCCCCTGCATCCCATGGGCCCCCTGCTTCCCCTGGACCCCCTGCATCCCCTGGGTCCCCTGCTTTGTGTCCACTCCCCTGCATTCTTCTGGCTCCATTGCGTTCTATGGACTGTTCTGTCCTTGTCCTGACGTTTTCATCCCAGTATTCGAGTGTGTCTGGCTCATTTTGTCTTTGAGTCCGTACACAGCAGAACGTCACGTGCTCCCCTGGATTCTGCCTGTGTAATTCCGTGTCGTTGCTGCAGACATTGTCTCCCTCTTCTCCAAGTGTCCCCCCACTGGTGTAAATGCACTGCTGCCTAAGGTTTCTCCCTAGCCTCACAGGGTACTGCTGTTAACTTCCCTACCATAGAGAGGTCCGGAGAGAGTGTCACGCTCGGACACTCATTCATTGTCCCATTATTGCCAGTTAACTGGGTGTTTGGTTTTGGGACTTGAATGGGTGTTTTTGGTGGAAGGTTTAGAGATTAGCTAAGGATAGCAGTTTCAGATACTCGTTCAACCTGCACGGATCTGTATATCGATTGCTCAGATGTTTGCGGTGCTGTTTCACATTTCCCCCCTGGTGATCAGCAGTGTTCATGTGTGCTCTCTTTCTTCTTTGGATAGACATTCCCCCTCCTCTCAGTTTGTCTCCTTCCGCAGTTCCTCACTGTGCATAGTGGTGGTATATTTCTTAGCTGGGCTTCTGTTTGGTGGGCGACCCCACTCTGGTGCCCCTCACCTTGTGGGCCCCCTGGCAATCCGCTCACTGGTGCCCTTCCCTATGCTGGCGCCCCTCCCCAGCCGGTGCCCCGACATTCCCCACTCTGGCACGCCGGGAGGTCCCCACGCTGACACCCCAGGAGGTCACCACGCTGGCTCCCTGGGAGGTCCCCATGCTGACACCCCAGGAGGTCCCCACGCTGACACCCCAGGAGGTCACCACGCTGGCTCCCTGGGAGGTCCCCATGCTGACACCCCAGGAGGTCCCCATGCTGATGCCCCAATGGTCCCCACACTAGTTCCCCAATGGTCGCCACACTGATGCCCCCGATGGTCCCCATGCTGGCTCCCCGGGAGGTCCCCACGCTGACACTCCAGGCACCCCTTGCTGCCTTCAGCGTGGGTGCACCGGAGGCTGGCTTGTGTGATGGCTCTGTAGGTGGGCTGGCAGGTCACGTTCATGGTGATATTTGCGCTCAGTGGCAGACATTTAAATTCTCACCGTCCAAGCAGTCTCCCAGCGTGGGGTCAGCTCCACCTCGCGGGACCCTCACCGCGTTTCCGAGGCTGTGACTTCAGGAGGAAAGTGCCTGCTTCTCCCAGAGTCGCGGGTTCTAACTGCTGACCTTCCTGTTAGCCGCCCTGCGTGTGACTCCTCCAGGACACGTTTGTCAGTCCTGTCCCCCCGGCTGGGCCGTGCCGGACACCTGTGCTGCTCAGCTGACGCCCGTGGAGGGAGGGAGGCAGGTGGGGTGGGTGCTCGGGGGCTGTTCTCTGGCCAGTGTCCTGCGCTGACAGCTTCATGGGGGTGGGGCAGCACTGGCTGGTGTGGGGGTGTGCCTCGGGGAAGGAGGGACGGGGCGGGGGAGCCGCTGTGGTCACCTTGCGGGTGTTAACAGGCGTGGTCACCCCTGCAGTGAGGCGCTGTGGACACGGCGTGGTCAGCAGCTGGAATGGTGTCCTTGTGTGTGTGTGGCCCGTGCTTGTCGTGGACTCTGAGACCTCACGTGGAGGACAGAGCCGTGACCGGATCCTCACCCTCTGCCCTGTTTGAGCCTGTTGTGCGGCCGTTGGCTAAGTCCGTCTCACGGAAGGGCTGACCCTCTGCTTTCCCTGATGTTTGCAGTATGATCTCAAAACCGAAACGGCCCCTCTTGTGGTGGTGGTCTCCACCACAGGCACCGGAGAGCCCCCAGACACGGCCCGCACCCTCGTTCAGAAGCTCCAGGACCGGGCGCTACCGGCCGACTGGCTCTGCCACCTGCACTACGGGCTGCTGGGTAAGGCCCTTCTCCCCTGTGCTGCGTTCTGGGTCTGCAGTGTGGGTGCTGGGTGATGCCTGTTCCCCTGTGCTGCGTCTGGGGTGTGGGTGCTGGGCAATGCTTTGTCTCCTCTATGCTGTGTCCTGGGTCTGAGGTGTGGGTGCTGGGTGATGCCTCTTCCCCTGTGCTGGGTCTGGGGTGTGGGTGCTGGGCAGTGCCCCTCTTCTCTCCTGTGCTGTATCCTGGGTCCCTGGCTGCCGGACCCGAAGTTGGCATGCAGCCATGTGGGCTTCGTCTGTTTATCTCACAGTCATCTGAGTTTCTGGAATGAGCTGTCCAGTACACCCATTACCCACTGCTCTGCACGGATTCTGACTCACAGCCCCACTGGGCAGGTGGAATGACCCCCCCCAGGTTTCCTGAGCTGTGAGTCTCTGATGTTGATTGTCGTTGAGATGAACACGACTCATAGTGACCCTGTGAACAAAAGGCCCGACGCCTTTCAATGACTGTCGACATGTGTCAGAGTTCGTAGCGTTCCCGGGGGTGTGGACTCCTTGGAAGCTGAACGTAGACACACTGTGTGAGCAAAGTGCAGGCTCTGCCAAGAGTGGATTTGCTGGAATAAGGGGTGGTAATCAGGATTATGTAGGTAAGCTTTTCGAAGCCTTACCTTTATGTTTTCCTGACTGCTGGTGCCAGGGGTGCTGATTGTAAATCCAACCAAGGTGAACCTGTTAACAAACTCAATTTCTTCTTCATCTATCGTGATGCTCCTAATTGGCCTGGTGGTGAGAATCTGTCTTCTTTTTTATTTTAATTTTTTTTTTATTGTTATACTTTTTATTATGTTGACCCATACAGTTTCTATTATGTTGCCATTTGCACTTTTGTTGCAAAAACATTGACTAAAATGGCTTTATTTTTAGTTTGTATCAAGGTGGAAGCCAAGCTGTACATGAAAAACTTAACAGTTAAAAAAAAGATATATATAATGCCAGTTTCACTTAAGAATGTAACTGATGAAGAAATAAAATATATTTTGTTAAAACTTGAAGGGAAACAAAAACTAAAACAAAACCCATCACCATTGAGTCAATCCAACTAATCGATGCCCTGCAGGACAGAGTAGAACTGCCCCTTAGGGATAGGATAGAATCTGTCTTCTTGACGTTGAGCTTCAGTCCATATTGAAGACTACAGTCCCTGACCTTCTGCAACAAGTGCTTTGCGTCTTTCTTAGTTTTGGCAAGTAAGGTCGTGTCATCTGCATAATGCAGGTGGTTGATGAGTCTTCCTCCAATCCTGATGCCACGTTTCTCCTCATAAAGCCCAGCCTCCCAGGTGATCTGTTCTGCATGTAGCAGAAAAGGTGTGGAAGCAGGATAGATGGATGCATCCCTGATGCACTCCTGTTTCCTTGCTCTGTTCATATGACAGCTTTCTGGTCTAAGTGTGGGTTTCACGTGAGCACAATCAGGTGTGTTCTGGAATTCCTGTTCTTCTCAGTGGCAGCCGCAATATGTTTAACCCATAGGGGGGTCTCTAGAATGCTAAAGGACAGGAAAGCCTGTCCAGGGACTGAGGTGTGCTTGATCCCTGCCATGGTCTTTGTGATTCCTTGCTGGGCATCTGAGAGCTGGCCAGGGACTGAAGATGACAGAAGAAGATCTGATGCCTTTGAGTTGTGGTGCTGGAGCAGAGTACTGAACATGCCGTGGACGGCCAAGGGAACAAACAGATCTGGCCTAGAGAGGGTGAAACCAAGCTGCTCCTTGGAGGCAAGTACCTTGAAGCTCTGTCTCACATACTGTGGACCCACAGCCAGGAGGGACACGTCCTTGGAAAAGGACATGCTTGGATGGATGGAGGGTGAGTGCAGAAGAGGAAGACCCCGGATGACATCGTTACTGTGGTAATGGGGAGAAGTGTGTCGGACTATAGAGACTGGCTCAGGGCAGGGTTCAGAGCTACTTGTCATAGGGTCGCTACGAGTCATAGTTGATGGTACATAAAAACAACAAGCGACATCTGTGTTTTCTTTCATTTTCTAATTGCTGTATTTATGAGAATGAACACATACTGAGGAGGACCTGGAGCGCCTGTTGCAGGAGGTCAAGGACTGTAGTTGTCAAAATGGATTGAAGTTTACATCAAGAAGACAAAGATTCTCACCCTGGGCCAGTTGTCAGCACCATGTTGGATGGAGAAGAGATTGAGTTTGTTAACAGCTTCAGCTTACTCAACTCCACAATCAATACTCTTAACACGAGCACTTAGGAAATCAAAAGACAAATTGCGTTTGGAAAATCTGCTGTCAGGGACCTCTCCGGAGTGCTGAGGAGCAATGATGTCAGTCTAGAGACTAAGGTGCGCCTGACCCAGGCCATGGCCTTCGAAGTTACTTACTGTGTATTAGAGAGCTGGACAGTGATTAAGGATGACAGGAGAACAACCGATGCCTTTGAGTTCTGGTGCTGGAGAAGAGTCTTGAACATAGCATGGACTGCCAAGAGAACAAATCGCTCTATCTTGGAGAGGGTGAAACCAGGTCTCTCCTTGGAGGCTAGGATTTTGAAGCTCCATCTCACATACTTTGGGCACGTGGCCAGGAGAGACCGGTCCTTGGAGAAGGACATCATGCTCACAAGGGTGGACAGACAGCACAGGAGAGAGAGACCCTGGATGAGATGAATTGATACAGTAACTGGGGCGATGAAGGTTGGTGTGTCAGAATTAGCGAGACTGGCTCAGGACAGGGAAGGGTTCAGAGCTGCTGTACGTAGGGTCACTGTGGGTAGCTGGCAACTCGACGGCACCTAAAGCAGCAACACCACCGTATACTGCCGGGGGAATTGCTCAGATGTCTTCTTTGGGGGCTCGTCTGTGTCGGTGACAGGTGAGCGTGCCCTGACCGTTCCGTTCCCTAGGTCTGGGCAACACCGAGTACATGTACTTCTGTAATGGGGGGAAGATCCTCGACCGGCGACTGCAGGAGCTGGGCGCCCGCCGTTTCTACGACACAGGCCACGCTGACGATTGTGTGGGGTAAGCAGCGAGAACACTGCCCGGGGACACCACCCCCACCTCCTGGGAAGTCGGGTTAGTGCGGTGTAACTTTTTCACCTTAGGACAGGGATCGGCCACCATGAACGGTTTTGGTGGTTTTTCCTCTATTTGAGTATATTCCTTTCTCCCCCATCTGCGCTGGTGGTGGAATTAGAAAGGTGCCCGGCCTTGGACTGACCGTGTGCCTCTTCGCCCAGCTTTTCCTCTGCTTGTTCCCTGAATCCACTCACGGGTTCAGCTGTGCTCACGTTAGAGGTGGGAGGTTTGTCCTCAGAGAGAGCGCCCTGCTGCTGTGGAGAGGACGTGGGCACCAGGGGGCTGTGTCCTCTGTGGTTGGAGACATGAGAACGGGGATTTGGGACATGGGGACTGGGCTGTGTCCTCTGTGGTTGGGGATGTGGGGACCGGTCTGTGTCCTCTGGTTGGGGACGTGGGGACTTGGCTGTGTCCTCTGTGGTTGGGGACGTGGGGACTGGGTCTGTGTCCTCTGGTTGGGGACGTGGGGACTGGGCTGTGTCCTCTGGTTGGGGAAGTGGGGACTGGGCTGTGTCCTCTGTGGTTGTGGATGTGGACATGAGGACTGGGCTGTGGGAACTGGGACTGTGTCCTCTCTGGTTGGGGACATGGGGACTGGGCTGTGTCCTCTGTGATTGTGGATGTGGATGTGAGGACTGGGCTGTGGGGACTGGGCTGTGTCCTCTGTGGTGTTTGGTGGAACATGGGCCCTGTTCTGACTTGCAGTCTGGAGCTGGTGGTTGAGCCGTGGATTGATGGGCTCTGGGCCGCCCTCACCAAGCACTTCACGACTAGTCGAGGGAAAAAAGACTCGAGTGAGGCCCCCGCGGCCGCTCCCGGCGCCCCGAAGTCTGAGCCCCAGCAGCTGGCCTCTCTGCCCGTCCACTCCCAGATCGCCCTTCTGCGCCTGGACACAGGCCCCCAAGTGGATGCTGGGGCCTCGGAGGGAGACACGGCGGACGGACGGCGCAGCGACCCCCTGATTGAGGAGATGGAACCGTCCCTCACCCGCTCGGCACCCCCTCTCTCGGAGGCCTCGCTCAGCGTCCCCGCTCTGCCCCCTGAGTCCCTGCAGGTGACGCTGCAGGAGGCCCTGGGCCAGGTAAGCACTGGGGCTGGGCGCTGGGTGATGGTGGTGTCGGGTGTCTGTTCTTTGTCATTTAGCAAAACGCAGTGTGTGGCCCTGTGCGGCCACTGCCTGCTGGTGCCTCGGTGATGCCGAGAGTGCATCCCCGTGTGTGGGGGCTGGTGGGGGCCGCTGGGGCGCTGGCGGTGGAGGAGGCGGGCAGCTGAGACAACACACTGTGATCCCCACAGCCTGCGGGGAACGGGGCGCAGAAGCCCGGGCAGGGTGTGTGCCCAGCATGCTCTGCTCTGACATCACTGCCCTCTGGTGTCCTGTCCTGTCCTGAGATCACTGCTCTGTGTGGTGTCCTGTCCTGAGGCCATGTCCTCTGTGGTGTCCTGCCCTGTCCTGAGGTTCCTGTCCTGTCCTGAGGTCACTGCTCTGTGTGGTGTCCTGTCCTGAGGCCACTGTCCTCTGTGGTATCCTGCCCTGAGGCCACTGTCCTCTGTGGTATCCTGCCCTGAGGTCACTGTCCTCTGTGGGATCCTGTCCTGTCCTGAGGTCACTGTCCTCTGTGGTGAGTGGCCCTGTGTTGCTGTCTTCCAAGCCGCAGTGAAGACTGCAACTGCTGACGAGGGTGAATGTGATGGAGAAAAACCCCCTCTAGGAGCGCGTCCGAGGGCCACCTCGGGACAGCACTGTTTAGCCTTAGTCACGTGGACACATTGCCAGCAAGGAGAGAACCTAGATTACAGACGTCACGGGTGCTCCGCCTGACCTCCAGCCTCCGGGGCATCGTGGATACAGCTTCCGGTGTGCCCCGACAGCTTTATTAGGGAGGAAGTGGGCTTCACTGGTGATGTGAGCCAGCCGGGCCTCTCGCGGGTCCACGTCCTCCCTGTGTGCGTCCACCGCAGCCCTGCTCTGAGCTTACGCCGTCTTTAGTGGAGAAGCGTCAGCCCAGCCTCTTACGCCCCTTTGATGCAGGGCCGTGACATCTGTGAGCCCACGACATCGATGTTCTCACCTGAAGGGCTCGCTCTCAGTGCAACCCCAGTGACCTGTCCCGTCTCTGTGGGCATGTTTGGTTGTGAGCTGAGTAATGCTTAGCGAGGCAGCCTGTGCTGGACGTCTGCGTTTAGCTCAC
>NW_006400125.1:1405080-1407541 GCF_000299155.1 Elephantulus edwardii
GCATGGTTCACACGTCCCTGTTTCCTCCTGTGAGTCTCATTTCCCCTCGTCCTTCTCTCCTGCCCCTTCCTCCTTGGGAACTTCCCCCTGGGGTACATGCTGCCCTCTGACCTGACGTGGATTCTTCTCTGGAGGGAGGGTTTCCCTAGTACAGTCATTCCCCTTGTAGGCCTGTGTGTGTTGGCTGAGAGCTGAGCTATGGGGCTGATGGTCGCACCAGGAACAGGGGGTGACTCGGGCCTTAGGGCTGGGGGTCCCGAGCCCGCCATGCTTCCTGCTTTGAGCTTCATTGCACGTTTCCCGCACTCCACGGAGGGGTGTCTACTGTGGCCGCGTTGAGGATGGTCAGCAGTGGTAGCCTTGGGAGGGAGAACTCAAGGTCCGTGTGGGCCAGTAAGTGCCATGTTTTAGGCCGAGGGATATTTTTCTCTTAAAAAGATGGTTGTTGTTTGCCGCTGAGTCAGAACCGACCCATAGCTGACCCCCAGCGGGTCTCCAGAGGCAGTTCATGGCATAGGCGGGGACTGTCCGTCATTGAGCTACGGAGAGCCTGGTGGACGCACACTACGTGCCTTAGGTTCCATGCAGTCCTTACTGGCAGTCCGTGGTCTCCTTGCTGTGCATCGGAGAGCTGGCAGTGCCAGAGAATGACAGGAGAATTGATGCCTTCGAGTTGTGGTGCTGGACAAGAATCTTGAACATCCCGTGGACCGCCAGGAAAAATAGGTTTGACTTGAGAGGGTGAAACCAAGTCTCTCCTTGGAGGCAAGGATTCTGAAGCTCCATCTCACAGACTTCGGGCACGTGGCCAGGAGGGACCCGTCCTTGGAGAAGGGCATCATGTTTGGAAGGGCGGAGGGACAGAGCAGGAGAGGAGGACCCCGGATGAGATGGATTGCTACGGTGACTGGGGCAGCGGGAGTTGGTGTGTCAGAATCAGTGAGACTGGCTCAGGACAGGGAAGGCTTCAGAGGTGCTGTACACGGTGTCACCATGGGTCGCAGGCGACTCGGCCACACTTAACAGCACAACAAGCCTTCACAGTGGCTTTAGGATTTGTCTCTAAACTCGGCATGTGGAGAATAGGGGCGGATTTCGTGCCCACTGCTGCGAGCGTCTGCTGCCCTGCCGTCTGAGCACACAGACAGTTAGACTTCTATACCACTGTGTTCTGAGCCTGGGCCTTCGTCCCTGCGGTGTCGGCTGGAACTCGTGCTTCCTGGGTGACCTCCCTGTGCACCACCGTCCGTGGTCACGTCCCCCTGTGGGTGAGGGACGCTCCCACACCACACACAGTGTCCTAGAGCCAGAGCTTGTGCTGCGTGACCTCCCTGTTCACCACCGTCCATGGTCACGTCTACCTGTGGGTGAGGGACGCTCCCACACCGCAGACAGTGTCCAGCGTCCACGCAGTGCTGTCTGGGGGCGTCCCATAGCGGTGTTATTCTTTTGAAGTCGTCCTGTTTGCACGTCGCCTTTCCAGAGCAGTGGGCTGGGCAGGCCGGGCTGCATCGCAGCAGTCGGTGTCACTGTGCTCACGTCCTGTGTGCAGTTTGTCATTTGCTGTATGATTGGGTGAGGTAATCATGAGAACAAGCACGTCCTCCCGCGCCCCCACCCCAGACAGCAGAGCCACCTCCGTCCCCTGGGGTAGAGTCCGTTTGTGGGGCCCCCAGGAGGCGCTCCCACACCCCAGACAGCTGAGCCACCACTGTCCCCTGGGGTAGAGTCCGTTTGTGGGGACCCCAGGAGGCGCTGCCTCTCCTTTCTGCTGGGGCAGGTCGGGCTGCACCTTCCAGCCAGCCCAGGTTTGCATCGGGCACCACCGCGTGTCTTATGCCTGGTGCCCTTGCATTTTAACCAGGCTAGTGTGGTGTTCAGACTGACGGACAGACAGACAGTTCTGGGACTGGGGGCAGCCCATGCTTGTTGGTGTGAGGCCTCAGCCTCACTTGTGGAGACAAGAGGCCATCACTCTGGGTCCTCGGGTGGGGACAGGTGGCCAATATGGGGGGGGTTCTAGGTGGGGACAGGTGACATACCCTCTGGGTCCTCAGGTGGGGACAGGTGGCCGGCAGTGGTGTTCTGGGGTCGGACAGTCACCACCGTACCTGTGTCCCCTCTGACCTGTCCGTCTTCAGCAGTCCTGCTGGTCCCATGGGCCTTCTAGAGCTGGCTTCCGTCTGCGTGTCCCCGGCCTGCCGCTGGCTAGTGTCTTCCCTTCACAGTGCTCCCTGCCATCCTTTCCACAGTGATCCACTCGGCCCTCCCTCTCTGTGCAGGTCAGGGGGGAGCTGTCCCCAGGTGTCCACTCGGCCCTCCCTCTCTGCGCAGGTCAGGGGGGTGCTGTCCCCAGGTGTCCACTAGGCCCTCCCTCTCTGCGCAGGTCAGGGGGGAGCTGTCCCCAGGTGTCCACTCGGCCCTTCCTCTCTGCGCAGGTCAGGGGTGCTGTCCCCAGGTG
>NW_006400125.1:1408881-1410048 GCF_000299155.1 Elephantulus edwardii
TGTCCCCAGGTGTCCACTCGGCCCTCCCTCTCTGTGCAGGTCAGGGGGGTGCTGTCCCTAGGTGTCCACTCGGCCCTCCCTCTCTGTGCAGGTCAGGGGTGCCGTCCGCAGGTGTCCATCGGCCCTCCCTCTCTGTTCTGGAGGTCGGGGTAGCTGTCCCCAGGTGTCCACTCGGCCCTCCCTCTGATCCGGAGGTCGGGGGGTGCTGTCCCCAGGTGTCCACTCAGCCCTCCCTCTCTGTGCAGGTCAGGGGGAGTTGTCCCCAGGTGTCCACTCGGCCCTCCCTCTCTGCGCAGGTCAGGGGTGCTGTCCGCAGGTGTCCATCGGCCCTCCCTCTCTGTTCTGGAGGTCGGGGTAGCTGTCCCCAGGTGTCCACTCGGCCCTCCCTCTGTTCCGGAGGTTGGGGGGAGCCGTATTTCCGAGGTGTCCCCCTGGGATCCTGAGCAGAGAGGCAGAAGCAGGGCCACCTCGGCAGGACCTGGGCTGCAGTCCCGTGGAGCCTCAGGTGACCCAGGTCTGGGCCTGCGCAGGCCTTCCTGGTCACTGTTTGGTCAGTCGTGGACATCACTGCCTCTGAGGGGCTCCGACTGGCCAGGAAGCTTTGCGGGGCTCCGCACGTCTGTCTGTGGGGAGTTCAGTGGGACGTGGTACCTTGTTACATGCAGCGTTTCTCTCTAGGAGGAGAGCCAGGTCCCTGTGACCTCGGCGGGTCCTGTCTTCCATGTCCCGATCTCTAAGGCGGTGCAGCTTACGGCCAACGACGCAGTCAAAACCGCCCTGCTGCTGGAGCTGGACATTTCGGTGAGTGGCCACGTGGGAAGCCCTGGGGACGGGCGGTGGGCAGGCCTGGTCAGTCCATCTGCGCGGGAGGAAGTTGGGGTCTGCTGGGGCATGGACCCCCCCTCCCCTTCCATCCCCTCACTCGCTATCCACTGTGTGCAGAGTGGGGTGGTGAGCAGGGCTGGTCAGTCCTCTCGGGAGGAGGAGGGTTTGATGGGGTGCAGGCGCCCCCTTCTGTCCGCTCACGGCCCTGTCCTCCGTGAAGAGGGTAGGCAGTGGCACTAGCGGAGGTCTTGCTCCAGGACAAGGTGCCCCCTCACTCACTGAGCTTGGAGAGGATGAGGGGCTTGGAGACGCTGCACTTGGGAGCAGGCGGCTGGAAGAGCA
>NW_006400125.1:1410411-1411331 GCF_000299155.1 Elephantulus edwardii
GACCCCAGAGCTCTGCTTGCAGGGTTCCTGCCCCGGGGTGTGCGGGGGGCCCCACCTCCATGTGGACCCCAGAGCTCTGCTTGCAGGGTTCCTGCTCCGGGGTGTGCGGGGGGGGGGGCCCACCTCCACGTGGACCCCAGAGCTCTGCTCGCGGGGCTGCTTCTCCGGGGTGTGTGGGGCCCCACCTCCTCCCGGGAACACAGTGTGACGTGTGTCCTGCAGTGTGACAACCAGGAGGACGGCGGCAAACGGGCTCCTGCCTCACGTGGGCTTGTTTGCTTTTGCTTTTCATTATTGTTTAGTTCTCGTCCGAAAGTGACTGTGTGTGAAGTGTACTTTGTTTCTGCCTCACATCTGACACTCGGTCATCTCCTCATCCTTGTTCTGTCCAGAAAACGGCCTTTTCCTATCAGCCTGGGGACGCCTTCCACGTGCTCTGCCCCAACAGCGACGCCGAGGTCCGCGGCCTGCTGCAGAGGCTGCATCTGGAGGACAAGAGCCAGCACTGCATCCTGCTGGAAGTCGTGGGGGACACGCGCAGGAGAGGTGCGGCCAGCAGAGGGGTGATCATGGGGGCTGTGGGCCTGTCCTCCTGGAGGTCATGCGGAACTGTGCGCTGGAGAGGTGTGGCTGGGGGCCAAGATCAGAGCTCATGACCCAGCACCTTGTCCTCCTAGAGGTCACAGGACGGGCAAAGGAGAGGAGTAGCAGGGGGAGGGTGTGCTTCTACGGACAATGAGCCAAGATCAGAGTTGTGGGCCTCATGCCCGTCCCCCCTCCTGGGCGTTGTAGGTTCTGGACGGGCCAAGGGTGTCGCATGCCCCCCGGCCCCCTCCTGGGTGTGTAGGTTCTGGACGGGCCGAGGGTATCGCATGCCCCCCGGCCCCCTCCTGGGTGTGTAGGTTCTGGACGGGCCGAGG
>NW_006400125.1:1411675-1417883 GCF_000299155.1 Elephantulus edwardii
CCCTTCTGGGTGTGTAGGTTCTGGATGGGCTGAGGGTGTTGCATGCCCCCCGCCCCCCCTTCTGGGTGTGTAGGTTCTGGACGGGCCGAGGGTGTCGCGTGCCCCCCGGCCCCCTTCTGGGTGTGTAGGTTCTGGACGGGCCGAGGGTGTCGCGTGCTCCCCAGCCGCACTCTTCCTCGTGCTCCCTGTGCCTTCATTGTCTGAATACGGTGCTGGTGAATCTCCCCTTCCTGGGACAGAAGTTGTGTGCTGCGAGTTGGGTTTTCAGAGGCCGTAAATCTCTCAGGAGACTGCCCATCCTTCTCCCATGAGGCAGCTGGTGGATTTGAACCAAGGGCCTTTGGGATGGCTGTGCAGCTTTTACTGGTGTCTCATGCGGTAGCATTAGAACTGACCCTCCCCCTTGCCCTGACCTTAACCCTAACCCTCCCCCTAACCTGACCTAGACCACAGTCGTTTGACTCTAGTAATGTGACTCTCTAGTCATTGTGAAGAAATGGTCTTTTAAAGATTTTTAGGAACTTACTTTTCTATTTCATTTTCACAGTTCATTTATTATCACCTGTTTGTTTAGTACAGGTTATTACGCTTGTCCATGGTGGTGTTGTGTACAGTGGCGTCAGAACCGACCCATAGCTGACCCTCCAGAGGCAGTTAATCACATGGGAGGAGACTGCCTGTCCTTCTCCCATGGAGCAGCTGGTGGCCTCGAACCATGTGCTTTAGGGATTGCAGTGCAGCTTCTTGCCACTTGGCCCCCAGAGCTCCCTGCTGGAGAAGGGTTTTTAAGTACACTCTAAGTCCTCTTACTTTTCTGGAATCTTCCGTTCATGCCGCTCACGCGCCTTGTTCAGATCATCACGCTGTCGAGTCCCTGGGCATTTTGCTCTGTGTGGCACGTCATCCTGGCTCATACAGTAATGAGTTTGCATCTGCAGTAAGAGGCTGTGCTGCAGTCCCAGAGGCACGTGGTTCAAATCCACCAGCTGCTTGGTGGCATAACGACAGGCAGTCTCCTCCCGTGAGATACCTGTCCCTGAAAACCTGCGGCAGGGTCGGTTCCGACTCGACAACACACAACAGCGTCACGGCGGCCGGACTGCTGCATCCGTCCTGCGTCCTGCGTCCTGCTCTGACCTGTGGCTGATACGTGCTGCCGCAGTCGGCCCCTCCTGAGGGCGGGAGCGTGGCGGACGGGCGCTGACGGGGTCTTGAGAAGTGGCAGGCTTGTCCCCTCCCTTCTTGCTCATGACTGTCCTGTCTTCCTGGCCAGGAGCGGCGCTGCCCCAGCACCTACCCCAGAACTGCCCCCTCCACGCCATCCTCACCTGGTGCCTGGAAATACGAGCAACCCCAAAAAAGGTACCTCCCACTTCAGGGCTCCTTCTACGGAGAACAGGCCGCTTGGGCAGCACGCCACCCACAGGCATGAATCCTTGGGTCTGATTGTTCCTTCCTTAGGGAAATAGGTCAGAGGCCTTGTTGTTGTTGTATGTGTCGTCAGGTCGCTTGCGAGCCTGTGTACAACAGCCCTAAGCCCTGCTCTATCCTGAGCCAATCTCATTGTCTCCGACACGCCTGTCACCATTACCCCAGTCACTGAATCAATCCATCTCATCAAGGGTCTTCCCCTCCTGCACTGTCCCTCCACCCTCCCAAGAATGATGTCCCTCTCCAAGGACTGGACCATCCTTGCAGCATGGCCAGAGTATGTCAGACGAAGCCTCAGAATCCTTGACTCCAAGGAGCAGCCTGCCTTCACCCTCTCCAGGATGAACTTGTGTGTTTTCCTAGCAGTCCATGGTATATGCAATACTCTTCTCCAGCACCGCAGCTCAAAGGCATGAACTCTCCTTCTATCATGGCTATTCACTGTCCAGCTCTCTGATGCATAGCAAGTGATTGCAACGACCATGGCCTCTATCAGGTGCACCTTAGTCTCCAGACTGACATCGTTGAGGCAAAAAAAAAAAAATATCACACAGTGCAAGTCTTAGTCTAACGGTCCCAACCAGATTAACAAGACACGGTTCCTGAGTTAGTGACAGCACAGATGCAAGAAGCCTCTGCTTTTCTCAGTCAGCCAGCTCTTTATCTCAGAGCAGTTATGTGTCCACTTTTCCTTCAGTCATCTGGCAAGCAAAGCCTTTAACTGTGGCCTGAATGCAGTGTTCCTGTGGTGACACCTTGCCACAGTCTCTTCACAGCAGTGTCCTAGTCTCCACCTTTTCACAGTGTAGAAAGGGCTTTGTCTCCTTCTCTGTTCCTTTCCCTCTACCTCTCCCTCTCTCCCCCCTCCTGTCTCTCTCTCTTCTCCCTCCTGTACCCCCCACCACCGTGTTAGTCCCACAGCTATTGATGATTTTCAAAACCATGTGTCCACATTTAAGGTAGCTGGAGACCATGCCCATAACGGGGGCTAACCCTTGGAAAGCCAATTTTCAAAGGTTCTAACACCCGAAGTACATAGGATTATTTTAAATGCAGGCTGTTTTAGAATATATTTTTGGCTGTGTACCATCAGTTCAGTTTGTGGAGAGTTGCCCTGCTTCAGGCCGTGGGCCTTCCGATCCCTGGCTGTGCATCTGAGAGCTGGACAGCGAGTGAGGGTGACAGAAGAATTGAGGTCTTTGACCTGTGGTGTTGGAGAAGATTCCAGAATATTCCACGGGAAAACAGCTATGTCTTGGAGCCGGTGTAGCCGGGGTGCTTCCTGAGAGAATGAGGACGCTTTGTCTCACATACTTGGGGCTGTTGGTAGGAGAGGCCATTCCTTAGGGAAGTCATGCTTGGGAAGGTGGAGGGTTGGCAAATGAGAGGAAGACCCTCTTTCAGGTGGGTTTGTTGTTGTTATGTGCTGTCGAGTCCCTTGAGACTCATAGCGACCGTATGTACAACAGCCCTAAACTCTGCTCTGCCGTGTGCCAGTATCTTGATCGTAAACGTCGTGTGCTGTGGGCACAGGCCGCCTTGTACGTACTACCCACCTAACAGGTTTGTTGTTTGAGGGGAGTATGCATTCCCGCACTGACTGCCCCTCTGTCCGCAGGCCTTCCTGCGCGCCCTGGCTGAGTGGACGAGCGACGCGGCCGAGCGGCGGAGGCTGCTGGAGCTGAGCAGCAAGCAGGGGGCCGCCGACTACGGCCGCTTCGTGCGGGACGCCCGCCTGGGCCTGCTGGACCTCCTGCTGGCCTTCCCCACCTGCCGGCCTCCACTGCGACTGCTGCTCGGTGAGGGGACGCCTGAGTCTGACCTGGGCAGACGGGTCAAGGGCCGGGGCTGGAGGCTACGGAGATGCCCTGGTGTCAGACCCATGCAAATGGGTGAGGGGCCGGGGCTGAAGGCTACGGAGATGCTCAGTGTCAGACCTGGACAGGCGGGGGTGAGGGGCCGGGGCTGGAGGCTACGGAGATGCCCTGGTCAGACCTGCGTGGGTGGGGGAGATGTGCCCTGGCCATGTGGACGTCAACACAATGTTCTTGTTGCCTGCCACCCGTCCTGTCTACCACTACACAGTGCCTAGTATGCGGAGGGGCTGTGTCCCCGTCCACCTCCCCGCTGTCACTGCCACGCTGTCCTGATGTAAGCACGGTGCGTGTCCCCCACCTCCAGTCCATCTACCACTACACAGTACACACTGCTGGAGGGGCCCTGTCCTCGTCCACCTCCCCCCAGTGTCTCACCCTGTCAGTGTCACGCCGTCTGGACGTCAGCACAACGTTCTTGTCGCCGACCTCCCATCCTATCTCCCGCTGCACTGTGCCCAGTGCCTGGAGGAGCCCTGTCCCCGACCAACGCTTCTGGCTAACCCTGTCACCGCCATGCTGTCCAGCAGCCAGCACCGAGCTCTTGTCACCCAGGACTCAGTGTCCACCCCGATGATGCCCGCTGGGCTCCTGTGTGCTGACTTTGTCCCTCGGCCGGCTGCCCACATCTGGACCGACTGCCCACACCTGGACCGGCTGTGGCATCTGGACCGGCTCGGTCATCTGGACTTCTTTCTGAGGGTCCCTGTCACCTCCACTGTCTGTGGAAACGCTCCAGACTTCTCTAGAACAGTCACGCCAAGGCCTCAACACTTACGGAAATGAAGTCACTGTCCTGTTTCTTTAAGGGAGATTATCTAACGCTGAGCATTATGGGAATCTCCGCTGCTCTGGGGCAGGATTTCAGCCAATCAAAGTCTGTTCAGAAATTGTTAGAAATATGATACTAAACACAAAAATGACGTTTGTGAGAGGACGCTGCACGTTCAAGTGTTCATTCTCTAGCCTTTTCACCGACCCCCGTCCTGTGGAAGAACACGCGTTTAAGAATGTCTCCTCCAGCCCCACAAAGGTGTCTGACTGTGTGGATCGTGACCAGCGGGGCTGACATTGCTAGTCCCAGAGCGCCTGTACTCAGGAGGAGCCTACACCTGGACCAGGAGGCTGTTGTGCGAGCAGAGCAAGGGAAACACCGCCTGATTTAAGATCAGGAAGGGTGTGCGTCAGGCCACTGTGTCCTTTCTCCATACAGATTCAGTCCGTACACTGAGATTCTGCAAGGAGCTGGCCTCTGAGGAGGAGTGTGACAGCAGGATCAGGACGACTCATCAGTAACTTGCTTTATGCAGATGACACAACCTTCCATGCTCATGATAAGGAGGCCTTGAAGCACTTGCCACGGAAGATCAGAGAATACAGCCTTCGAGCCGGACTGCTTCTCCACGTCACGAAAACAAAGATTCTCACCACTGGACCAGTGGACAACATCATGAGAGATGGAGAGAACATTGAAACAGTCAACAGCTTCATCTTCTTGCATCCACAGTCAACAACCTTGGTGCCAGCAGTCTGATCAGGAGATGGGATGTACTGGGAAAATCTATCATTGAGGAGCAGTGATGTCAGTGTGAGGACTAAGGTGCACCTGCTTCAGGCCATGGTCATGTCAGTCACTTGCTGTGCGTCTGAGAGCTGGAAAGTGAATAAGGATGGCAGGAGAGGTATTGACACCTTTGAGCTGTGGTGTTGGAGAAGAGTGCTGAACATCCCATGGACAGCCAAGAGAACAAAAAGATATGTCTTGAGGAGGGTGCAGCCAGAGTGCTCCTTGGAGGCAGATGATGAGGCTTCGCCTCACATACTTTAGGCATGTAGCTAGGAGAGGCTGCTCCTTTGAGAGGGACATCATGCTTGGAAAGGTGGAGGGTCCACAAAAGAGAGGACCCTCAACCAGGTGGATTGACGCACCAGGTGGATTGACCCAGTGACGGCTGCGGTGGGCTCTAGTGTGTCGGGAAGTGTGAGGCTGGCGCAGGGCAGGACGGGCTTCTGGTCTGTCGTTCAGAGGATTTGTAAGTGTTGTACTCAACTCAACAGCACCCAACTACCCCGCCTCCTGTTGCGGGAAGCTTGGTGGCGCGGTGGGGAGGCGCCAGGCTTTGGAGTGAACTCTCCAGCCCTGGGCCCGTCATCAGGGCTCTCAGGTGGGTCGACACCTCTGACTTGAGCGCAGTACTGTGTCTGGCCTCTGACTGCCGGGGTCCGGAGGAAGCCCCCAGGAATGGTGTGGACACTCGGGGGCGGGAGCTGTGCTTTTCGTGTTGTGTTAGGTCCATGTGCTGCAGTGTGGGGTTGAAAATGTGATGTAAACTCCAGCCATCGGTGAATGTTGTAAACAGCAGGACTCGAGTCAGGTTCCCACCCAGCTCACTGCCTTCAGTTCAGAACCGACGCCGAGCTCACCCTTCTGCGGGCTTTCCAAGGTGGGAATCCCGTGACGGGAGATTGCCGTCTTTCTCCACAGAGCGGCTGGTGCATTCGAACCGCCGCAGCGCTTGGCCTGTGGTGGGCAGGTCGGCTCTCTACGCACTGCACCGCAGAAGCGTTGTCAGCCCCGACGTGTAACACCGCTTCCGGAGCAGGCATTAATTCTGCTTTTCCTCTTCCCCAGAACATCTCCCCCGGCTCCAGCCCAGACCGTACTCGTGCGCCAGGTACTGACAGATGGGGTGTTGGGCAGGGCATCTCCCCAGAGCTCAGACACCCTTCCTGAGCTGCCTCTCACCCTCGGGGAGCACTGGGAGATTCGGGAAGACAGTCCTAAGTGATGGGCTGGCCAGAGGGAGAGCCGTAGACATCAGAATGATACTGTCCAGTAGATTACCAGGTCATCTGTAGTCCTGACCCGTCCTCTCCTGAGTCTGTCCCCATGGACACTGCCC
>NW_006400125.1:1418854-1420085 GCF_000299155.1 Elephantulus edwardii
TCCTGACCCCATCCTCTCCTGAGTCCATCCCCATGGACACTGCCCAGCACGTGGGTTCTGTAGTCCTGACCCCGTCCTGTCCTGAGTTCCTTCCTATGGACGCTGTCCAACATGTGGGTTCTTTAATCCCAGCCCTGTCCTGTCCTGAGGCCATCCCCACAGACACAGTGGGGACCCTGGCCCCCTGGCAGGCACTGACTGGGAGCTTCCTGGAGCAGTTGGGGTGTCAGGAGCTTGTAGGCCCCCTGGGTGGCTGTTTGGTGGGAGATGAAGGCAGGTGGTGCCTGGATGGAAGTGCCCTGAGCTCCTGTAAACTCGGGTGAGGTTGGCTGGCTACCAAGCCCCCACTTAGTGTCCCCTCTGTCTTCCAGCTCCAGCCTCTCTCACCCGGGGAAGCTGCACTTTGTGTTCAACATTGTGGAGTTTCTGTCGCCCATCCCGGCGGTAGCCCGACGGCGGGGCGTGTGCACGGGCTGGCTGGCCACGCTGGCGGCCACACTCCTTCAGCCAGATGCCCTTGGGCCAGCTGCGGACGGCGGGCATGGCCCAGCTCCCCAGGTAGCCAACAGCATGTGACCCCAGGCCGTTCCCCGCGGGTGGTCCTGCTGGGAGGGACCGTGGTTCCCTGGATTCACGGTGGGCATGCAGGCGTGCGCTGGCCGGAAGCTGTGCTGCCCGATTGCTAATCGTTTGAGGGCAGCTTGTTCTTGGTCATTGTTTAGTCGGCTTTCAAACTCTTCATGGTTTGTTTGATATTCCAGATCTCCATCTCTCCTCGACCCATAAACCCCTTCCGCTTCCCAGAAGACCCCTTAATCCCGGTGGTCATGGTGGGCCCGGGCACCGGCGTGGCCCCCTTCATCGGCTTCCTGCACCACAGGTGAGCCAGGCTGCGGGGAGGCAGCAGGAACGTGTCCCCTGGACAGGGCGGGACAGCAGGTGGGCAGTGGGAGCATGTCCCCTGGACTGGGCGGGGACAGCAGGTGACCAGGTGCACAGCAGGAGCAAATCCCGTTGGTGCTTGGCAGGTGGACAGGCAGCAGAGCATGTCCCCTGGTCTGGGCGGGGACAGCAAGTGGCTGGGTGGGCGGGCAGCAGCAGCATGTCCTCTGAACTGGGCAGGGACAGCAGGTGGTCAGGTGGGCGGGCAGCAGGAGCATGTCCTCTGAACTGGGCGGGGACAGCAGGTGGTCAGGTGGGCGGGCAGTGGGAGCATGGGCCCTGGTCTGGG
>NW_006400125.1:1420701-1421237 GCF_000299155.1 Elephantulus edwardii
GGGACAGCAGGTGGTCAGGTGGGCGGGCAGTGGGAGCATGTCCCCTGGACTGGGCGGGGACAGCAGGTGGTCAGGTGGGTGGGCAGTCGGAGCATGTCCTCTGAACTGGGCGGGGACAGCAGTGGCCGCTGTGGTTTCTGCAGTAGTTCTGAGGCTCTGGAGCCTTGGTTGTGAAGTTCTGGAAAGGTGATTTTCTGACGTGTGAGAGTGTGAAGGCCCCTGGCCCGGCGTGCTGGGGAGCACACGGCTGTCGAGGGCAGACCCGCTTCAACACGGCCCTTGGGTTTTCCCGTGAGTGTTACTCAGCGGCATCGTGGTGACTTTGCTTTGTGTGGTTATGAGTAAGGTGCACGCACGGGATGAAGGCAAGTGCGTGTGATCTTGGACACACGTGGTCAACATGCACATGTGATCACCGTGTGCTCATTTGTCATTAAGGCCGCACGTGTGACTCCACATACAGAAGGGGCTGATGCAGGTGTGACTCAGGTGTAGACGGAGCTGGGGCTCAGGTGTGTGTGACTCACGGTGTAGAC
>NW_006400125.1:1422082-1428301 GCF_000299155.1 Elephantulus edwardii
GGGGCTCAGGTGTGACTCACAGGTGTAGACGGAGCTGGGGCTCAGGTGTGTGTGACTCACGGTGTAGACGGAGCTGGGGCTCAGGTGTGACTCACGGTGTAGACGGAGCTGGGGCTCAGGTGTGACTCACAGGTACTGGTGGAACTGGGGCTCAGGTGTGACTCACAGGTGTAGGCGGACCTGCTGCTCACCGGGCCAGGCCGTCTCCAGAAGCCCGTGTGGGGTGTGTGTTGTTTGCACAGAGGTCCCGCAGTCAGGGGTCCCTGGTATGTAACGACACCCATCACTGTGTTCCTTAACTAGTGGCCGCGCTCCCCACAGGCCGGTGCCAGAGGTTTCCCTGCCAGCCTTGGGGGGGTTCTCCTGCCTGATGTTAAGGGTGAAGCTTGGACCCCAGCCTGTTTGATGTAAAGAGGAAATAGAACTATTCTGTTGAGGAGCTGTCCTCCTCCACCCTCGTGTGCTGTTCCCCAAACGGTGGAATTCCCTTCTCATAAAGCCACCTTGTCGTCTCGTGTGGCCGCTAGTCCCTCCCGTGGACAGCAGATGCACAGAGCTGGCCACGGGCCCTCATGGCCTGTGACTGGGAGTAGGGCTATCCCCCTGCCCTGTGGACAGCAGACATGCAGAGCTGGCCATGGGTGCCAGCGGCCTGGGTTTGGGAGCGGGGCTGTCCCCCTGCCCTGTGGACAGCAGACGGCCCTAGTGGCCTGGGTTTGGGAGCGAGGATCAGCCGGTATGTTCCCCTCGTTCCCTGAGAGTCAGCACTGAAGGGATTTGGTGGAGGAACGGCTGTGTGTTGGCTGGACTGTGCATCACATCGTCCTGGATGTGTGCGTGGTCTGGACGTGCAGCCACCCCAGCTCGCTGACCATGACACCCTGTGGACCGTGACACCTGCGGACCGTGACACCTGCGGTCTGTGACACCTGTGGACCGTGACACCTGCATTCTGTGACACCTGTGGACCGTGACACCTGTGGACCGTGACACCCTGTGGACCGTGACACCCTGTGGACCGTGACACCTGCGGACCGTGACACCTGCATTCTGTGACACCTGTGGACCGTGACACCTGTGGACCATGACACCCTGTGGTCCGTGACCCACCCACATCCATCAGCCTGGCCTAGGTGTTTCCTCACAGAAGCAGATGGTGGTCCCACGTGGTATTCATGGTGAACCTGTGACTTTGACCTCTGTTTAGGGAGAAACTCCAGGAGCAGCGCCCGGGGGTGAACTTTGGGGCGACGTGGCTGTTTTTTGGCTGCAGACATCGGGACCGGGACTACCTGTTCAGGTGCGGTGGTGCTGACTCCGGGGTGGGACCCCGCCTTGGGCTTCCCCCCGAGTGGCAGGCACCCCGTGACCTCTGTCGTTCTGTCCCAGGGAGGAGCTCCAGCACTTCCTGCAGCAGGGGGTCCTGACCCACCTGAAGGTGTCCTTCTCGCGGGAGCCGGTGGGCGAGGACACAGCTGCGCCCAGGTACGTGCAGGACAATCTGCGGCTCCACGCCGGCCAGGTGGCCCAGGTCCTGCTCCACGGGAACGGCTCGCTGTACGTGTGCGGGTGAGTGACCTCGGGCTTCCCGGGCAGGGCCAGCAGGGGGGGTCTCGCCGTGTGGCCACGAGGCTGGACTCCCAGGTCAGCTTGGGCAGGCTTGTCCTGAGAGGGCCGGGCGTCCCCTTGAGGCCAGGACATTGTGACAGTCCGTTCTCGGATGAGAGAGCTTTGTGGCCTGCCACCTGCCTCAGGGCTTTTCTCACGGTGTGTGTGCGACAGGTGTGAGTGTTCACGCACTGTGCCCCTTTGTCAGCAGTGTCTGTGTGCAGGTGTGTCCGGGAGTGGTGTATATACGTGGGAATGTTTCTCACAGGTGTACAGATGTGTACAGGTGAGTGTGCACGCGCACAAGTGTGGAGTGTCCACCTGGTGTACGTCTTTGTCAGGAGTGAGAGTGTGTGTGTCTGCAGGATGTGTCCAGGTGTGCATACATATAGGAGCACTTCCCACGGGTGTGCAGATGTGGGTGTGCACAGGTGAGTGTATGTGTGCAGGGGTGTGTGTGTCTCCACAGGAGTGGTGTATACACGTGGGTGTGTTTCCCACAGGTGTACATGTGTGTGCAGGGTGTGCGCACAGGTGTGATGTATACACGGGTACATTTCTCACCGGTGCACATATGTGTGAGGGAGATGTGCGCACAGGTGTGGTCATACATGTGGGTACATTTCTCATGGGTGTATATGTGTGTGTGTGAAGGGGTGTAGGTGTGCAGGTGGGTGTATGTGTGTGAAGGAGTGTAGGTGTGCAGGTGGGTGTATGTGTGTGTCAGGGGTGTGCACGCACAGGCATGTCACACACCAGCGTTCATTCCTCGCGGGTGTATAAATGTGTGTGAAGGACTGCAGGTGAGTGTCCCAGGCGTTGCCTGTGTGCATGTCCCAGTTGGTCCGTCGAGGGTGAGCTCAGGGCATCCAGAACCCTTGCCTTCACCTCATCAGGGGGGCTGGACGGCCGTGGGCAGGTGCAGAGGCTGGAGGTTTGGCACCGAGCGGCCTTGTGCAGGATGCCATGGTCAGCGTGGCTTCAGTGCGCCCCCCATGCGTGTCCCTGAGCAGGGCGGGGCGTGGCGCGTGGGAAATGGAGGCAGGATGGAGATGCCGAGACAGCGTGGAGACTCGATTCTGGCTCCGGCTAACTGTCTGTTCCTCTCCTAGAGATGCTAAGAACATGGCCAAGGATGTGAGCGAGGCCCTGGTGGACATGGTGAGTGCTGAGGCCGGGCTGCAGAGGCTGGAGGCGCTGCGGACGCTGGCCGCCTGGAAGGAGGAGGGCCGCTACCTCCAGGACGTGTGGTCATAGGCGCCGGGAATGAAACCCCGAGGCCGGGAACAGAAGGCCGAGGCCGTCTCCTCATCCCTGAAGCCCCTGCCTGCTGCACAGCCCCTCCCTCCCGCCGTGACCCTCCCATGGTGGATGGTGCCCTTGCCGCGGTGCACGATGTCCCTCCCGCCGTGCCCCTCCCGTGGTGGATGGTGCCCTTGCCGCAGTGCACGGTGCCCCTCCCGCGGTGCCCCCTCCCTCCCGCCGTGCCCCTCCCGAGGTGCCCCCTCCCTCCCTCCGTGCCCCTCTGCGGTGCCCCTGCCGCGCCTGCGCCCAGCTCCGGGGCTCTGCTCTGCAGGTGGACACAGGCCATGAGAAGGGCCCAGGGCCTGGGGTCAGTCACACTGTGAACCGATGCCGCCAAAGACTAAGCCGTGTGGACTCTGGTTATCAACCCCTGTATTTAAACCGTCCGCGTTCCCTTCTCAAGTTATTGTCACCTTGTCAGACGGTTCCTCATTACCACAGCTCTACTCTGACTTAGAGAATATTTTCAGATTGCTTACGGGATTTTGTAAATGATGATGGAACATGACATCTATTTGGAAATCCTGCCTGGTGGCTGTTAGTGACGTGACTTCTTTTAGCTCCTGCTTGTGCTCTCTGGGGGCCGTGGTGGGTGGTCTCGGTGGGGCCGCCTTGTTGGCTGGGCCTCCCTCTGGGCCTCCCTGCCTCTCCTGTAGCACCTCACCCTGGTCTGCTTTCCCCCACACTTCCTCTTTCCTTCCCTGACTCACCTCACTCAGGCTCGGCAATGAGGGGCCTGATGGCTGCCCCCCCCCCCCCATGACCACTGGCCTCGCGGCCACTGCTGCTTGGGATTTTCCTGCTGTGGCGCTCACCTCTGCGGAGGTGGTGCCCTCCCTGGGCAGGCTGAGCCCTGCCCTTCCCACCTGTGCTGTCTGGAAGCTCAGAGGCTGGGTTAGTGTCACGGGGTCATGTCATGGTGTTGCCGGCCCCGCCCAGCACCTGAGTCCTGCCCTTCACACCTGTTCTAGGTGGAGGCCTGGTCTAAACGGTCACAGATTCCCAGCCGCCCATGAGCTGGTGTCTCGATGCCTCGCTTTGTCTGAGGGTCAGCCAGATACTCTTTCTATCCAGAGATTGGCATTTCAGGAACACACAGGGGTCAGTGTCACAGTTAACAGTAACAGCGAGAACACAGTGACAACAGGAAAAGCCACCTGTCATTTTCAGCAAGACAGCTGACGGAAATGGAGGAGTGAGAATTTCTCACCTGTGGCTGTTCTTCGTGTTCTCCAGTCTGATGTGTGTGTGTGTGTTTTCTGGTAGAATCGGTCTCCAAAATATAGTACAAAGAGACACATGAAGCCTTCCACACGCAGTCATCCTTACACCCGGAATGTGTCGGACGGAACAGGCTCAGAGGGGAAACCTAGGCCAGCAGAGCCTGGAGGCACGACTGTCCGGAACATGTGTCCACTTGTCCAGTGTGAGACACCTGGTCAGACCCACAATATCCCGGGGGATAGTTCACAGGCACCTGGGGCTTCTTGTTGGGAGACATTGCACCGTCTGGATTTGAAATACTTGTCAGCAGGTCAGAACAGGTCTGCCCAGACCATCACCCATGGAGACATATATTATAAGCATGTGAGTTCTAGAACACTTCCCTGCACCATGCGAAACCTGTACCTAGACCGGGAGGCAGCCGTTCAGAGAGCAGGGGAGCCTATGTGGTTTAGAACCACAGGTTTGTGTCACCTGTATCTCTTACCATACCTAGTCACGTTAGGGGCTGCGTGAATGACGCAGGCAGCTGCCCTGTATGGAGAATGTTCATCAAGTGACACAGGCAGCTGCCCCGCACAGAGGGCTCGTCAAGTGACACAGGCAGCTGCCCCATATGGAGAGTGTTCATCAAGTGACGCAGGCAGCTGCCCCGCACGGAGGGCTCATCAGGGCTGGAGGGAAGCTCCCCAAGATGGCCCAGCCTTGCTGGCACTTACTTGCAGATCAAAGACTTCATCGAGCCTTCACCAAGTTACATTTCAGCATCAAGAAAACTCCTCGCCGGTGGACCGTTAGGATCATGATGGATGGAGAAATGATTGATGCTGTCAAAATCTCCTCTTGGATCCACAGTCCACACCCGCGGTCAGTGCTGTCGGCAGGTGCGCTCAGGGTGGCTGTGACCCGTGCTGACCGTGTGAACAGCGGGTTTGCCTCCTGCCCTGCCCCGCCCTCACGATTGGTCATGCCCAGGCCCGTGGCCGCGTCTCTGTGCCTGGTTATCGAGTAGAGGGTCTTCCTCTCTTTGGGGGCCTCCTGCCTCACCCTGCGTGAGGTCGTCTCCAAAGTCTGGACCCTCCTGACAACATGCCCAGAGCGTGAAGGGGCCCCGTGCTTGCTGGAAAGAACACCCGGTGGCCCTTCCTGGGGCGGGCAAGCTTGCTCGTTAACTGGCGATCTGTGGGAGAGTCAGTACTCCTCACCAGCACCCCAGTTCAAAGCATCCGTCCCTCAGCCTTCATCGTCCGACTTTCAGATGCGTAAAAAGGAAGCAGTTGAAAACGCTGAGGCTTGGGCCAAGCTCACCTTGGCCTTGAACTGAGCGTCCTTGCTCTGCCCAGTGCAGCGCGCCTGTCAGATCACTGCACTGTGGTGACTGGCACGTTGCCATGATCCTGGAAGCTGTGTCACCAGCATTTCAAGTGTCAGCGTGGTCACCTGTAGTGATCAGGTTTCAGCAGGGCTTGTGGACCGAGATGTAGGACCGATGGTCCATTTCTGAAATAACAGAGCCTCGGGATCCCTGCGAATGACAAGGTGATGCCCTGGTGACAGCGTCCGAGCAATCACAGGCTGTGCTGCATTTGACGGCTCTGTCAAGGGCCACGTTAAAATGCTGGAGTGAAGGTGGCCATCTAAAGAGGGTGCTGTCCCATCACCGATGCTTTGCTACTCCCCGCTGGCCCCTGTTCTGACTCCTAGTGCCCCTCACCGTTTGTGTTTCCAAAGCTGTAATCCGACCCAGAGATGTCCACCACCCTCCTGCGGACCTGGAGACACAGTCTCTGGCTTAGCACCCTATGAACTGTGTCCCTGAAGCTCCCCCTCCACCCAGGGGCGCCGATATGTGGGTGTGGTTCATGGCTAGCACCTTACGGACTGTCCCCGAAGCTCCACCCAGGGGCGCCGATATGTGGGTGTGGTTCATGGCTAGCACCTTGCAGACTGTCCCCGAAGCTCCATCCAGGGGTGCTGATCTGTGGACGTGGTTCACAGCACCTTACAGACTGTCCCCGAAGCTCCATCCAGGGGCGCCGATATGTGGGTGTGGTTCATGGCTAGCACCTTGCAGACTGTCCC
>NW_006400125.1:1428586-1431954 GCF_000299155.1 Elephantulus edwardii
CAGACTGTCCCCGAAGCTCCACCCAGGGGTGCTGATCTGTGGACGTGGTTCACAGCACCTTACAGACTGTCCCCGAAGCTCCACCCAGGGGTGCTGATCTGTGGACGTGGGTCACAGCACCTGACAGACCGTCCCCGAAGCTCCATCCAGGGGTGCTGATCTGTGGATGTGGGTCACAGCACCTTACAGACCGTCCCCGAAGCTCCCCCTCCACCCAGGGGCACCGTGGACGTGGCTCACAGACAACACTCGAGATTTCCTGACGAAGTAACAACTCCTCCAGTTCCGGTCGGAAACACCAAGCACAGATTCTTCAATGTGGACACGTCAGAAGTGCCTCTCACTGCTGCCCAGGAATTTCTGGGGGTCAGTGTCGAATCTCACAGCCCTGCAGACCCGGTGGGGCACTGTTCCCCTGCACACGGGGAGCCCACACGTCACGACCAGCAGCACGAACAGCAGGACAGACAGGACACTCGGCAAGCGTGCAGGTGGGCTTCACATGTGCCCACTTCTCGTTTCACCGTCTTTGACTTAGCACCAACTCGGAGCTGGTCCTCTGTTGAGTTTCAAAGGTGGAAAATCACACAGGAGATTGTCCATCTTTCTCTCAAAAGAGCTGCTGGTGGGTTCCGACCTCCAGAGAGGGGCAGCTTTGGGTTAACAGCACGACTTCCTACGGACAAGGCCCAGAGTCCACATTTAACAGCACAGCTGAGCCGGATTGCCATTTACAGAACTTTAAAACTGACAACTTCAGTGTCTAAATCCTTTTCTCTTCACACTGAGTATCACAGCATAGACCATTCTTGATAAAGATAGAACCCATTCAATGTGTACTCTGGGAATTAGCCCGGAAGTTCATTACTAACTTGGGGGGACGTTGAGTGTGACCCATAGCACCCCTGGGAACAACATATCTGAACTCTGTGCTGTCCTCACACCTCCTAACACTCTCGAGCCCTTTGCTGCAGTCACTGTGTCAATCCGCCTGGTTGAAGGTCTTCCTTTCACCGACCCTCCACCTTCCCAAGCATGATGTCCCTCTCCAAGGAGCAGCCTCTCCTAGCAGCATGCCCAAAGCAGTGAGATGAAGCTTTGTCATCTCTGCCTGCAAGGAGCACTCTGGCTGCACCTTCTACAAGACATCTATGTTTGTTCTCTTGACACTTCACAGGATGTTTGGTGCTCTTCTCCAACACCACAGCTCAAGGGCTTCAGAAGTCATCTTCTGTCATCCTTACTCTTTGTCCAGCTTTCAGATGCACAGCAAGTGATCGGAAAGACCATGGCCTGAATCAGGTGCACCTTAATCCTCAAATGGACATTGCTCCTCAATAATTTGGAGAGGGCCCTAACTGCAGACTTCCCCAGTGCACTACGTCTCTTACGTCTCTTGATCCGCCTGCTGGTTCCAAGGGTGTTGATTTTGGATCCAAGAAAGATAAAGCTGTTGACAGTTTTACTCTTTTCTCCATCCCCGTAACGTTTCAGTCTCTTGTGTACCGTCGAATCATAACTGACCCATAGCTAACGTTCCGTGGGTTTTCAGAGATTGAGCAGAGGGAGATTGCCCATCCTTCTTCTCCCACAGAGCTGCTGGTGAATTAGAAGCGCATGCCTTCAGGATTCCAACGCAGCTTCTTACCACTAGGTCACCAGAGCTGAGTGAATTATTCGTGAGGCCAGACTATATATGAAGAAGAATGTGGCATCAGGATTGGAGAAAGATTCATCAACAACCTGTGCAATGCAGGCATGTGAGGAGGACTTGAAGTGCTTGCTGCAGAAGATCAAGGCCTACAGCCTTCCTTTACTACAGGACCAGCAGTCAACATCGTAGTAGATGGAAAAAGGTGGACGCTGTTGATGGTTTCATCCTGTGTGGATCAACAGTCAACACCCCTGGTACCAGCAGTCAAGAAATCAGGAAATGTATTGCATTGGGCAAGTCCACTGTCAGGGACCTCCTCAACATGTTGAAGAACAGTGATATCAGTTCGAAGACTAAGGTGTGCCTGACTCAGGCCACGGTCTTCTCCGTCACCTGCCATGTATCAGCAAGCTGGACAGGGAATAAAGGTGATGGAAGAATTGATGCCTTTGAGTTGCGGTGCTAGAGAAGAACACCGAATATCCTGTGGATACTTTGCCAAAAGAACAAACAGCTCTATCTTGGGGAACTTGCAGCCAGGGGGCTCCTTGGAAGCAAAGATGGTGAAGCTTTGTATTTCACATTTGGGGCACGTAGCTAGGTAAGACTGTTTCTTGGAAAGTGGCATCATGCACGGGAAGATGGTGATCGAGGAAGACACCCCCCCAACAAATTGGATTGACACAGTGACTTCAGCAGTGGGCTCTGATGTGTCAGAAATGATGAGGCTGGCACAGGATAGGCAGGGTTGAAGTCGGCTGTTCATAGGGTCCCTATGAGTTATACTCAACTTGATGGCACCTAACAGTAACAACAGTCAGGATGTCGACCATCAGTCAGGTAGTGAGAATTTCTGTTTTCTTGACACTGAGATGCAATCCATATTGAAGGCAGTATTCCTTGATCTTCTGCAACAAGTGCTTCAAGTCCTCCTCACTTTCAGCAAGCAAGGTTGTGTCATCTGCATAGCATAGGTTGTTGAGTCTTCCGATCCTGATGTCCCTTCTCTGTACAGTCCAGATTCTTGAATAATTTGCTTAGCATACTGATTGAATAGGTATGGAGAAAGGATTCAACCCGGATACACTGCCTCTCTAATTTTAAACCCTGTAGAGGGGTTTCAGGCCTTTTGTTCATAGAGTCTCTATGAGTCGTGCTTGACTTGAAGGCAATCAACATCAACAGTGTTCCCTTAGGGAACTCTGAAGGCCGAGTGGCAAGAAGCTGGGCTGCAATCCCGACACGCAGTGTGAGGCCACCAGCTGCTCAACAGGACAAGTTTCCTCCCACATGATTAACTGCCTCTGAAGACCCGCTGAAGGGTCAGCTATGGGCCAGTTTTGACTATGGTACACAACAACCACCACCACCGTGTTCCTTTGCTCTGGCCGCACAACAGCCTCTTGGTCTAGGTTCAGGTTTTACATGAGCACAATTAAGTGTTCTGGGATTCCAATTCTTCTCAGTGTCAACCATAATTTATGATCCACACAGGTCACATGCCTTTGGCTAATTACTAAATGGAACTAGGGTAATCTTAAAATATTTGGTAAATGCTCAACACAGTAAATAATGCATGAGTTAAGCATAAATAACAAGGAGAATTGGAAACTATTTTGATGAAGGAAAAAGGGAGAAGTTTACATTTATAACCAGCTCATTGTCTATACTGAACTGAGCTGCGTGCTGGTGGGATACTGGAGGCCGTGTCTGT
>NW_006400125.1:1432196-1434062 GCF_000299155.1 Elephantulus edwardii
GTGTCGGCGGGACCTGGAGGCCGTGTCTGTACTGAGCTGAGTGTCGGCGGGACCTGGAGGCCGTGTCTGTACTGAGCTGAGTGTCGGCGGGATGCTGGAGGCCGTGTCTGTACTGAGCTGAGTGTTGGTGAGACCTGGAGGCCGTGTCTGTACTGAGCTGACTGCTGGCGGGATGCTAGAGGCTGTGTCTGTACTGAGTTGAATCGTGTGCTTGTGGGATGCTGAGAGCCGTTGACATTTCACATCAGCCGGGACGCCTGTGGCAGACGAGGTTCAGCTGAGCCTCCACGGTTAGATCAGGAGGAAAGCACGAGGGAGGCACTGCAGATTAGCCCCTAACCACCTGCAAGGCACCGCAGATGCTGTCCTCCCTTCCTTCCCACATCTCATCAGAAGGGCTCACTAGTTGGAAGAGGACTTCATTTGTTGGATGCCAAAGAAGACCCTTCGTTAGCTGCCGGGGCACAGGACCCACCAGAATGCATTTTGATGAAGTGAGACCGGTGCAGGACTGAGGTCGCCACAGGTCTACGCTGGCTTAGCACTAGAAGTAAAGTATTGTTTGCAGCCGAGTACGGATAGGCCACAGCCTTTAGAACGATTCCAGCGGCAGCATCCGTTAGTAGCTGGAAGAGGAAGCCCCTCAATCCGGTGGACGGACACAGTGACAGCAGCAGTGGGCTCCGCTGTGTCAGAGATGGTGGGGACGGCACAGCACAGGACGGGGTTCAGATTTGTTGTTGATAGGGCGGCTGTGGGTCATGTTCAGTGGTACGTAAAACAACAGTTCTGGACCAACAGGCAGCATCGTCATAGATGGAGAAAAGGTTGAAGTTGTCAACCTTTTACGTGGATTCACAGTCAACACACATGGATAACCGTTAAGAAATCAAAATGCGCGTTGCATTGGGAAAATTGGTCAAGTCCTCCAAGGTGCTAAAGTGCAGTGACACCAGCTTGAAGATCAAGATGGGCTGCATCCAACTCATGATACCTTCAGTTGCTTCCTGGGCACATGTGGAAGTTGACCATGAGTAAGGATGACAAAAAAATGTGATGCCTTGAACTGTGGTGTTGGAGAAGAGAACTGCCAAAGGAACATGCAGTCTCCTCTTGGAAGAAGTGCAATCACATGCGCCTCAGAGGCGAGGATGGGGAAACGGGCTCACGGGCTAGGAGCGTGTTGTCAAGGGAGCCACTCCTTGGACAAAGACATCATGCTGGGAAGGTGGGGTCAGAGGCAGAGAAAACCTTCAACAGGATACACTGACGCAGTGACTCTAATACGGCTCAAGCGTCCTAGAGATGGTGAGGTGGTGCCGACAGGGAAGGTTCAGACGCTCAGCGGAGCTGGGAGCCGTAACGAACTCGACAGCTAGCAGCCACGTTGTTGACAGCAGCGCACAACAAACTTTCTCTTTCATGTTTATAGGTTTACATTTTTTTAAAACTTAATTCACTTTCTTTGTGTACAAAATCCACTACGTAGTGGCCACAGCTGGAGCCTGGGTTCTCCTGCACAGAGACTCTGGTGTGAGTCTTTACAAGGTGGTCAGCGAGTTCCTGGCAGGCAGACTTGGTGAACACAGCCTCTTTCCAGAGATCTGGGGTCAAGTAGCTGTAGGTCTTGGAGATGGCGTCCAGGGTGGCCTTGGTGAAGTTATCCAGGGTAGCCACGCAGTCCCTGGCTGAGGTGTAGCAATCTTCAATTCCAGCCATCGGCAGCAGCTTCTTACAGGGGCCGAGACGATTCCAGTGCCTCGGGGTGCAGGGATCAGACGCACCAACACACAGCCATGGTTTTGTTTTTTGTTTTTTATTATTAATTTCAATGAACATTTACAGAGATTGTGGATTTCCATTCAT
>NW_006400125.1:1434470-1437855 GCF_000299155.1 Elephantulus edwardii
GTCACCCATTTTGAATAATATTGCATGAGTTCCTTGTTTTTCAATGCAGCATAGGATTCCATTGTGTGAATATGCCACAGCTTCTCTATCCATTTGTTTGTTGATGGGCACTTAGGTTGTTTCCAACTCCTTGCTACTGTGAACAAAGCCGTGATAAACATGGGTGTGCATATATCTTCTTGAATGTCAGTTATAGTGTTTTTTAAAAGATAAAATACAGCCAAAGTTGAAAGTAGAATCCGTTTTGATTTAGTAACATCCTTGACTTACTTCTCCTCAGCGATGTTAACACTATTGGTAGGTCCCTTCTCGGTCCTTCTGACTGGCCGTGGCCACCTTGTACTACAGAGTGGACATGGCTGGCCCTGTGCCAGCCCCTTCCTCACTGCTGAGTCTCCACACTCTGTTGCAGTCGCTGTATCTGGTCACCTACCCGAGGGGCTTCTTGTCCGTTCACCCTCCATCAGGCATGATGTCTTTCTCCAGGGCTTGGCCCCTCCTGATCACACATCCAGAGGCCTGCGGAGGAAGCCTGGCTTTCTAAGGAGCATGGTGTCTGCACAGCTCCCAGGAGCCACGATCACCTGACATCAGCACCGACAGCCCTCGCTCTCTGGTGACTTCTGAAGCCAGCTTCAATTTCTGGCAGTTTCCTGTTCAGGTACTGCTCCAGCTATTTTAAAGTAATCACCATCAGGCATTAACCTCGTGTGTGATCTTAATGACATTGTGAATTCTTAATTCAGTTAGATCATCACTCTTCAGGATGTGTTTGAATATGGATCTTTGAACAGATAGACTCAGTTACTGTCTTCTCACTTGTTTCACAGACCAGTGAGCACACCCAGGGCTACGTCTCTTTGTTGAAAAATCTCAGTGAACTTTCTATCAATTCCCGGGGTATTAATTTGTTATTTAGTTTTGTTTTCCTCGATTTTATTTTTTTAGATTTTTAAAATTTTGTTTCATTCATGTTCCTTGTTTTATTCCCTCTCCCTCCCTCCAGCCACCAAACTCTGTGACCCCATGATTTCCCCCTCCCCACAGTCAGCCTCCCTGTCCCTCCGCTTCCCTCTTTGTATGTCCACACACATCTCATCCTTCTCTTTTTATGACTATGGCCTCCTGCCGTATTTGTTCTTATGCGCCCGAGTTAGTTCACTCAGCGTGAAGCACTGCAGGGTCTCATAGAGTATTTTTCAAAATTGTTGTTCCTGAGTGCTGCATAGTACTCCATTGTGTGAATGTACCACAGTTTCTCAGTCCAGTCATTTGTTGAAGGCTCTTTGGGCTGTTTCCATCTTCTTGCTATTGTGAATACACTGCTGTAAGCATCAGTGTGTAAATCTCTGTTTGTGTCTCAGTTCTGTTTTCCTTGGGATATGGAATCTCTACGTCCAGCTTTTTGAGGAAACACCAACCTGCCTTCCAGAGTGGCTGTGCCATTTTCCAGTCCCCCCAACAGTGCGTGAGAGTTCCAGTCTCTCCACTTCCTCCCAACCTCTAACGCTCGCCGTTAAACGTCTTGGTTCTGCTCCTGCCTGCGGTGCATCCTGGATTCCTTCCTCAGTCCTCTCAGTTCCCGGTCATAGGCTCCCCCCTGAACTAGCTGTGCCAAAATATGTTTAAGATTCATCTGTGTTGTTTTATGTACTGATTCTTCATTCCTTCTTCATAAGTGGTACGCCGTTCTACGAATGAACCACCACCCGTTAAACCACTGGTGGGTGAGTGCGTGGAAATGCTTCTGCTGCTGCCAGGTGCCCGTAGGAGGCTTACACCTCGTGACAGCCCCTGCACACTGCAGTCTCGCAGGTATCCACTGGGCTCTTCTGGCTCCTGGCTGGGCCCGCCTTGCCCTTCACTGCTGAGCGCCACCTGTACAATGGGCACCATGCAGCACGCACGTGGGGGACGCCACGGAGAGACACGTCGGCTTCCCCCAGCTTTGATGTCTTTGATCTAAGTGGTTACAAACATTTGCGGGAAGACTCATTCTGTGGACACCAGTTTTATACTTGTCTGGGCAAAAATCTAGGAGCGAGCTTTCTGGGTCCTCCACAAATGTATTTTTTTAAAGAATTTCTTTTTTTAAAATTTATTTTATTTCATTATTTTTTGTGTGTACCGTCAAATCAGATCTGACTGGTACAGGAGGAGATTGTCTCTCCTTCAGCAGAGCATCTGGTGGATTCGAACCGTGTATCTCTGAGATTGCAGTTGCAGCTTCTTGCCACTAGGCCACCAGAGCTCACCCACAAATGTATTTTAAACTTTATTAGAGAACAGTCTTCTGAAATGATTATCTCGAGTTGCATCCCCATCTTCAAATCTGCGTTTGTTTTGACAGTGAAGCTCTGAGCGTTTATCCCAGTTGGACCTGCTTTGGGCACTGTCCACGTCTCCCATCGCCGAGGCATTACGCGTTACGACATTCAAATAGCATTTCAAAGCTTCAAAGCAACAGCAGAGATGAATAAAAACCATACGTGCAGCTCTCGCTGCTTCAGTTCTGCTATTCTCTGGGACCTTTTAGACAGTTCCCTCCCGGTTATGTTTTTGAAAACTTAGGAAGAAATTATTTATTCCTCTCAGCCTTACCTCCTGGATAACAGATGCTTCTCATTACAGGTAGGACAGTGGGGGGACTGTCCCCGCGGCTGCCGTGTTCATTAGGAGGCCCCGCCTGCTGGAAAGACAGGCTTTGAAAGGCTGAGCTCACCTTTGAAGTGCAGTGCAGTGCAGCCCGGCCTGGGCTCAGTCCTCCCAGGGTTTGTGCGCTGCTGTGTGGGATGCTTTTCTCTCTCTCCTCCTGTGAAATCTTAGAAAACCAGAAACAGGCCCAAGGAGGTGAAGTGAAGGGTGGAATGCCGTCTACAAAGGCGGTGCTCTAAACCCTACTTAGGGGATTTTGAAGCTTGCAAGCAGCTATCTATGGCGTAAGTGCTGGTTTCTCCCTGTCAGGAAAAAAGGAGAAGGAAGAAACTAAAGATGTACAGAAACAATCTAAAGGACTAACGAACCACTCCAACCTTGACCTTCAGGACTGATGAGACCAGAGCACCTGACAGCTCCCAGCTCCCACTGCACCCTCCAACCTTGACCTTCGTGACTCTGTTGAGACCAGAGCACCTGACAGCTCTCATCTCCTGCCACACCCTCCAACCTTGACCTTCAGGACTGATGAGACCAGAACACCTGATGGCTCCCAGCTCCTGCTGTACCCTCCAACCTTGACCTTTGTGGCTGATGAGACCAGAACACCTGACAGCTCCCATCTCCTGCTGCACCCTCCAACCTTGACCTTCGTGACTCTGTTGAGACCAGAGCACCTGACAGCTCCCATCTCCCGCCTGCGTCCTCCAACCTTGACCTTCGTGACTCT
>NW_006400125.1:1437955-1456910 GCF_000299155.1 Elephantulus edwardii
ACCTTCGTGACTCTGTTGAGACCAGAGCACCTGACAGCTCCCATCTCCCGCCTGCGTCCTCCAACCTTGACCTTCGTGACTCTGTTGAGACCAGAACACCTGACAGCTCCCATCTCCCGCCGCACCCTCCAACCCTGACTGATGAGACCAGAGCACCTGGGTGGCCCCCAGCTCCCATTGCTGGCTACTTGAAAAAGGATCATAGTAGAGGTCTGTGGATGGGGTGGGTGACAACGTGGGATGAAGCTCCAGACACAGCCATGACCAGGTCTGCCGGCCTGGTAGACTCTAGGGAATCCCTGAGACCAAGGCTTAAGTTGCACTTTAAACCCAGAATTGGGAGCATTCCTTTGGCTCGACCTTCAGCCACCCAGAACCTTCTTCTCGTCCATGCCGTTGAGCTGGAATCAACACAAGGCCGGCCCTGCAGTCGCTGCGTTTACCGGCTTGGCAAACCCGCTGGAGGATCAGCTGTGAATTGGTTTGGGTTGGCAGCAAGCGTTTGAGTGAGTTGAAGTATTGCTGAATGCCAAAATAACCAGGCAGGATTCTTTAAGAGTGTGTTTATGATGAGAATTGTGCCATGAGGGACGCGGCCCTAGCTGGACGCAAGTTCATCTGAGCAGAGAGACCGTTTAACTGCAGTGAGTAATGAAGTTCTCAGCAACTGGTGTAGTGAGAGACAAGGGTATAAAAGTGGTATGCAGAGCAGATCATCCAAGATGATGTACAAGGAGGAATGTGGCATCAGGACTGGAGGAAGATTCATCAGCAACCTGCGTTATGCGATGACACAACCCTGCTTGCTGAAACTGAGGAGGACCTGAAGCGCTTGCTGCAGAAGGTCAAGGACTGCAGCCTACAATATGGATTGAAGCTCAATATCAAGAAAACAAAGATTCTCACCAGTGAGCCAATTGGCAGCATCAGTATGGATGGTGAAGAGATTGAAATAGTTAACAGTTTTAGTTTGCTTGGCCCCACAGTCAGCACTCTTGACACCAGCAGCCAGGAAATGAAAAGACAAATTGCATTGGTAAAGTCAGCTGTCAGGGACCTCTCCGGAGTACTGAGGAGCAATGAAGTCTGGATGAAGACTAAGGTGCACCTGATCTGGGCCATAGTCTTCACAATTGTGTCCTAGGCATCAGAGAGCTGGACAGTGACTAGGGATGATAGAAAAAGAATTGATGCCTTTGAGCTGTGGTGCTGGAGAAGAGTACTGAATATCCCATTGTTGGCTAGGAGAACAGACAGGGTTGTCCTGGGTGAAGCCAGAATGCTCCCTGGAGTCAAGGATTCTGAAGCTTCATCTGACATTGGCATGTTGCAAGGCGGGACCAGTCCTTGGAGAAGAATGTCATGCTTGGGAGGGTGGAATGACAGAACAAGAGAGGAAGACCCTCGATTAGATGGAGCGATTCAATGATTGGGGTAATGGGAGTAGATGTGTCAGAGACGGTGAGATTGGCACAAGGATAGAGCAGGGTTTAGGGCACTTGTACATAGGGTCGCTATGAGTTGCAAGCTACTCAACAGCACATATGTTGACAATTCTCTCTCTTTTTTTTTTTAAAATTTAGTTTGACTTTGGTTTGCTGAGTCTAAATCACTCTAACTGTTGTTGTTGTTGTTATGTGCCATCGACTCGTTTATGACTCATAGCGACCCTATGTACAAGATCCCTAAACGTCGTTCTATCCTGTGCCAACCTTGCCATCTCAAACACACTCATTCCCACCTCTCCACTCACAGAATAGGTCCATCTCCTCAAGGGTCTTCCTCTCCTGTGCTGTCCCTCCACTCTCCCAAACATGATGTCCCTCTCCAAGGACCAGTCCCTCCTTGCAACATGCCCAAAGTATGTCAGATGAAGCTTCAGAATCCTTGACTCCACGGAGCAGCCTTCTTCACCCTCTCCAGGACAAACCTGTTTGTTCTCCTAGCAATCCATGGTATATTCAACACTCGTCTCCAGCACCACAGCTCAAAGGCATCAGTTCTCTTTCTATCATCCCTATTCACTGTCCAACTCTGACGCATAGCACCTAATTGCGAAGACTATACCCGGATCAGGTTCACCTTAGTCTCCAGCCTGAGGTCGTTGCTCTTCAGTACTCTTGAGAGGTCCCTCACAGCTGACTTTCCCAACGCTATTTGTCTCCTGATTTCCTGGCTGCTGTTACCAAGAGTGTTGACTGTGGAGCCAAGTAAACTAAAACTGTTAACTATCTCAATCTCTTCACCATCCATACTGATGCTGCCAATTGGCTCACTGGTGAGAATCTTTGTTTTCTTGATATTGAGCTTCAATCCATATTGAAGACTGCAGTCCTTGACCTTCTGCAGCAAGCGCTTCAGGTCCTCCTCAGTTTCAGCAAGCAGGGTTGTGTCATCTGCATAACGTAGGTTGTTGATCATTCTTCCACCAATCCTGACACCACATTTCTCCTCATAGAGCCCAGCCTCCAGGATAATCTGTTCTGCATACAGGTTGAAAAGGTATGGAGACAAAATACATCCCTGACGGACCCCTTTCTTGATTTTGAAAATCATTCTAACTGGCAAGTTGATATACAACAGAGCTTGTTTGCCTCAGCTGAAGCTCGGTCTGATTGCTGTCAAGTCGGTGCTGATTCGCGGCCGAGCCTCCGTCAGCTGCGTTTGTAGGACTGTAGATACAGGACGGCGTGCATCCTTCCCCTTGGAGCTGCGTGTTAGCCACCAGAGAGGAAGGCCTTTGGGCGAGCAGCACGACGAGGCCAGCAGGGTGCCGTCTAATTACTTGAATTAATTACTAATTACTAACTAATTCTAATTACTTGCCAATACTTGAAGGAACAAGTCTCTTGAGTACAAGTGTTCAGCCCCCAGTCTTGGGGACACTAAGACCAGCTGGCCAAGCCCGGCCCATAGAGACACTATTTTTCATCCCATTTGAGCTCTGCTTTAAGGGAGCTCTGGTAGATGGTTGTTGTTCTGTGCCATCCAGTCACCTGCGACTCCTAGCGACCCTGTGTACGTTAGCTCTGAAACCTGCCATATCCTGAGCCAGTCTCATCGTCTCCAACCGACCTGATGCCATTTCTCCAGTCACTGAGTCAATCCACCTCATTGAGGGTCTTCCTCTCCTGCGCTGTCCCTCCACCCTCCCAAGCATGATGTCCCTCCTGGCCACGTGCCCAAAGTGTATAAGACAGAGCTTCAAAGTCCTTGCCTTCATGAAGCAGCCTTCTTTTACCCTCTCCAGGACAGACTTGTTTGTTCCCCGGGCATTCCACAGGATGTACAACACTCTTCCCCAGCACCAGAATTCAAATACATCAATTTTCTTTTGTCATCCTTAGTCAACATCAAGCTTTCTGATTCATAGCAAGTATTACCAAAGACCATGGATTGGATCGGGTGCACCTTAGTCTCAGACTGACATCGTTGCTCTTTAGTATTCGAGAGAGGTCTCTGACAGCCAATTTTCCCAGTGCAATCTGTCTTGATTTCCTGACTGCTGGTGCTAAGAGTGTTATTGTGGAACCAAGCAAACTGAAGTTAATAACAATCTCGGTCTCTTCACCATCTATCATGAAGCTGCCAATAGGTCCAGCAGTGAGAATCTTTGTTTTCTACAATCCGTATTGTAGGCTGCAGACCTTGACCTTCTGCAGCAAGCACTTCAGGTCCTCCTCATTTTCAGCAAGCAGGGTTGTGTCATCTGCATAACGCAGGTTGTTGTATGGTGTGGTGGTTGTTAGGGGCCATTGAGTTTGAGTACAACTCATAGCTACCCTACGCACAAAAGATCTGATCCCAGTCCTGTCCTGCACCATACTCTTCCTTCCTGACCCACAAGGGCCCACTGCAGCAGTCACCGTGTCAGTCCACCTGGTTGAGGGTCTTCCGCTCCTTCTCTGACCCTCCACCCTTCCCAGCATCACGTCCCTCTCCAAGGAATAGCCCCTCCTAGCAACATGTCCACAGTATGTGAGGTGAAGAAACCTCATCATTCTCGCCTCCAAAAAGCACTCAACATAGACATGTCTGTTTGCTCCTTTGGCCGTCCATGGGGTGCTCAGCGCTCTCCTCCAACAGAATGGCTCAGGTGTATGGTCTGATGTGACGTGCCCTCGAGTTGACTATGACTCATGGAGACCTTACGCACAATGGCTCTGACTCCAGCTCTGTCAGAAGCCAATCTCACCGTCTCTGACACACCTGCACTTTTTATCCTGGTTACTGTATCAATTTATCTCCTCCCGGGTAATCCTCTCCTTGCTGCCCCTTTAACCCTTCCAAGCATGTTGTTCTCCAAAGATTGGTCCCTTCTAGCTACACTCCGAAGTGTGTGAGACAGAGTCTCTAAATCCTGCCTCCAAGGAGCGGTTTGATTTCACCGTCTTGAAGACAGACCTACCTGCTAGTTCTCTTGGCAGCCCGTGGTATGTTAAAGACTCTTCTCCAGCACCACAGCTCAAGGCATCAGTTCTTCTGTCATCCTTGGTCATTGTCCATCTGTCTGATTCATAGCAAGTAATGGGGAAGACCGCAGCCTGGATCAGGCGCGCCTTAGTGTTTAGACTGACACTAAGCTTGCTCTTCAGCACCTTGGAGACGCCGCTGACAGCAGATCTCCTTAAAGCAATCTGTCTTTTGATTTCCTGATCTTGGTGCCAAGACTGTTGATTGTGGATTCAAGCAAGTTGAATTGGTTAACAATCTCAGTCTCTCCTCCCTTTGTCACGATGCTTCCAGTTGGCCCAATGGTGAGATCCTTCGTCTTCTTGATGTTGGGCTTCAATCCATATTGCATACTTCAGTCCGTGACCCTCTGCAGCAGAGGCTTCAGGCCCTCCTCCGTTCCAGCAAGAAAGGTCCTCCGTGCGCACGTGGGAACCTTGCCCGGGCCTGCTCCGTGTTCACGATGGCTGTGATACTCAGCCCAGTGCTGCAGCCTCTGTGTCCGTCCGTCCCCTTGAGAGACTTCTCCTTTATTGGTCCTCGGAGTCCCCTTAGAGGCAAGGATGACAAAGCCCAGCCTCGCTCTGGGCATGCTGTTAGGAGGGGCTATTCCTTGGAAAGGGACATCATGCTTGGAAAAGTGGAAGGCCAGTGAAAGAGAAGAAGGCCTCCCTTGTACCGTCTCCACACTGATGTAGCAGTGCACCTGAGTGTGTCATACATGACAGAGTGGCTCAGAATACGTCCAGGTTCAGATCTCTTCCTGGGTCGTCGTGAGTCATACTCAGCCTGAAGGCGCCTAACAGCAGCTTCTCGCAGTAAGTCCTTTAGCAAGGACGGGCACCTGATAGCATGCCCGAGTGTGTGAGACCAAGGTCCACCGTCTTTACCCACGAAGAGCACGCTGGTCTCACCTCTCTGCTTCACAGCGGAGTTATTTGTTCTCTTGGCAGCCCGTGAAGATTCAATGATGTTGTTGAGAACAGTAGAATCAGAACCGACCCAGAGCTGACCCTCCGGCGAGTTTGCAGAGGCAGAGGCAGAGGCAGCGGCAGAGGAGGAGACTGCCCATCCTTCTCCCAGGGAGCAGCTGGTGGCCTCGAACCACATGCCTTTGAGATTGCGACACAGCTTTTTGCCACTAGGCCATCAGCGCTCTGGAAGATTCCATTCTCTTCGTTCACATCACAGTTCAAAGACTCTGGGTCTCCTTTGTTTTTTCTTATTTGTCGTCCAGCTTTCACATGACTATGAAGCAGTTTAAAATACCAAGGCTTGACCAGCCACACCTCACACTTCAAACTGAGAGCCTTGCTCGTTAGCTCTTGTCCTGGACGGCACGTTTCTCTGACGCACCACAGCCTATGATTTCTTGATTGCTGCTGCCATGAGTATTGATCACGGATACAAGTAAAATGAAATCATTGACAACTTTAATCTTTTCTTTATCTGTATGATGTTGCCTATTGGTCCAGCGGTGAGCATTTTGCTTTATTTGTGTTTTGATATAATCCATTTTGAAGGCTTCTTCAAGACAGACTTGCTTATTCTCTTGGCAGTTCATGGGATATTCAGTGCTCCTCTCCCACATCACAATACGAAAGTGCTGATTCAGGGAGTCTGGTGGCCTTGTGGCAAGAAGCTGCACTGCAATCCCAGAGGTACGTGGTTTGAATCCACCAGATGCTCTGCTGGAGAAGGAGGGGCAACCTCCTCCTATACCAGTCACATCCAATTTGATGGTACACACACACACACAATAAAATAAAATAAAAATTAATAAAAAAGCACAGATTCTTCTGTCATCCTTTTTCTTTGAACGTGGTGGTGGTTATGTGCCATCAAGTCGGAACTGGCTCTCACAGCTGGCCCTGTAGTTGGTTTTCAGAGCTCCTAAGTTGCCTCTGAAACATCCAACTTTGTCTTGTAGAGCGATGGGTGGATTTCAACTGCTTGCCTTTGGGTTGGCGGTACAACTCCTTACCTACTGGGCCGTGACGTAGCCACCAGCTCTTATTAACGTGTCTGGATTTCCTGTTCAGTCAGTTCCCGGCAGCTGACGGAACCCTCTCTACTCCTTATTTTGGCTTCAGTCATCAGTGAGTGCGTTTGACTAGTAGTTGTGTGAAGAGGTGTTCTTGGTACACACACAGGTGGTACCTGCCACTCAGGGTTGTACTTCAGCGTAGATTTGGAATTGTTTTTTAAGAGTACATGCACAATCGTTCCTCTTGCATTTGTTCTGGTGTGTAGACGGATTCAAAATGGCCCATACCAGCCTGTCTTAGCTCACTAATGTCTAGGACGTGACCCTTCAACTGTTCTGTTTAATTTCTTATTACTTTATTATTCAGACTTCCTGGTTTCACTCTGTACTTTCCAGATTCCAGTTATTACTCGTGTTGGCAGCTTCTTCTCAGTCCACATCAGCAAATGAAGGTCCTTCACGGGGTGATGGTTTTATCCCAATCGTGTCTTTGTTTTAGATGCTTCTTAGAGGAAGCAGCGTTTCATTTCGAGTACCTCCCAAGGTGAGGGGCTGACCAACAGTGCTCTGCTGTGAGTCCTAGCGTGTTCGGAAGCCTCTTCTTTCTGAACTGGATTCTGTCTCAGCCTGGAGTTCTGCCAAAACCTGTCCACTGTGGGTGAGCCGCGTGGTACTTGAACTCTGTTGTTTCAGCAACACACAGGCCACAAAGCCGGATGTGTCAATGGATTAGACTATTCTCCAAGGACAGAGACAATGCTCCGAAAAGCTGACGAGTGCCTACAGAGGTCATGTGGAAGGTTGCATTTATACGGCTTGCTTTCTGGGGAAGTTTTATGTGTTTTCTAATATTGACTTGATCGGGAATTTCAACTTAATCAGCATGAACTTCGACAATGGTTCATTAGTTGATTCAGCATGCATAAAATGCTTACGGCATGTCTGGCACATATTGTCGGTGTTATGTGCCGGCAAGTCACCTGTGACTCATAGTGACCCTGTGTACAGTAGCTCTCAACCCTGTCCTGTCCTGAGCCAGTCTCACTGACTCCAGCACACCAACCCCCATTACCCCACTTACGGTATCAACCATCTCATCCAGGGTCTTCCCCTCCTGTTGATTGTGGATTCGAGCAAGTTGAATTTGTTAACAATCTCAGTCTCTCCTCCCTTTGTCACAATGCTTCCAGCGTCCCTCTACCATCCCAAGCCTGATATTCTTCTCCAAGGCCTGGTCCCTCCTGGCCACATGATTGAGCTTCAAAATCCTAGCCTCCAAGGTGAAACTTGGTTTCTCCCTCTCCAAGACAGACCTGTTTGTTCTTTTGGTGGTCTATGTTCAAGACTCTTCTCCAGCACCACAACTCAGTTCTGTCATCCTTAGTCATTGTCCAGCTCTCTGATGCACAGTAAGTAATTGCAAAGACCATGGCCTGGATCAGGCACTCCTTAGTCTGTAGGTTGACAATGTTGCTTCTCAGAACTCTGGAGAGGTCCCTGACAACAGATTTTCCCAATGCACTTTGTCTTTTGGTCTCCTGACTGCTGGTGCCAAAAGTGTTGATTGTGGAGCCGAGCAAGCTATAACTGTTAACAATCTCAATCTCTTCTCCATCTATCACGGTGCTGCCAGTTGGCCATGTCTGGCACATGTCAAGTATTTAAAAATAGGTTAGCTGCTGCTATAATAGAAAAAAAAAGATGTCTTTCCCCCCCTTCTTTTGATGAAAGTTTACAGAGACTTTGGATTTCCAATCATTCATTGTTGCAAAAATAAGCAGGTGTCTTTAACACAGAGAAAAGCATTGCCTCACAGTTTACGAGGCTGGAGCTCAAATTTCAGATGTCAGGTCAAGGGTAAAGTTTGGATCTGCCGCTCACAGGGCTGCTGGGAGTCAGAGCTGACCACCTCAAACCACAGCTCTCACCGAAGACTTCCCCTGTGCTCTGCAGGAAGGTCTTCACCTAACCTCACCATGTGAGGCCCAGCAGTGCCTGGACACGTCCAAGGGTTGTGATTTCAGGCTTTGTCTGGGTTAGAAGGTTCTTAGGACAGAGACCCCGGGCCCACAAGATCTACAGTGAGCACTCCTTTCTTGGGGAACCTGAGTCCCCCTCATTGCTTAATTACTCAATCTCTTATCTCTCAGAAGAGAGTGATGATAAAGAAAAAAGGGAAGGAAAACAGTAAAAAAAATTAGAGAAGGAGAGAGAGAGAGAAAGAGAGAGAGACAGAGAAAGACAGAGAGACAGAGAGGAGAGAGAGAGAGAGAGAGAGTTGCTGCAAGATACGACTGATTCCTGCAGATGACTTCTGGCCCCATTAACATGCCCGACACTGACACTGCCCCGTTACAGCCCGTCTTCTTGGATGTCAACGAGTCATCTCACCCAGGCCCCGTGAACAAGAGCTAGAAACCCCACCGGTCCTGCGCCGTCCTCAAGCTCTTTCTGGGCTTATACCTTTTCTTAAAATTTATTCAGATATTTTTATTATGCAGCTTGTTGTTGATTGCCTTCGAGTCGAGCACGACTCATAGTGACCCTATGAACAAAAGGCCTGAAGCCCCTCTACAACTATCGACGTCTATCAAAGTTCACAGAGTTTCTGGTGGCATGTTGTTTAGGAAGTGGGTGCCACTCCTGCTCCCAAATGATACAGTATAGTACTGAATAATGTCAGACTTTTTCCAGTGTTAATTTTATTAAAATTTATCTTTTATGCTGTTTTTTTTTACAAAATTTGTGCACATTGTTTTCCACTCCAGATCTTTCCCACTTCCTTTCCCACCCCACCTTCCAGCCATCTAACTGTGTGACCTCCCCCCACGCCACACCCATTCTCACCCCCTTTTCTCTCGCCCGCCACTCTTGGATCCTCATGTATGTTCTACTAGTTATCTATTTCTACAGTAATGGTTTTATACAGTGTTTGTCCTTACGGGACTGAGTTGGTTCGTTCAGGATAATGCTCTCCAGTCCCTCTCAAGTTAGGCAGTGATTTACAAAGCCATTGAGCTTGCGTGCTGCATAGTATTCCATCATGTGACTGGACCATCATTTCTCAACCCATCCGGTTGTGGTGGGGCATGTGGGCTGTTTCCATGTTCTTGCTTTGGTGGATAATGCGGCTATGAACGTTGGTGTCCAAGTCTCTGTCTGTGCCTCAGCTCTCGTTTTCTCAGGACGGCTTGTTATTCATCTCTCTCGCTGATGCTTCTCCCAAGCATGATGTCCTTTCTTTTTTTTTTTCTATACTTCTGTCATTTTATTCATTGTTCAATTTTCTTTTTTAAAATTTTATTTAAATTTATTATTCATTTCAGTAAAAGTTTACAGAGACTTTGGATTTCCGTTCATTCATTGTTGCACTTTTCTCCCTTCCCAACCCTCCCCTGTAGTACACTACCCTCTTGGAAAAGTAAAAGAAAAATTCTTTCATTGTTTTACAAACCCTCCTCCAGGTCCACTCCACCATGTAGCCTTTGCTCTAGACTCCTGTCAAGACAAAAATACCTAATCACATATCCCTTTTAAACAGTTTTCTCCCTCATCTGTTTCAGTGCAGCATACATTATTGAACCCATCTTTCTCAGTCTCCACCCAACACCGAGGTCAGTCCTGTTTTACAACAGTGGCACCATGCAGTATTTGTCCTTTTGTGACTGAGATACTTCACTCAGCATCATGTCCTCCAGGGTCACCCATTTTGAATACTATTGCTTGAGTTCCTTGTTTTTCAATGCAGCGTAGTCTTCCATTGTGTGAATATACCACAGCTTCTCTAGCCATTCGTTTGTTGATGGGCACTTAGGTTGTTTCCAACTCCTTGCTATTGTGAACAAAGCTGCAATAAACATGGGTGTGCATATATCTGCTTGGATGTCAGTTATGGTCTCTTTGGGGTATATTCCCAGTAATGGAATTGCTGGGTCAAATGGTATCTCTATTTGCAACTTTTTGAGAAAGCGCCATACCGCCTTCCACAGTGATTACACCGCATGATGTCCTTTCCATAATAAAGTCAGGGTTTACAACACACAGGATAATTGCATCAGATCATAATGGGAGGATAACTATGTAATGAATGCTGGGAGTCACAGCCTGGCCAGGTAGACACTCGTTTTTAGGTGGGAGACGCAATCCAATCCATCGCGATGGGCTTCTCTTATTCAGCCCTACTGCTTACTGGGGTTCTGGCCTAGCGGGTGTGGGGTGCACTGTCAGTGCCAAGGCAGGCAGGCCGGGTCCACGAGCGACTCCGAGGGAGCAGGTTGGCGCTCTCCTCCCTCTGAAAGTCTGCTGGAGGCTCAGATATGAGTCAGTTTCGACTTGACAGCCACCGCAACACTGTGTTCGTACTGTTGCCTGCCCGTCTGTGGCCGTTGCCTTTGCTCTTGGAGAAACACCGTTTTGGTTTTTTTTTCCTTTTTAAAATAATTTTATTTTATTAATTTTAACGGACAATTACAGAGATTTTGGATTTTCATTCATTCATTGTTGCACTTTTTTCTTTACCTCCCTCCCCCCAGTTCACTCCTCTCTTTGAAAAGCAAAAGATAAACTTCTTCATTGGTATACAATCCTCCCTGCCTCCACCCTCCCCCATGCAGTCCGCTATGCAACCTTAATTCTGGATTCCTGTGATAATCACAATATGCCATCATATATCACTTTTAAACTGTTCTCTCCCTCATCTTTTTTTAATCAGAACTGACCCATAATAGACCCTCATCTTTTTTTTATATAATTTAGTTTGTTTATTTTTCATTTCAATGAACATCTACAGAGATTTTGGAATTCCATTCATTCATTGTTGCACCCTTCTCCCCGCACAAACCCCTCCCCGCAGAAACACTGTTTTTTGATAGACATGTTCTGAGTTGCAGGAAACGTGCTGTGAGACAAAGTCATGTCTGTCCTGAGTTGTTTTGCTCCCCTGGTGCGAGCCCAGCCCGCTGAGTGCACCGGAACAGACCTCGTCATGGTCCTTGACGCCACTGAAGCTGACACCTTCCTCCAGCTTTAATTCACCTCCAAAGGGTCACCAGGCAGGGAACAGGTTCCGAAAAGACCTAAATCATGTTTCCATTTTTCCAGACGGGTGACTTTAACAGGAGAGCAGGCCCCACCACGAGTCTGAGCCGTCACACCCCTCTGCATTTCAGAATATAGCTGCAGGTTATTAATATTACTCAGTAATCTCAAGGAGAGTTGAGGAAAATGGCATTTTCTTTGTAAGAAATTTCCCAGTAAAACACCAAAATTTGCATGAGAAGAGCTAATCCAGCTGAGGGCCTTTGCCCCACCTGAATCCTTTCCTCATTTGTCTCCACATTTAATCCCCACTGACGCTGTAGCTGGCTGTCACTCACCTACACATTTTCCTGGTAAGAATTATCAAAAGCCATGAACTAGACTTGAGAGTGGAGTTCCAGCAACAAGCAGGCAGCTGACACAAAATGAGATTTAGGATGGCATGGTGCTTTTAGAGAGCTGTGGTGGCCAAGTGACTAGAAGCCGTGCTGCAGTCCTAAAGGCACCTGGTTCAAATCCACCAGCTGCTCCATGGGAGAAGGATGTGTGATTCAATTGCCCCTGAAAAAGCTGCTTTAGTTCCAGCTGTGAGTCGGTTCTGACTCAACACCAAACCACCACAGCTGCTGCCATAGTCTGTAGGTGGTGCCGCTAACAGGCCTCTCTGGTGATTTGAACCCACCAGTGAGTCTGAGGGAGAAAGGCGGGCGGTCTCCTCCCGGGCCGTGGAAGCCCCACTGGAAGGTCCGCAGCGAGTCAGTTGCAACTCAGTGACGCTGTGTAGTGAGCGCTGGCCGTGTGTCAGCATTTAGTGACTGGCGTGTTGAGATGCTGGAAACAACACCCACATTTCCAGCGTCCACCCCGATGGACAGTTATACCAGAGCTTCCAGGCCAAGATGTTCACTTCTGAACACCAGCCAGTGAAAACCCACGGATCCCCGCAGGGAACTGTTTGATCGAGCGTGGGAAGAACCAGGCTGGGAAGGCCCCCAGGACGCCCAGGGGTCACACGATGGATTGGAGCAGACCACAGTCGTGAAGATGCCTTGAATCAGGCACCTTTTGGTTCCAGTGTACACGGGGCCGCATGAGTCGGTGCCAACACCACAGCGACTAATAAAAACAGCAGCTCTGGGGTGTGTCCAGTCCATGAGGGGTGGGAGGCCCTGCAGAGAAGCCAAGCTTGAACAGCAGCTCTGGGGTGTGTCCAGTCCATGAGGGGTGGGAGGCCCTGCAGAGAAGCCAAGCTTGAACAGCAGCTCTGGGGTGTGTCCAGTCCATGAGGGGTGGGAGGCCCTGCAGAGAAGCCAAGCTTGAACAGCAGCTCTGGGGTGTGTCCAGTCCACGAGGACCAAGAGTCCCTGTAGAGAGAGGAAGCCAACCTTGGACAGCAGCTCTGAGGTGAGTTCCCTCCACGAGGACCAGGAGTCCCTGCAGAGGAGGCCAAGCTTGCCTTGGTCCCTGTTCCTGGGGGTTTTCTCTCAGGAGCTGCTAGTATTAACATGCATAACCATCCTTGCCCCTCAGGGACGCCACAGAGCGGCCGCCTCCCACCGCGTTGCGGTCAACTTGGAATGCACTCACATCATTGCGTTTCTCAGTCTGTAAACCCGAGGGTGAGAGATTGCCCGTCTCTCTCCCATGGAGCAGCTGGTGGGTTTGAACCTCCAGAGAGCCCTGGTCACTGACAGTGTCTCCCTCTGCACAACGGCAGCAGAGCACCCCTTAGAAGTTGTTGTTGTTGTTAAGTGGCATTGAGTTGACCACAACTCACAGCAATCCAAGAACAGCCCGGAGCCTTGCCCTCTCCTCTGCCATCCTGCCAATCGACGATGTATTAGGGCCCGTTGTGCGAGTCCCTGTGTCAGTGCAGGGGGAGGGTCCTCCTCTCTCTCTGACCATTCTCGCCATGGTGTCTTTTCCCCACGACTGACCTGTCCTGACAACATGTCAAGGGGAGATGAGATGAAATGTCACTGTCCTTGCCCCTAAGAACCACCCTGGTAGCACTTCCTTTCAGAAAGACTTGTTTGTTCTTGTTTGTCCACAGGACAGTCAGTACTGCTCATCCACACTACAGTTTAAAGGCATCAGTTCTTCTGTCACCCTTATTTATTGCCCAACTTTCACGTACAGAGGAAGCAATTGAAAAGCCTACGGCTTGACTCAAGCATACCTTAGCCTGTAGACTGACACTGGGGCTCTGCAGCACTTTGGAGAGGTGTGTACAGTGACGTGCAGAAGTCCAGGGGCCCTGAAATCACAGAGTTGGCCCCCTGGAACTGTAACGCACCCTGAGGGGTCCCCACCATCCCCTCCTCCCAGGTTCCAGTCTCCCTCTGCGCATCCTGGGAACCCAGCTCCGTCACAACCACAGCTGCCCTCCTAGAATAAATGGCTATCATTTCCTGTCCCTTCACGCATGGGTTAATAGCAGCTTAAATGACTATTGTACAGAGCAGACGCTCTATTCAAAGAAAATATATTTGAGAGTATTTTAGGAAATTGCAAAGTTCTACGCAAAGGCCAGCATCCTTATTTATGGAAATGCAATTTGTCATGTAGTCGACGGACTCCCCTCTGCTTTCATCAGACCTTCTCAGAGGATTTTGTAAGCTTCTGTTACGTTCTTGAACCCTGATTCTTTTAGGTAGGAAACAGTTCTTTTTACAGCAGCTGGATTGACATGTCTGGAGCTGTAGCCTCGGGGAGTTTTGAACGAACCCAGAGGTGAAGAATCAGGGAGAGAGAAGAGGTAGCTGTCTTCTCCAGAGCTCCTCGCCGCCTCGGACGCCGCAGGTACGGAAGGGCAGCCGGGAGCCACCTCCGCGTAGAAGGCAAGGGATTCGTTAGCTTTCAGTTTGGCTGATTTATAATAAATTGTTGTTGCTGTGTCCTTTTGTGTTAGGACCGACTCACAGCTGACCCTCCAGTGGGTCTTCAAAGGCGGTAAATCACATGAGACCGGACTGCCCATTCTTCTCCCGGTATGATAGATTCCACAAAGCTAAAGAGAAGTATGTGATGGGTCTGGCAAATGAAAGAACCCTACAATTATCACTTAAAAGTCAAGGATGTGAATGCCTCTCTCACAGAAATTCAAACGTATAGAGTTCAAAGCTTCCCGGGAACCTTTGAAATCTATACCTTCTACCTACATTTCCGCCTCAAGACATACCATAAGTTAGTGTGCATTTTCTAATGCTTTCCACAAACGGATTCACATAGTGTGCACTTTCTGATGCCTTTCAATCAGTGTCATTATATTATTTCGAGGCTTATCCACCTTGTTATGTGTGGTGGTGGTGGTGGTGGTATGTACCATCAAGTTGGAACTGAGCCTCCGTGACCTGCCAGCGGGTTTTCAGAGGCAGTAAGTGACACGGGGGAGATTGTTCATCTTCCACAGAGCAGCTGGGGGATTCAAACCGTGTGCTTTTAGGTCAGTAGCACCACGCCTTACCGCTAAGCCAGCAGCTCCCTACAGCTTGTGTATTGGTGATGCTCCACATTAATCGATGATTCCTTCATCATAGGAAGGACCCCCATTGATCTAGTCCTTCATCTGTGGACAAACATTTGAGAGTTTGGAATGTGTTCTAGTACAAGAAAGCTCCAGTCGGCAGCGTCATGACCGATGGTGAGGAGATTGAGACTGTTGACAGCTTCAGTTTGGTTGGATCCACAGTCAACACTCTTGGTACCAACAGCCAGGAAATTAAGAGACAAATTGCACTGGGAAAGACTGCTGTTAAAAACTTCTCCAGGGTACTGAGGAGAAATGATGTCAGTCTGCAGATTAAGATGTGCCGGATACAGGCCTATTATACCACTGATTTATTGTTGTTGTTGTTGTTGTTGTTATGTGCTGTCGAGTCACTTGCGACTCATAGCAACCCTATGTACAACAGCCCTAAACTCCACTCTGTCCTGTGCCAATCACACTGTCTCTGACACTCCCATCCAAATTATCCCAGTCACTGAATCAATCCACCTCATAGAGGGCCTTCCTCTCCTGCGCTGTCCCTCCACCCTCCCAAGCATGATGTCCTTCTCCAAGGACTGGTCTCTCCTCACAACATGTCCAAAGTATGTTAGATGGAGCCTCAGAATCCTTGCCTCCAAGGAGCCACCCAGTTAAACCCTTTCCAAGATGAATCTGTTTGTTTTCCTAGCAGTCCATGGTACTCTCAATAGTTTTCTCCAGCACCACAGCTCAAAGGCATCAATTCTCCTTCTGTCCTCCTTGGTCATTGTCCAACTCTCTGATGCAAAACAAGTGATTGCAAAGACCATGGCCTGTAACAGATGCACCTTAGTCTTCAGAGAGACACCATTGCTCTTCAGTACTTTGGAGAGGTCCCTAACAGCAGACTTTCCCATGGCAATGTGCCTTTTAATTTCCTGGCTACTGGTGCCAAGAGTGTTGACTGTGGAGCCAAGCAAACTAAAGTTGTTAACAATCTCAATCTCCTCACCATCCACCCTGATGCTGCCAACTGGCCCAGTGGTGAGAATCTTTGTCTTCTTGACATTGAGCCTCAATCCATATTGGAGGCTGCAGTCCTTGACACTCTGCAGCAGGCGCTTCAGGTCCGCCTCAGTGTCAGCAAGCAGGGTTGTGTCATCTGCATAACGCAGATTGTTGATAGATCATCATGTAGCCATTTATTTACCTCTTCTAGAAGTTAACATTCCAAACCTGCTGCACTCTTTATAATCTTGTCAGCAGCACAATGAAACTCTTTTGATCCACATCCTTGTCAACATTAGATATATTTATTATTTTATATTTATATAGATACAGCAACAACGATAGCAATTTTCCATCAGGGAGAGCTAGTGACCTAGTGTTAAGGAGCTCTGCTGCAATCCTAGCGGCCCGAGATTTGAATCCACCAGCTGCTCCCGGGGAGAAGGATGGATAATCTCCTCCCGTGTTATTGACTGCCTGTGAAAACCCTCTGGAGTGCTAGTTATGGGTCGACTGTATCCAGCAACAACCACCAGCGTTTTACGTTAAGAACACCCATAAATCAATATCCTGATCTGGATGAAGGGAGCTTTGGAGGCCCTAGTGGCAAGAACCTGCACTGTAATCCCTGAGGCACATGGTTCGAGGTCACCAGCTGCTACATGGAAGAAGCTTGGGCAATTTCCTCCTGTGCAATTAACTGCCTCTGAAAACCCTCCAGAGGCTCAGCTATGGGTCGATTCAGACTCTACGGTACACAACAACAACTACGCACACATGTAATTGTTGTTGTTATGTGCCATCGAGTAGCCTGTGACTCATAGCGACCTTATATACAAAAGCCCTAAACTCTGCTCTATTTTGTGCCAACCTTATTGTCTCTGACACATCTACCCACATTGTCCCATTCACTGAATCAATCCATCTCATTGAAGGTCTTCCTCTCTTGCACTGTCCCTCCACCCTCTCTCTCTCCATGTATTTATTGTTTTCATGTGCCATTGAGTTGAGTACAACACAGCAACGCTATGAACATTAGATCTGAACGCTATCCTATCCTGTGCCATCCTCACCATCTCTGACACACTGAAGCCCTCTGCTGCAGTCACTGTGTCAATCCACCTGGCCGAGGGTCATCTTCTCTTTTGCTGACCTCCCACTTTTCCAAGCGTGATGTCCCTTTCCAAGGAACAGCCTCTCTTAACACCATGCCTAAAGTGTGTGAGATGAAGCTTCCCCCTCCTTGCCTCTAAAGAGCAGTGTGGCTGCACCCTCTCCAAGACGTACCTATCTGTTCTTTTGACAGTCCATGAGATAGTCCTTACTCTTCTCCAACACCACAACTCAAAGGTATCAATTCTTTCGTTATCCTTATTCATTGTCCGGCTCTCAGATGCATAACAAGTGACTGAAAAGACCATGGTTTGAATCAGGTCCACCTCTAGTCTTTAAACTAACATTATTGCTGAAGCACGTTGGAAAGGTCCCTGACAGTAGACTTTCCAAATACATTATGTCTTTCCCCCCCTCCCTTCTTTTTATGATACTAGTTTATTTACAAAATTTGAATACATTGTTTTTCACAACAGATTTTTTCCTATTTCCCTTATTCCCCACCCATCAAATTGTACAACCCCATGATTAATCCCCTCCCCCATCCTCGTCCCTCTGCTTCCACCCTCCCCCCTTTGGATCCTCATACTCATGTTACAATAACGGTTTCATACAATATGTCTTTTGACGTCTTGATTGCTGGTGCCCAGGGTGGTGATTGTGAATCCAAGAAAGATGAAATACTTGACAACTTTAGTCTTTTTTCAACTGTTAGGACATCATCTATGAGTCCAGTGGTGAAGACTGTAATATTTGATCTTCTGGAGCAAGCGTTTTAACTTTTCATTTCCAGCAAGCAAGGTTGGGCTGTCTACAGAATGCAGATTGTTGATGAGTCTCCTCTGAACCCACAGAGTCCAGGTTCTTGAATCATTTGCTTAACTGAATAGGCAGCGAGAAAGGATATAACTCTGACGCACACCTTTCCTGATTCTAAATCATGCAGTGTTCTTTGCTGTGTTGAGACAACATCTTCTGAGTCTAGGTATAGGTTTCATGCGAGCATGATGAAGTGTTCTGGGATTCTCATTCTTCGCATGTTTGTCATAGTTGTTATGATCCACACAGTCACATACCTTACATAGTTGATAAAACACAAATAGGCTTTCTTCTAGTAGTCTTTTCTTTTAGCCAAGAGCCATCTGATGTCAGCAACAATATCCCTGGTGCCATGGCTTCTTCTAAACCCACCTTGAACTTCTGGAAGTTCTCTATCAAGGAACTAGCCATTTTTGGATGATCTTTAAAAACATTTTGCTTGCATGTAGTACTAAAGAGATTGTTCAATTATTGCCACGTTCTGTTGGCTCACCTTAGTTGGGAATGAGAAAAATATGAATCTCTTCCAGCCAGTCAACCCGGCAGCTATCCTCCAAATTTCTTTTCATAGGCTAGTAAACATGCTCAGGGCTGCATCTAATATTTGAAACATGTCCATTGGTATCTTATCAATTCCTGGAGACTTCTTTTTTGTCAATTAACCTTCAGTGCAGCTTGAACTTTTTTCATCTTTATCATAGGCTCTTGTTCATATTTGAAGTCCTGAGATTTTTCAGTGTCAACCAATTCTTTTTGAAACAGTGAGTGGCTGTATATATTCCTTCTATCTTCTTTTGATACCTTCTTGATTCATTCAAGATTTTGCCCATAGCATCTTTCATTATTGCCACTTGAGACTTGAATTTGTTTTAACACTAGTAAGTTACACATTCTGTGTAAAAATCTTTGTTGTTGTTGATAGACTTGATCACATAATAGTTTCTGATCTATATAGACATTCTGTGGTGGAGAATGAAAGACTGCTTGCTAGATCTGAGCTATCCTCAAAATCAATGCTGTGATTGAGTCTACTGATGTAGCTGTTGTTGTTGTTATGTGCCATTGAGTTG
>NW_006400125.1:1457655-1459136 GCF_000299155.1 Elephantulus edwardii
AGAAGGGCTTTAGAGGTGTTACTTACAGATGTACTGGAGAAGTAGGTGGGGGAAAATGGCTTAGATAAAATTCCTCATATAGACTACGTGGCTCTCCCCAGGGTCTCAGAGGCTCTCCCTGGGGGCTGAGCATCACTCCCTGGCTGCCAGGTGGTACACCCTGGGGGCCAGGCTGTATTCTTTCTTTTTATGAACCTCTATTTTACCACGTGTAAAGACAACATGGGGAAGGCCCAGTCTGACTTCTGCTAACTCCACAAAAAGGAACTATGCCCATTAATAACATCCACAGTGTCAAAATAATAGCTACAAGGTTAGATATGCCACCAACCTCTCAGTGAAGAGGAAACGGGAAGACAGAGGTGGTGGGAGGCCCGAGACACCAAACCAGAGGGCATGGGAGATGTCAGATGGGCAGGAGAGGCAATTGAAATGGATGCCGGCAGGATGGGGTGAGGGTGGTAACATAACACATGCACTGAAAGGGTGAACCCCTGGGACCAACACCTGATATGTTACCTGCATAATTTCATCAGCTCTTTTGGGTGAAATGCTTGTCCGTCAAATATTGCTCTAAAGCTGAGGACCCAAATTAAGACAGACTAAGGAAAAGGATTGACCATCACTTCTGAACTAAGAGGCCTTTGAAAACCCTGTGTACAACAGAGCACTCATTGATTAGACCAGCAGATAATGGCATCAGAGGCTGAGACTTCGTGTAGGGAATCACAAAGGAGGGGGAACAGTTCCAAACAGAGCCTCATGATTGGAATGTGCAATGTGCGAAGTATGAATGTAAGAATATTGGAAATTGTTAAGGAAGAAATGGAACACATTTACATACTAGGCATTGGAAAAATGAAATGGACTGGCATTTCGAATCAGACAATCGTATGATCTACTATGCTGGAAACAAAAGGGTAAGAAAAAAAATGGGGTTGAGTTCATAGTTAGAAAGACTATTTCTAGATCAATCTTGAAAGACAATGTTGTGAGTCACAGGATAATACCCATACACATACAAGGAAGACCTGTTAATACCACTATCATTCAAATTTATGCACCAACAGCTGGAGTCAAAGAGGAGGAAACAGACGATTTCTACCAACTGTGGCAATTGGAAATAGATGGAACATGCAACCAAAATACATTAGCAATAATGGGTGACTGGAAAGCAAAAGTTAGGAAAAAGAAAGGTCAGCAGTTGGGAAACATGGACTTGGTGACAGAAATGAGGCTGGTGACAGAATGACGGAATTGTGTACAATCAATGACCTAGTCATTGCAAATACTTTTTATAGGAAACACCTATGGTGACTATACACATGGGCCTCACCTGATGGCTTACACAGGAATCAGATTGAGTACATATGTGGTAAAAATCACTGGAGTAGTTCAATATCAGGTGTGAAAACTAGGCCAGGTGCTGATTGTGGATCAGATCATTGGTTTCTAGGATGCAAACTCAAACTGCAACTAAA
>NW_006400125.1:1460786-1466910 GCF_000299155.1 Elephantulus edwardii
TTTCTGGCCTTATCACATAAGCTGTCATCTCCAGTAGAACTTTGACTAGAAGATGGGAGAAAGAACACCGTTCATTTACTCTCATTCTTTGAGGAGAAAATGTTCATTCTTTTATTATTGCTTACAATAATGTTAGCTGCCATTTTCCCCCATGCTGTTGTTGTGTTATTAGGTGCTGAGTTGAGCATAACTCATCGCAACCCCATGAACACCTGATCTGAGCTAGGTCCTGTCACATGCCATCCTTGCAATTTCTGACACACTCAAGGCCATTGCCACAGCCACCATGTTAACCCACCTGGTTGAATGTTTTCTTCTCTTTTGCTGACTCTCCACCTTCTCAAGTGTGTTATCCTTCTCCAAGGAATAACCTCTTCTAGCAACATGCCCAACTTTGCTTGCTGAAACTGAGGAAGACCTGAAGCATTTGCTGCAGAAGGTTAAGGACTGTAGTCTGCAATGTGGATTGAAGTTCAACATCAAGAAGACAAAGGCTCTCACCGCTGGCAATTAGCAGCATCATTATAGATGGAGATGAGATTGAAATTGTTAATGATTACAGCTTGCTAGGTTTCACAAACAACACATTTGGCACCAGCAGTCAGGAAATAAAAAAACAAAGTACATTAGATAAATCTGCTGTCAGGGACCTCTCCAGAGAAAGAAAGAGAAATGATGACAGTCTGTAGAATAAGATGCACCTGATTCAGGCTGTGGTCTTTTCAATCACTTGATAGGCATCAGAGAGCTGGACAATGACTAAGGATGACGTAAGAGGAATTGATGCCTTTGAGCTGTGGTGCTGGAGAAGAGTAATGAACACACCAGGACTGCTGAGAGAACAAGCACGTCTGTCTGTCCTGGGGAGGGTGCACCAAGCTGCTTTTTGGAGGCGAAGTGTTTGAAGCTCTATATCACACACTTTGGGCATGTTGCAAGGAGGGACCAGTCCTTCCAGGAGAATTTTACGCACAGAAGGGTGGAGGGACAGCACAGGAGAGGAAGTTCTTGGATGAGGTGGATTGACCCAGTAAGTGGGGCGATGACTGTGAGTGTGTCAGACAGAGACAGTGAGATTGGTCCAGGAGAGGGTAGGATTTAGAGCTGCTATGCATGGGGAAAGTCTGCTGTCAGAGACCTCTCCAAGGTACTGAGGAGCAATGATGTCAGTCATTAAGTCACTAAGGTACTCCTGATACAGGCCATGGTCTTTGCAACTACTTGCTATGCATCGGAGAGCTGGACACGGACTAGGAATGATAGAAGGAGAGTTGATGCCTTTGAGCCTGTGGTGTTGGAGAAGAGTGTTGACTATACCATGGACTGCTAGGAGAACAAACAGGTTCATCCTGGAGAGGGTGAAGCTGGGCTGCTCCTTGGAGGCAAGGATTCTGAAGCTCCATCTGACATATTTTGGGCATGTTGCAAGGAGGGACCAGTCCTTGGAGAGGGAAGTTATGTTTGGAAGTGTGGAGGGACAGCACAGGAGAGGAAGACCCTCGATGAGATGGATTATTCCATCACTGGGGTAATGTGGGTGGGCATGTCAGAGACAATAGGATTGGCAAGGGATAGAGCAGAATTTAGGACTGTTGTACATAGGGCCACTATGAGTCACAAGCAACTCAATGGCATATAACAACAACAACAACACACATAAGGTCACTATGAGTCTCAGTCCACTCGATGGCACATAACAACAACAACAACAACAAGAAGAGCAATATGCCCAAAGGATGTGAAATGAAGTTTCATCATCTTTGCTTCCAAGGAGCATTCTTAATACCCCTTTTCCAAGACCTATCTGTTTTCTGGGCAGACCATGGGGTATTTAGTACTCTTATCTAACACCAAAGTTCAAAGGCATCAATTCTTCTGTCATCTTTATTCATTGTCCAGCTCTCAGCTGCATAGCAAGTGACTGAAAAGACCAGGGTCTGAATGGGATGTCCTTAGTCCTCAAACTGACATAATTACTCCTTAATAATTTGGAGAAGTTCCTGACTACCAGCTTTCCAAGTCTCCTGATCTCCTACTACCTGCTGGTACCAAGAGTACTGGTTGTGGATTCAAGTAAGATGAAGTCGTTGACAGTCTCAATAATTTATCTGTGTATCATGATCCAATGGCGAGAATTTTTGTTTTCTTGACATTGAGATGCAATCTGTATTGAAGACTGCAATGTTTAACCTCCTGCAGCAAATGCTTCAAGAAATCCTTTCACAGAAACAGTTTTAGATTTCTATTCCCAAGTTGTGAATTGTTTTCATCACAAACAGATTTCATTGTATCTGTTGAGATGCTCATACATTTTACTACTAATATGCTGCTCAGGTAATATTGCTTGATTTTTGAGAGATAAACAAATTTTTGCATTAATGGGATCAAACCTATACAATCAGGTTTTGTTATCCTTTTAATACTGTACTGAAAATGATTTAGAAATATTTAAAAGGAACGTTCCTTTCTCCATTACACAGACTGACTTGTAATATCTTATCCTTCTTCCCCGCGTCTTCGTGCCCGAGCGTTGCTGGAATGAACAAGAGATTATCCCTTTGTCTGTCTTGCTGGAAGAATTGATGCAGACACACGATTTTGCTTCTAAAATATTCAGTAGGATTCTCTAAAGGAATTCATCCGGGCTTCAGGTTTTCTTCGTAGGAAAATTTTAATTAAAGTTGTCATTTGTTTAACAGATGTTGTTATTCAGGTTCTCTTTCTGAGTGGACTCTATGGTTTCTGACTTTGAATGAAGTCTATTTCAGCCACGTTGTGACATGTGCTGACTTAGATTGGCCAGGCTTCCTTTCAGCCCTTCGGATTTCTGTGGGATCTGTGGTGATGTCTTCTCTCCTTTCTATGTGATTATCTGTCTAGAAGTTTATTCTTTTCACTGAGCTTCTCAAGGAACTAGGATTTCCTTTGTTTTCTCCATGTTTACATTTTCTATCATTGATTTCTGCTCCTGGTTTTATTGTTTCCTGTCTTCCTCCCTTACGCATGGTGGGTTTGGGTTAATTTAGCAAGTCTTAGTAAATATAAATTTTTTCTCACCACTGGACCAATTGGCAGCATCAGGATGGATGGCGAAGAGATTGAGATTGTACACAGCTTCAGTTTGCTCGGCTCCACAGTCAACACTCTTGGCACCAGCAGTCAGGAAATCAAAAAGTGTATTGCGATGGGAAAGTCTGCTGTTAGGGACCTCTCTAAAGTACTCAGGAGCAACGGTGTCTCTCTGGAGACTAAGGTGAACCTGATACAGGCCATGGTCTTTGCAATTGCGTGTTATGCATCAGAGAGTTGGACAATGACTAGGGAGGACAGAAGGAGAGTGGATGCCTTTGAGCTGTGGTGCTGGAGAAGAGTACTGAATGTACCATGGACTGCCAGGAAAACAAACAGATTCATCTTGGAGAGGATTAAACCAAGCTACTCCTTGGAGGCAAGGATTCTGGGGCTTCGTCTGACATACTTTGGACATGTTGCCAGGAGGGACGGGTCCTTGGAGAAGGACATCATGCTTGGGAGTGTGGAGGGACGAAGCAGGAGGGGAAGGCCCTCTATGAGATGGATTGATTCGGTGACTGGGGTCATCGGGATGGGTGTGTCGGAGGCAGTGCGGTTGGAGCAGGATAGAGCAGGGTTTAGGGCTGTTGTGCATAGGGTCACTATGAGTCACAAACAACTCGACACATAACAACAACAACAACAAATCATTGATTTCTGCTCTTGGTTTTATTTTTTCCTGTCTTCCTCCCTTATGCATGGTGGGTTTGGGTTAACTTAGCAAGTCTTAGTAAATTTTACACTTCAGGACAAAATGGCCTTGTATTGTTTATCTGCTGGCTTTACCCCGATCACTAAGCTTCCCTGATTTTCTACTCTTCAGTGACGGGAATTTTAGAGACGATTTCAGAGACAGTGAACACCAGACAAAATGAATCCTTTCTCTGCATAACCTGATGCTCGCACTGCACCCTGACGGCATTGTCTTTCAAAGGAAAGAAATGCACTTTGTAATGCCTTCGTTTCTGCAACCGTGGGTACTTCTTTACACACAGCCATCTGTCTTTTCCTGAACACGGAGGACTGTGGGGGTTTTTAAAGTAGAGTGTGAAGGTTACTTTGTCTTTGAATGTGGGAACTACCCTATAGGAAAAGTTGTTTTTGTTAGGTGCCATCGAGTCGTCGACGACTCATAGCGACCTTATGAACGAAAGGCCTGAGCACTTGTTCATAGAGTTTCCGGAGGCAAGCCATTTCAGAAGTGGATGCCACTCCTGCTTCCAGGCTTGTTTTAGTCGGGTAGCTCCACTAAATACTACTTTCCACCATGGGTAACCATTATTGCATTTGACACATCAGTGTCACAGAGTTCAGCTTCACAGCAACCACAAGTTACCTCTGTACAGCAAATGGACAGACCAGTGCTATACCACTTAGAAGAATGTTTAAAAAGAAAAAAAAACCCCAATTTGAACCAGGCCTGAAGGTCGCAGATTAAAATCACCCACCTTAGGCTTCGTAGCATAACTTTCTGTCCACAAGGCCAATGTAGGTCTCTCTATGTTATTGTTAGGTGCTGTCGAGTTGTAGATTGTTCATAGCGACCCTATGAACGAAAGGCCTGAGCACTGTTCATAGAGTTTCCAGAGGCAAACCATTTCAGAAGTGGATACCACTCCTGCTTGCAGGCTTGTTTTAATAGGAAATGTACCTGTTTGAATAATTAAGTGCCGTGTGTACGGCAGGGCTGTAAGAGTTCTGCCCGAGTCTAGTTTAATAGCTTTAAAATGATGTAGACCTGAGGGAAGGTAATCCACCTGACCTGAGGGGTCCTGTACGGCATACAGGTGCACAGTGGGTCCGGTTGCAAACTAGAGGCCACCAGCTTGAATTGACCCGTTTCCTACAGTAACAACGTGCAGCCTCAGAATGCCCTTGGGCGAGAAAGGCCCGCATAGCGTTGGGGTGGGTTTAATATAAAATGAAATACATCTAACGTATGTAAGTGACCCACTCACTCCTACGCATCTGAGAGCTGCACAATGAGGAAGGGAGATGGAGACCAATTTATCCTCCACTTGATGCCGTTGAGCCGTGGTGCTGGAGAAGAGCACTGGACACCCAAGAGAACAAACTGGTGCGTCAGGAGAAAGTGCAACCCGAGTGCTCCTCGCAGGCAAAATTGCCAAAGCTCCACCTCACGAGTTTTGGGCCGTGGGTGGGAGAGGCTATTTCCTGGAGAGGAACATCATACTGGGGAGAAGTCTCTCCTTCGGTTATTTCAGTGCTGAGGTGAGCTATTTGTTTAGGGCCTGGAGACGTTGGCCAGCGCCGGGAGCCCTGGGGAGCACCGTATTCTCTGTCACACGCGAGGCCATGTGAGTGGGGATGGACTCCGGGGCACTGAGTGTCTTCCCAGACTTGCCCCGCGCTCTTGTTCCAAGTGCAGGCTGTGGGCGAGCAGCTCCTCCCGGGGCCTCCTCGGCTGCACCAGCACTCAGCATCAGTCCTGCACCACCACCGTCACCCCCCATCAACCACCCTTCCTCACCCGCCCCCTCAACACCAGTGTCTCCAGCCACGTCAAGGTGAGAGCCAGCCAGCCAGCCAGGTGTGCACAGGGGATCTCTGAGGAGGCTTTGGTGGCTCGGACACGGTGGGGCATGGCACGCGTTGACGGTCTAACTTGTTCACCTTTGCTTGTGTATTTTTTAAAATTTTTTTTTCCTCAGTGCAATAGACTATTTTATTTATTTTTTCAATTAATTCTCATTCAATGATTCATAGATATATTTTATTTATAATATTAATTACAATGGTACAATGTCATTATTCAAAACTTTTAATCAAAATCTCCTCACTGCACCTCCCTACCCATCCAGTCAACTAATTTCTGTTCCCTTTCCATACCCCACCACATATCTGTTAACCTTTCAAAATTATTTCAATCTGTGTAAACCTTTCCTTTGACTTTTTCCCCTTACCTCCCTCCAATTTGATCAGTTAAGCATCTCTTGTTCCAGGTTATTGATTGCAACAATGTTGCTGTTGTTGTTATGTGCGGTCGAGTCGCTTGCGACTCATAGCGACCCTATGTACAACATCCCTAAAC
>NW_006400125.1:1467410-1477178 GCF_000299155.1 Elephantulus edwardii
GTGGAGCCAAGCAAACGAAAGCTGTGTACAATCTCAATCTCTTCACCATCCATCCTGATGCTGCCAATTGGTCCAGTGGTGAGAATCAGATAATCCAGTCTTTTTCAGATTGATTTTCGCTTCACGTATTCCAACACAGTATCCATTACTATTCATTCTTTCTATGCTCTCCTTGATACCCACGCTCCATATTCCTCTTTTTAAAAAATTTATTTGTTTTTCATTTGACACCTCACCTTGGGCATTGCTATGGGTCAAACTCTATCGCTCAAAATGTACGTGTCAAATAGAGTCTTGTATGCCATTGTTCATAGCAGCGGTATTCACAACGGCAAAACCATGGAAGGAACCCAAACGTCCATCAACAAAAGAATGCATTGAGAAATCGTGGAGCATTCATGCAGTTTAATAGGACGCACACAGGAGCAACGATGCCATATGTACCATGGGAGAGACTGGAGAGCGTGACTCAGTCTCGCAAGGACAAGTACTGCACAAGAGTGTTACTGTGACAACAGGCGGATCAGTCGTAAAAGGCGGAGAAAAGTCCAAAGGGATAAAGGTTGGGGCGGGGGAACTGAGGGAGGGAAGGGAGAAAATCTCAATGTCACCAAGAATGGCGGGTAGAGGAAGGGTGTGAAAAAACGAGGGTAGATCTAATGGGGACCTAAGAAGATGGGGTGATAGTAAGCATAGATCATGGTGATTAATGTTACGAAACAGTGTCTAGGAATGATTGCATGAAACACACTGAGTGAATGAAACACAGTTTTATTTTGGTTTGTATGCAAACCAATATAAGATTTAAAAAAAGTCTGAAAATAAGGTCCACATCGTTCTAGCCCCTGGTACCTGGAATGCGAATAGCCTTTGAAGATGTCAAGAGCCATATACAAACATGACATCACACAGGACTGAGGTGGGTCCTCAGCCCCCCTGAGAGACACACAGTAAGAAACGCAGGGACAGACACAGGGCAGAGGCCGGGTGGACTTCAGTGGGTCACCACGCCAAGGGACAGACACAGGGCAGAGGCCGGGTGGACTTCAGTGGGTCACCACGCCAAGGGACAGACACAGGGCAGAGGCCGGGTGGACTGCAGTTAGTCTCCACGCCAAGGGACAGACACAGGGCAGAAGCTGGGTGGACTGCAGTGGGTCACCAGGCCAAGGGACAGACACAGGGCAGAGGCCCGTCAAACTGGCTGTGTTGCCAAGTCAAGGACGCACGGGCCACTGATGCCTGCAGTCACCAGGAAGGCCCTGGCTCAGAGCCGTCACAGTGCGCCTGGCTCTACCGACGCCTTGGGCCTGGACTTCTGCTGTCCAGAGCTGACCGCTCACATGTCCGCTGTCTTATGATGCTGTGACGTAGCGGCCCCAGAAGCATGGACACAGACATGCAGGTGACAGAGTAACATGGTGATACAAGACATGTAGACATGCTCCGGGCAGGAAAGCTGCCCCAGTGTCCAGCTCTGCCTTTTGCCGAGGGCCTGGTCCATGTGGGAGAGTGGAGTCAGCAGCTGGACTGATGACGCGGCACTACCATAGATCACCGCTAGATGGCGAGCGAAGACCGCTCTTCCCGGGACATCACCCTCATCCACGAAACGTCATCTGCACCAGAAGTTCTCTGTGTCTTTCTGGTGTGACTGCTGTATTTGCCCTATCATACCACTAATTTAGGGGGTTTAAAATTTTTAAAAAACATTATACTAATTTATCAACAATCTGCGTTATGCAGATGACACAACCCTGCTTGCTGAAACTGAGGAGGACCTGAAATGATTGCTGCAGAGGGTCAAGGACTGCAACCTTCAGTATGGACTGAGGCTCAACATCAAGAAAACAAAGATTCTTACCACTGGGCCGATGGACAGCACCAAAGTAGAGGGAGAAGTGATTGAAATGGCTAAAAGCTTTCGTTTTCTTGGCTCCACAATCAACACTATACCAACAGCCAGGAAATGAAAAGACTAATTGCATTGGGAAAGTCTGCTATTAGAGACCTCTCCAAAGTACTAAAGAACAACAGTGTCAGCCTGGAGACTATGGTGCATCTGTCTGATCCAGGCTATCGTCTTTGCAGTCAACTTGTTATGCATCAGAGAACTGGACAATAATTAGGGATGATAGAAGGAGAATTGACCTTTGAGCTGTGGTGCTGGAGAAGAGTATTGAATATATCATGGACTGCTAGGAGAACAAACAAGTTCGTCCTGGAGAGGGTGAAGCCAGGCTGCTCCTTGGAGGCAATGATTCTGAGGCTTCATCTGACATAGTTTGGACATGTGTCAAGGAGGGACCAGTCCTTGGAGAGGGACGTCATGCTTGGGAGAGTGGAGGGACAGCGCAGGAGGGGAAGACCCTCGATGAGATGGATTGATTCAGTAACTGGGGTAATAGGAGTAGGTGTGTCAGAGACAATAAGATTGGCATAGGATAGAACAGGATTTTAGGGCTGTTATACATAGGGTCGCTGTGAGTCACAGGTGACTCGATGGCACATAACAACAACAACTACAGTTTACTTACAAAAATTCGAATACATTGTTTTTTCAGACCAGATTCTTCCAATTTCCTTCACACTTCCACCCATAAAACTGTACAACCTCATGATTAAAACCCCACACAGCCTCATCCCTCTGCTTCCACCGTCTTTCTCCACTTTGGATTTTCATACTCTCTCTACCATAATGGTTTCATGCAATATTTGTCCTTGTGGGACTGAGTAAGTTCACACAGCGTAATGCTCTCCAGTCCCTCCCATGTTAGGTAATAATTTACAGTCATTGCTCCTGCGTGGTGTGGTTGGATATTTGGGCTGTTTCCATGTTCTTGCAATGGTGAATAATGCTGCTGTGAACATTGGTGTACAAGTCTCATTTTCTCAGGGTGTATTCCAAACAGGGCGTGCTGGGATGGTAAGACGCTGAAAGGTCGTGTCCCTCCTAGGGTCTTGGGAGTTTTAGTGGCAGCTGAATCCGGCCTCTGGCTTCTTGAGGTGCAGCAGGTATGGTGGCTCTGGGCACCTGTGGTGTCTCTTTGCCCCACGAGGGGGTTGGCAGAGCAGACTTGCCAGATGAGCTGGGGGTCTGGGGCACAGAGTTGGCCAGCATTTGGGCGTGCCGGGATGGTAAGGTACTGAAGGGCCCTCGGGCATGTCTTTCATTGTTTTTGTTCAGACATTCCTCTAGGTCGTATAGCCCTGGTGTACAAGTTGCCGTACAGTGGTCACTTGTGGTTGCTGTGAGGCTGAACACTGTGACACTGATGTGTCAAATGCGTTAATGGTTGGCTACCCAATGTGGACAGAGTGGGGTGGAGCTCCCCGATTAAAACAAGCTTGGAAGGAGGAGTGGAATCCACTTCCGTCATAGCTTGCCTCCAGAAACCCTATGAACCTGTAGAGAGGATGAAAGACACCCAAGTGTTGAGGACTCTTCTTCATAGGTCGCCTGTGACTCGATGGAACTTAACAACAACAACAACAACAGCATATTCCAAACAGTGGAATAGCTGAGTCATATGGAATTGCTATGTTCAGCTTTTTGAGGAAGCGCCAGACTGCCTTCCAGAACGGCTGTACCACTTTACAGTCCCACCAACAGTGTATAAGAGTTCTTATCTCTCCACACCCTCTCCAGCATTTATTACTTGCTATCCATGCCACTCGTTTTTAATGAAGATCTACATCTATTTGCTTAGGGTTTGAGCGGAAGTTTACAGAGAAAATTGGTTTTCCGTTCAATCATAACTTGCTTTGTGGCATTAATCACAGCCCTCATGTTGTGGCCACACCCTCCCCCGTGTGGGGTTTCTCCTTCTTTAGTGAAGTTGCTCCAATCACCCCTTTATATTGATTTTACCTTTCCCTTCGCCCATCTTAAGTCTGTTTTCTATTGTCTTTTTTTCATATTATAGTGAGGTCTGACACAATGACCACAACTAGACAGACGATGGAGTGACTGTGAGCACGGACTTGGTGGAGGTAGAGATCGTGGACATGGGGCAGCGTGCAGTGACGTTCCTGGCTATTGCTCATGGAGTCACTCAGTGGCACCAAACAACAACCAAAACAACCACAACGGATGAACAGGAAAAAGGAGGAGACAGCTGTGGATGTGACTGAGTGTTGGGTTCCCGGGTCAGCCCTGGCCCTTCCCTGCCTGGCCACCAGCCCCCCACTGCACCTCCAATCTGTCATGCAGAGAGGGAGGGATACCTTGCTCAACAGCCGATGTGAAGACCAAAGCAACAGGCTTATGGAAAAGGCCGGGGTCTGGCTGTCCTCTCAGGCAGTTTATGAGGTGTTTCAGGCTGTTGGAAGAAGACCACCGGCCCCAAGTGACTATCACTTCTTGATCTTTAAAACATAAAACAGGCTCTTTAAACATGCATTGGCATGGCGGTGTGAGATTGTCATGGAACAGGACACAGACCTTGGAAAGGCAGAGGGTCAGAGACGGAAAGGAAGACTGTCAGTGGGTGAACTGTCATCGTGACTAGAACGGCCTTGAACAGAGCAGAGACAGGATGGCGTGTGGGGCAGGCTGTGGACCTGTTGTGTAGGTGGCCGTGAGGTGAAGAGAACCCAACAGCACCCCACAACTGCAGTGCGTTTAAATGAACACAGCTGGTGTGCTGGGTGACGTGGGGAGCTGCTAGTGTAATCGACAAATAGTTTGAACCCACCCCCTGCACCGTGGGAGAGAGAGGAGGCGGTGGGCGTTCATAACTCTTCTCAGGACCTCGGGTTCATGACAGCTGCTCCACTCACCGCAGAGTTCCAGGACCTGGAACAAAGGCCCTGGTTCCAGAGCGCTGAAAGGTCTCTGGGTGGCATCAGTGGCTTTCATGTGGCTTCTAACCCAAAGACTGGTGGTTCAAGGGCACCCAATGGAACTACAGACACTTCAAATGCACCCAGTGGCACCAGGAGAAAGACCTCAAAGTCATGACAAAGCCATAAGCCATGGGCTCCACAACTCTAACACATGGGGTTACCGGGAGTTAGGGTCACCTGCAAGGCGACAGGTTGATTTTCTGCTTCCCAGAGCCTGGCTGGGAGTGTTGGTACTGAAGGCAAGTGAGGTAACTTTTAAAAAAAGAAAACAACGCAAAACATCAAGAGCTCCTGTCCACTGCCTCCGACCTCCTACACGACACATGGATGCAAAGACCATTCTCCTTCACTGAGTACACGTGGACTTTGGTTATTTATCTGATGGTTGACACACCTAAGGGGGTGTTCCCGTGCCCTTCCTGCGCCACCCGGGCCCTGTCTTTCATGAGTACAGCCCCTTCCTACCTGGTGAGGAGCCCTGGCGGTGACGTGGTTAACTGTAATCACTGACCAGAAGGCCAGTGGTTCAAACCAAGCAGTCACTCTGTGGGAATAATACGTGGCACAGTCTGCCTTCAGAACGCTTCACAGCCTGGAAACTTGCACTGGCCAGGACCCTGGTGCTCACCGGACAGGCCCCTGAGCTCGCTGGACAGATGTCCTGTGCTCACTGGACAGCCCCGCTGTGCGCACCGGCCAGCTCCCCTGTGCGTGCTGGACAGCGCCCCTGTGGGTCCTGGACAGCCCCCCTGTGGGTCCTGGACAGCGGCCCTGTGGGTCCTGGACTGTCCCCCTGTGGATTCTGGACAGCACCCCTGTGCAGAACCAACTGGATGGTGGTGAATGTGTTGCTTGTACTTTTTGTTTTTCTCTCAACCGTTTGAATTTGGCCCAAGCGACTGTCTACAAAGCCGCTGCCCGATTTCTTTGTACCACAATGTAAAACCCCACTCCGTGTAGATGCAGGTCTCTGCTTTGGGGTCAGCCTTGCAGTTTCTCTTCAATAAACTTTCTTCCTTGGCCTGACCTGGGTTCCGTCCTTCCTCGGCGACCTTGCGGCCTTGAGGTCCTAAATGAGTGATGGCCCTGAATCCATCAGCTCCTCACATGATTCAGATGACAAACCAGGATCACGGTATAAAGGACTCAGCACCGCTCAGGGACACGAGGTCGCTATGAAATGGAAACGAACAACATGACCCCTCACACCTGGGCCACCAGAGCACGGGAAGTCGGGGAATGAAGTCTTAGTTCATTTTACAAGGAGACTAACATCGTCCACATCCTTTGATCTGAGCATGGGGTGGAGCTCTTGAGGAATTCCAGGTGATTTTCATGGACAATATAAACAGAGTTCCTTTGACTGTGATCCCAACACAGCAGCTCTGTCTTCTATGTCACGTCAGGTGGCTTGAAGACGACTTAGGTGAGTTCATTGTCCTCTGGGATTACAGGGGCTGCTGCATGCTGAACTGTGGTTCCCTGAAACGTGTGTGTGTGAGTGAGTGCAGTCAGCTGTGACCACTGACTGATGGAAGAATGAGTTGGTTTAGGTCATACTAGTGTAAGGTAGATCCAAAACCATGGTCTCTGCAATTACTTGCTATGCATCAGAGAGCTGGACAAGGACTAGGGATGGTAAAAGAAGAATCGATGCCTTTGAGCTGTGGTGCTGGAGAAGAGTATTGACTATACCATGGACTGACAAATACTTTTCATCCTGGAGAGGTGAAACCAGGCTGCTCCTTGGAGGCAATGATTCTGAAGCTTCGTCTGACACACAGTAGGCATGTTGCAAGGTGGGACCAGTCCTTGGAGAGGGATGTCATGCTTGGGAAGTTAGAGGGACAGAGCAAGAGAGGAAGACCCTGGATGAGATGGACTGACTCAGTGACTTGGGTCATGGGAGTAGGTGTGTCAGAGACAATGAGTTTGGCTCCGAATAGAACAGGTTTCAGAGCTGTTGTACATAAGGCCACTATGAGTCACATATGACTTGATGGCACATAACAACAACAACAACAACTACTCAGCATTTACCTAGCACTTGTATAACCATTTGAAATGTAAGTTTACTTTAACAGCCAGTAATGAGGAAGGGACTATGTAAAAAGAAAAAAGAAAGAAAGGAAAAAAAAAAGAGAGTATAATGCCATCTTGTAAGAAAACCATGTGCAGTAAGCAAAATCCTAACATAAAATATTATGGATTACTTTGAAGAAAGCCTTTAAAGAACCCTGACGAATGTGTTTTTACATCATGATCTGAAATCTTGGATGTTTACTTGGTTTCATTTACATCATTCTACGTGAGTGACAATGTAAAATTAATAAAGTTTATTTAGCTCGTTGGGTGATCTTCTACACTCGTCCACTGTTGTGATAGAATAGTTTCCCAAGGTCTAGGTCTTGGCACGTTGTTCTTGCTGCGTACCTTCGTGTCAGAACCGACTCACCGGTGGCCCTCTGGGGATTTTCAGAGGCAGTAAGCTGCACAGGAGGAGATTTCCCATTCTTCTCCCACAGAGCTGCTGGTGGATTCGAACTGTATACTTTCGTATTGGCTGTTCAGTTCCTTACCGCCAGCCCCTGAGTTTGGCATAAGAGAAGGTTGCCCAGGTACAAAATTAAATCCATTTTATTTAGAGCCAAACTATTAGAGGTCCTCATGCTGATCTCGTAGTAACAGGTTAATGTCCACTGACCAGGGATGACAAGAAGGGGAGACAAGCCTCTCAGAAAGATGCCTTTTCACAAACTGCCCCTAGTCTTAAAAAATTATAATTTTTTTTTTATTGGGAAAAGCATATTGTGGGTACAAGGAGGTGAGGGTTGGGGGCAGAAGGGTGAGGATGGGCAGGGATGCAGTTGCAGAGCTGCACAGTTTGGTCGGTGGGGGGAGCAGGTGAAAGGAAATGATGAGGGTCCAGTGGGGACCAGATGCTACAGAGGAATGACAAACATTTTCCAATAGTAATTAAACCAACTGTCTTATTGATTTGGGAACTGGATGCCGACTCTCTGGCTTCTTCATGCTGAACAGGGGCATTAAGTGAGGGGGGAAAGGGAAGACACTTTATCACTTTATTGGTGGTCTTGGGTTAAGGCTGCTTGCCTTCTTGCTCTGTTAGAAGATATTTTCCTGTCATTTGCTCCCCTTTGGACTGCAAAGTGTTTTCCCAGGTGGGTCCAGTGGGGATGGCTGGTTGAACCCAGAGGCTCCATCCTCCTTTGCTTCCTTAGCTGTCAGTTGTATTTCCTTTTTGTCACTGGCACTGGGTTCAGGATCAATTCTGGAGTAAAACTCAGTGTTAAGGTTACCTATAGGAAAGGGCACAAACCTAGAGAGAACAAACTTGTGAGTTACAAATAGAAGGGCTTTGAGGGTGTTGCTTTCAGGTTCGCTGGGGGAGAAGGTGGCAGAAGGCAGCCTAGGTAACATTCTCTGGATACCATAGGCATTCTTTTTTTTTCCCCCACCCAGGTGTCAGATGGCACAATCTGGGGACTGAAGAGCTCACCCTGAGGGCCCAGAGGGCCGCGACGGCTCGCCCCGAGCCGGGGGCGGAGGGCAGCCCGCCCCGGGCAGAGGGCCGCGACAGCTTGCCCCGAGCCGGGGGCGGAGGGCAGCCCGCCTCTAATTTGTTTTTAAATGCTTGTGTAGGCTGGCTACAGGACAGGATTTAAGGGTGACATTTTTCTAAATTTCTATACAAAAACCTTTCTCACATTGAAACTACTTGTAATTTTATTAATTGTTGGCCAACTTTACTTGTAATATTCCTTCCCCAAATCTCGTTCTCGTCAAGTCTTGAAGAGGGACACACACACGTATGGAATGCTCAGGGATCTTGTGACTTTCTTTTCTTCCCAAGTGGGTGTCAAAACAAGACACATGGAAACAAAGAGAGTATATTAAAAATGTTTCTAGCGCCCGGTATTCTAAATAGCCGGGATGCTGGTTTAAAGACAAAGGTGCGCCCAAGGCAAGCGCTGGTGGTTTCAAGTGCTTCTGTTGATCGCTGCCTTGGGGTTGTGGTACTGATGGAGGGTACTGAGTATCTCCTGGACTGCCGGAAGAACGGACGAATCTCCTCTGGAGACAGTGGAACCAGGGTATGCCTTAGAGGTGAGGGTGTAGAACATTAACTCACATCCTCCGGGCATGTTGTTCGCAGGGTCAGTTCTTTGAAAATGGTATCGTAATGGAGAGGTAGAGGGTCAGAGGAAGAGAAGAAGGTGCCCACCTAAATGGAATGATCTGGAACTGCAACAATGGGTGTGAGCGTGGAGTAGATTGTGAGGACGGTGCGGGACCTGCTGTCCACGGGGTCACTGGACGGTACGGGATCTGCTGTCCACGGGGTCACTGGACAGTGCGGGATCTGCTGTCCACGGGTCACTGGACGGTGCGGGATCTGCTGTCCACGGGGTCACTGGACGGTGCGGGATCCGCTGTCTACGGGGTCACTGGACGGTACGGGATCTGCTGTCCACGGGGTCACTGGACGGTGCAGGATCCGCTGTCTACGGGGTCACTGGATGGTGCGGGATCCACTGTCCACAGGTCACTGGACGGTGTGGGATCTGCTGTCCACGGGTCACTGGACGGTGAGGGATCTGCTGTCCACAGGTCACTGGACGGTGCGGGATCTGCTGTCCACGGGTCACTGTGAGGCATAGTGGAGTTGATGACCCACTACAGTAATAACGGGAACATGAGTCTGAAAGGACTCAAGGGCAACCTTGGGGTTTTTAAAGCACTTGCTGCCATTAATTTTTTCCAGTCGATTCTTTTATTTAAAAAATATTCTACTGTGCACAAGGTGAAAATTTACATAGCAAATGAGATTTCCCAGTGAGTAGACCTTTTCAACCTATATACAGAGCAGGTTATCCAGGAGGCCGGGCTGTATGAGGA
>NW_006400125.1:1477798-1479186 GCF_000299155.1 Elephantulus edwardii
TTCATCCTGGAGAGGTTTAAACTGGCTGCTCCTTGGAGGAAAAGATTCTGAAGCTTTGTCTGACATACTTTGGACATGTCACAAGGGGGGGCCAGTCCTTGGAGAGGCACAATATCCTTGGGAGGGTGGAGGGAGAGTGCAGGAAAGGAAGACCGTCTATGAGATGGATTGATTCAGTGACTGGAGTAATGGCGGTGGAATTGACAGTGATTGGGACTGGACAGAGCAGGGTTTAGGGCTGTTGTATATAGGGTCACTATGCGTCGCAGGTGACTCGACAGCACATAACAACAGCTGGTCAGCAGATGCTGTCAGGAAGCTGGCTGTGGCCCCATGGTGAGTTAACCCACTCGCTCTTGCCTCTCTGCACCCCTTGTTTCCATTCTTCTGGTTACCCACCTTTCCCTGTCCTCTCGTCTTTGAGTTTGGGGGAAGGCTTGGTGTTTTGGGCTCCCATTAATGTACCATCATTTTTGAATAAGTCATTTGTATTAGATTTGAGCGACTTCCTGATTTACTGACTCAGCCTTGTGGTTGTTGTTAAGCGCCGTGGAGTTGTAGACCAGTCATAGCAGCCCTATGAATGTAAGACCTGAACACTTGTAGAACTCATCGTTTCTCCATGTTCATAGAGTTTCTGGAGGCAAGCTATTTTGTAAGTGGATGCCACTCCTGTTTCCAAGCTTCTTCGAATGGGGGAGCTCCACCAAACACTGTCCACCACGGGTAGCCATTATCGCATTTGACACGTCTGTGTCACAGTGTTCAGCATCACAGCAACCACGAGTCACCTCTGTACAGCAAATAGATCTGTTTATTCTTTTGGTAGTCCATAGACTATTCCATAATCTCCAACATCATAACTCAGACATAAATTCTTATTCTGTGCTAGTAATTAATTGTCCTACTTTTAGATACATAGAAAGCAATTAAAAATACTACGTCTATGATCATGCACTTTAGAGAGGTCCTCAACAACAGAATGTAGCCTAAAAATCCATTTTCAGGAGTAAATATTAAGTAATAATTTCATGGAGAGAACTTTAGTTTATGATTAGGGAGTCATGAGCTAAAATCTAGTCTGGACACTATATTACCTTGGACAAATCACTCCAACTCCTTCAGTCTCATGTACTTCAATAGAAAAAAATACGATTTGTGGGTTCTGCCTAAGCAACCCTCTGATCTCACTGCAATTCTCAGATGACATGACGGATTGCTAAACTTACCTCAAAACAGGCAATGCATGCTGTTGAGTCAGAACCGACCCATAGCAGACCCTCTGATGGGTTTTCAAAGGTAGTAAATTGCACTCTGATAGGAAGAAGATTGCCCATCTTTCTCCAAGGAGCAGCTGTGTACTGGTAAAACCCTGGAACAATAGGCCT
>NW_006400125.1:1480136-1491756 GCF_000299155.1 Elephantulus edwardii
AGGCCCTCTATGAGGTGGATTGATTCAGTGACTGGGGTAATTGGGATGGGAGTGTCAGAGACAGTGCGATTGGCACAGGACAGAGGGGAGTTTAGGGCTGTTGTACATAGGGTCGTTATGAGTCGCAAGCAACTTGATGGCACATAACAACAAAAACAGCAAATCAGAACAAGGGAGCACCGGTAGCCTAGTGGCAAGAAGCTGCACTGCAATCCTCAAGGCACATAGTTTGAGTCCACCAGCTAGCTGTTCTGTGGCAGAAGGATCAGCAATCTCCTCCTGTGCAATTAACTGCCTCTGAAAACCCTCTGGAGGGTCAGCTATGTGTTGGTTCTGACCCCACAGTACACAACAACAATTATAACAAAGAGATTGCTCTACAACAACTAAGGACTCTTCTGATCTTAATTGCCAAAATAATATCCTAGTGCCCTGTGCAAAAGTCCCCATGTTGAACCAATACTCCTGTAGTGAACATGGCAAATTATGTGGATAAGGATGGAAATGTCTCCCAACCCAAAGGGCAAAGGCCAGCCCACCCATGTATTCGTGGATCCCTGTGGTGGAGTGGAAGCCGCTCATGCCTGACCCTCCAGTGAGCTGTAAATGGCACAGGAGGACAGTGCCCATCTTTCTCCTGGAGCCGCTGATAGCTTGATGGTTAGAGAAACACCACCTGCAGGCAGGCCGCACCACTCCTATGGGGCAGGCCCCAGCGATCCTTTTCCTTCAGCTGCTGTGATGACGTGTTTCCTGGGATGTGTATGGAATGCGTGTGCTCGCCAGGTGATACTGCTGGCTCGAAGTCCTGACGATGCTGAACACGATGGCGCAGAACCACACGGTGCTCTCCTTCTTGTCTGTGGGTGGGTGCAGCCGACTCCACAGCAAGCAGCTGTTGTGGAATGTTGGGGAGGAAGGGACGGCCTCTGGCCAGGACAGATCACCTAGGCTCCAGATAAGTGCAAACTCCTAACAACCTTTAATACGGGGTAGAGAAAGCGCCCCTGCATTTGGCTGTACCGGCTTGAGAAAGCTCCCCACCTGGGAAGATGGCTGCCATATCTGTTGAGCTGGGAGTGGTCCGCATGAGACTGAGGTTCTCCTAACCAATCCGCATGTCCCACATCTGTAAGGCCACCCTATCCTCTCTTCCTATTTACATGCTTGTATATAAGTACACTGCAGATCCCAATAAAATTGAGCTGGATTAGCTCTGATCCTCTCCTGGAGTGGTATGTTTTCATTGTGCTTACCCCCATCAGGGTGTTGATGTTAAGTTGCTGGCTAACAGACAGCAACATATGGCACCAGGAACAGGGATGGACCTGATGAAGTATCAGGTGAGTTCCTTCTGTGCTCATTCCCACCAAGTTTTTGGGTGAGTAACCTCTGTACTCACTTCTATAAGGGTTTCTGGTGAGTATTCTCTGCATTCACTCCTGTCAGGTATCGGGTGAACACCTCTTTCTGTGCTCACTCTCATCAGGGAATAGAGACCTGATGTCGTTTTGAGGGCCTGATGTAGTCTTGGAGGCCTGATGTAGTTTTGGGGACCTGACATAGGCTTAAACATGACATATGTGGAAGGGAAGGGACCTGTCATAGGTCTACCTTATTGGGTAAGCACCCCTTGCTTAGACAAAAAGCAAGGGAAAATTCTTTCTTCTTTCCATGCCTGCCCCTGTCAGGGAGCAGAGAGCCTGAGGCAGGTCCATCTTATTGGGCAAGTGCTCCCTTGGTTAGCTAGGGTAATTTGGCAAGCAATTTAAAAGATTCGGCAAGCAATTTGAAAGATCCTCAAGTAAAGAGTTCTACGTCTTTGTTAGAAAGTGGAGAGATCAGACTTACACAATTTCAAGCTTTTTCCTTTTGGACAACAGTTGTTGATATCACCCCTTGGATTACTGTTGCTCTCATCTTTAATGTCCAAATCCCTGGCCCTTTAGAGTAGTGAGAGCTGACTTTCACCCTGGGACCTACAATGCCCTTTTTCTGCAGGAAGTAGCTAAGAGGATTCGGCACCCCTTCTCCTAATACATCAGGGAGAAATCTCTCTCAGGGGGAATGACAGGGAATGGGCAAAGGACATGTTGACAAAGGAGATCAATCAGAACTGGTTTTGACAAAGACTGTGGCACCATTAGAAGAAATGCACCATCAGCCGTTTAGAAAGTGTTATGGCCGGGGATCTAAAAACAGCCCTAAAGAATTTAGAGAAGATGATTGCACCACCTCTTCTCTTCTCTAGTCTCCTGAGAAGTAAGGAAAACAAAGCAAGCAGGTGGGGACAATATAGAGAAAGCAGTGAATAAAGGGGAATTCTTGGGCTGAGGTGTTGTGTGATCAGTGAGATGCTGGATGGAACTCCGAGGTACTGTGTGCGCTCTGTTGGCGTGCGCCCAACACCTGAGAGTGTCCTTTACACAAGGTACTGTGTGATCGGTGTGATGCTCGTTCTGAGGCACATGTGCTTCTTGTCAGTGTATATCCCACACCTGAGCATCCTGTACAGTGATATTCCTGTGCTGGGAGAGAGTTACAGCTGCTAGAGATGATGGAGCTTGTGCTCCATGGGCGAAGGCACAGCTTAATTCACTAAGCCTTAATTTAAACACCCCTCAAGATTGGAAAGGTATGAGGAGGGCAGTTTTTTCAAAACTCCCCATATATGTTCACCGGCAATCACATGCACCTCCTAGTGAGCCACCAATACGTGTTACATGGAAGGATCCTTTAGAAAGGGTCCGATCCTTTACTAACTGTTGGGAGAGGTTTTGCTTGTATTTTCCCACAGAACTAACCACATCCTGTGTGGGTTCCTGCTCGTCATGTCCGATACCAATCTGCATACCGAGAAGATGCATGGATTGAGCATTCACATCAAGAAGAAGTCGAAGCCCCAGACACCACAGACACCTGTGACCTAGGATGCTGACTGCACTCAACCAACAGGCTCTTAACCTTAACCCTGGGGGTGGTAAACCCAGTGGTCCTGTGTTTGTAACACTGCTTATCGCTGCTTTGGCCATCAGTAGTGCCACAGCAGGAGAAGCTAATCAGGTTTTGTAAGCTTTTGTTTCTTCACCCTCATTTCCTATATGTAGGTGGCTCTCTTCGCTATCCTATATCCATCTCCCAATCTAATCCAGAGATGAAGTTATGGAATTTCTAACCTTTTTTATTATCTCCCCAGTTGTCATTACAAGAGCAGCCACAGACCTCTTCACAAGACAGAATGCCCAAGCAGCTGCACTGAATAATCTTTCTACCCTTACCGTCAATGGATTGTTCACCTCCCTTGAAACACCAGAGGCTCTCTACCAAAAAAGACTTTATTCATTTAAAAGAAAAAGGGAGGAGGTGTTGCGGAATGTTGGAGAGGAAGGGAGGGCCTTTGGCCAGGACAGATCACCTAAGCTCCAGATAAGTGCAAGCCTCCTAACGGCCTTTAATACGGGGTAGAGAAAGCTCCCCTCTGTTGGCTGCACCGGCTTGAGAAAGCTCGCCACCTGGGAAGATGGCTGCCATATCTGTTGAGCCGGGAGTGGTCTGCATGAGACTGAGGTTCTCCTGTCCAATCCTCATGTCCCACGTCTGTAAGGCCACCCTATCCTGTCTTCCTATTTACATGCTTGTATATAAGTACACTGCAGACTCCAATAAAATTGAGCTGAATTGACTCTCTGATCCTCTCCTGGAGTGGTGTGTCTCCACTGTGCTTACCCCTACCCCCATCACGGTGTCACTGTTAAGTTGCCGGCGAACAGACAGCGACAAGCCCAGTAATGATTTTGGGAGTTCTGGATTATGACTGGAAAGAACTTTTCTCTTTCTGCTAGAGAAGATGCTGCAGGCCTAGCAGACAATGCAGCGAGCTCGGGGACTCTGTGCTCAGTTGTGTAGTCAATGCAAAGGCAGATGCTTTGTACCAGCTGCTCTGTGGGAGAGAATTGAGCAGTCTCCTCCTGTGTGATTTACAACCTCTGAAAACCCCTTGGAAGGTCAGCTATGTGCCAGTTTCAACTCAACGACACTATAACATATACATGCGATGAAAAGCAACTTTTCCAGTTCCATTTCTCTAACAGGACAGGTATATCAGCCTCATAAGAGATGGAGAAAGGATTCCGATTGTTAACGATTGCAACTTCTTCAGACCCACAATCAACACTCTTGGCAATAGTAGTCAGAAAATAGAAATATGAGTTGCTTTGGGAAAATCTGCTGTCAGGGACCTCTCCAGAGTACTGAAGAGGAGCAATGTCACTTTAGAGACTAAGGTGCACTGACCCAGGCCATGGTCTTCTCAGTAGCTTGTTGTGCATCAGAGAGCTGGACGATGACTAAGAATGACAGAAGAATCAATGAATGCCTTTGAGTGTGGTGCTGGAGAAGAGTCTTGAACACACGGTGGGCTGCCAAGAGAACAAACAGGTCTGTCCTAGAGAGAGTGAAGCCAGGTTACTCCTTGGAGACAAAGATTTTGAAATTCCATCTCATGTACTTTGAGTGTGTTGCCAGGAGAGACCAGTCCTTGGAGAAGGACTAGTCATACCTGGAAGGCTGGAGCTTCCACACAGGACAGAAAGACCCTGGAGGAGATGGCTTGACACAGTGACTTTGGCAATGGGGGCAGGCGTGTCTGACATGGTGAGACTGGCTCAGGATTGGGCAAGATTCAGAGCGTTGTTTATAGGATCAGCATGAGTCACAGGAGACGTGATGATGTCTAACAACAACAACACTGGAATTTTAGACCATAGCTGGTGTAGACTGTGACCATCATTACGAGAGGCTAGGTGCGGCCTCGGCTGTCACTTCTTTCTCCTGGATGGGAAGTACCTGACGAGTGGCATGTGGCACTGGTTCCTTTCAAAGGAGGCCAGAGCTTTCTTCTGCTCACCACTTCCTCTTCCCACTGTATGAACTGGTTGCCTTACAGGATCCTGAAGAAGTGCTGTTGTAGGTGCCTGCAGGTCAGTTATGAGTCACAGTGATCTCAGGCACAACAGAGTTAACACGGCCTGTCCACACCCCGCTGAGTCATCACTACAGAGCTAACACGGTCTATCCTGTTCCACGCTCAGACATCATTACACTACAGAGCTAACACGGCGTGTCCTTCACCACGCTCAATCATCACTACAGAGCTAACACGGTCTATCCTACACCACGCTCAGTCATCGTTATACTACAGAGTGAACACGGCCTGTCCTATACCACGCTCAGTCATCGTTACACTACAGAGCTAACACGGTCTATCCTACACCACGCTCAGGCATCGTTATACTACAGAGCGAACACGGCCTGTCCTATACCACGCTCAGACATCATTACACGACAAGCTAACACGGTCTGCCTACACCCCGCTGAGTCATCACTACAGAGCTAACGCGGTCTATCCTACACCCCGCTCAGACATCATTACAATACAGAGCTAACACGGCCTGCCTACACCACACTCACAGTCATCTCCACACTTCAGCCCATTGTTGAAGCCACTGTGGGTTCATCTTGTAGAAGTTTCTCCTTTTTTCCCACTAGTCTTCTACTTTTCCATATGTGATGTCTTTCTTCATTTGAGACATGGAGCAAGTCTGAGGTTTCCAGCAGTCCCTGCACCTCGGAGCATAATTCACTGATTAAATAAACTTTTCAGTGTGTTTTAATATTATCTATAGCTGTCCCTTGGAGAAAATAAAGACAAATGAACTCATGGACAACTGATATATGGCGTATGGCAGTCAGTGGAATAATTAGTGAAAGAGACAGAAAAGTTGACAATATGTGTCTGGTGCCTCTGGGCATTGTGATAATAGTCCGGGTCCATGTGAAAAAATGTGCTATGCTGAAAAAGAAAACTCCAGGTTTGGGGAAAATACAATAGGAATAGAGGAGAAGACTTTGCTATCATTTTTATATCCTATATAAATTAAAAAAATATTCTAGAAAGTGTGAAGTGAAACCTCACCATTAGTACTGCGTTTTGTGACCTTAGAATACCTTTACATACCCAGGTTTTTGGAAACATTCATCGCGACTGAGTGACTTCACAATCCCAGGAACCCTTTTGCACAAAGTAGAGCTTCCCGCAGACTTTGTGAGACCGTCGTCTTTGCACTGGTTGATCCCTGTGTCCGTTTCCTGCTGAGCGCCTTGTGGGTCGGTTCAGTTAACAGCTGAATGCAAAACTGTTCCCTTGATGGAAACAAGTCTGTATTTAAATGGAAATGGCTGGTGGGCCTGAGAGGTTCTGGAGGTTCCCAGAGTCCTTTGCGGGAGCCAGCTGCACCTCTGCCCTTGTCCAGGAGGTAAGACCTGGTGAGATTGCTGTGATCCAAGTTGGCCTCAATCGTGGTGAGAGGGTGGCCTTGAATGTTCCAGGCTGGATTGTCACTGGGTACACTGACCCATCCCATCCTCCTCCGTGAGAAAAGACACATTCAGCTGCCTCCTACTCTCTCCCCCTCGTAGGGATTTCCAAGCTCAAAGAATGATTTTATTTATCCTAGGAACAAAGATGTCAGTATTTCAGGAAAGCATCGCTGGATTTGATGGGAAATTCTCTCCAAATGGTGTCCCAGATGGTCTGTTAATCAGTTCTATGTGATGGCTGGGAGCTCCCCTGGCCCCATTTCTGTGTTGATGTTTCGTGTTGTTAGTATCTTGGAGACCATCGCTGCAGCCCCCCACGCCCGGCCCATGTGCTCCCTGACATTCTATGCTGGGAGGTTATTCTCTCTCCCATTAATCAAGTCTACTTTGTTCTGATTGCCTTCCTTTTTGCCTCACATGCTCTAGGCTTCTTCCCAGGACCCAACATCAGTTAGGCTTCATGTCTCCTTCGGCACCTTTAGCTGTGAATCTTTCTTCGACTTGCCTTGTTTTTAATGACCTTTACCATTTTAAGAAATCCTGTTGTTGTTAGATGCCACTGAATTAGTTCCAATTCCTCAAAATCCTGTTTCTATACACAATAGTACAAAACAGCTCCTGGCCTTGTGTCATTTTCACAGTCGTTGCCATGGGTGAACTCTTTGCTGCAATCCCTGCGACAACTCAGCGTGTAAGGGCCTTCCACGTTGTCACTGGCTTTGCCTTGAAGCAGGGTGTGACTGCACAGTGGCCAGCTCCTCTTCATAACATGTACAGAGTATGAGAGGGAGTCTCCTCATGCTTGTTTCTAAGGAGAATGTTGGCAGCAGTGTTCCGAGACGAGCTTGTTCTTTTGGCAGACCATGGAATCAATTCTTTCTTAAAATTCAAACTCAATGCTATCAAACGGGAACTCATAGTAGACCCTCCAGCAGGTTTCTGAAGCTGTAAATCACATAGAAGGAGACTATCTGTATCTGTCTTTCTCTGACAGAGCTGCTGGTGGGCTCCAGTTACCAGAGACTGGATTATCAGAGCAACTCCTTAAGCGCTGTCACCAGGGCTACCACATCATTCTTCTTTTTTTTTTTCCTTTAAATTTTGTTCGTATTTTATTTTTATTTTAATGAAAGCTTACAGAGACTTAGGGTTTCCATTCATTCATTCATTCATGCCTGCTACCACCCCCTCCATTAGCTCTTCTCTTTGAAAAGTAAAAGAAAAATTATTTTATTGTTATACATTCCCATCCCCCAAGCCCACTCTACTGTGCAGCCTTCATTCTGGACTCCTGTCATGACAATAATACCTAATCATATATCCCTTTTAAGCAGTTCTCTCCCTCATCTCTTTCAATGCAGTATACATTATTTATCCCCTCTTTCTTAGTCTCCCCATAACCTCTATGTCAATCCTCTTTTGTAACAGTGGTATTATGCAGTATTTGTCTTTTTGTGACTGAGATATTTCACGCAGCATAATATCCTCCATGGTCACCCATTTTGTATTCTGGTCCATGAGTTCCTTGTTTTTCAATGCAGCATAGTATTCCATTTTGTACATATACCACAGCTTCTCTATCCATTCATTTGTTGATGGGCACTTGGGTTGTTTTCAACTCTTGGGTATTGTGAACAAAGCCACAATATTTTATTTATTTTTTTAAAAGAATGATCACTTTTATTTCCTGGAGACACATTCCTAAGCCTGACACAAATAGATGTGATGGGATGCACTTTAATTCTTCAAGTGGCATCTTCGCTCTTCAGTGCTTCAAGAGGCACTGTAGAATGATGTTGTTTTTGGTCAGGGATAGTGGCTGGTTATTTTAAAGAGTATTAATGGGGATGTGTGATATTTTTCTCCGGATTTAGCTGATATGAAAAGTTTAGAAGAAGAGAAACATTTTTCTATCACATTAAATATAAGGCACAAAGCTGTTACTGCTGACACTGACCTTGATCACTGGTTGAGGTTATGCTTATTGGTTTCTATATAGTTTATCTTTCAGTCTGACTTCTCTAGCCCTTATTATATTGGAGTTGTTGTGTTTTGTTGTTTTGTTTTGTTTTTTTAGTTCAACACTCTGGTTTAGAGTCAACAAGACCTTGGGGAGGGACTTTGTATTGAAAAGATGGTTGTTATTTTGGAGGAACATTCTTCTAAGTGGTACAGCACTCTTCTGTCCATATGCTGCACTGAGGTAACCTGGGGCTTCTGTGATGCTGAACCTTGTTCCATTGGGGTGTCAGATGCCATAATGGTTACCCATGGTGGACAGTGTTTGGTGGAGTTCCCAGTTTAAGACAGGTGTGGAAACAGGAGTTGCATCTACTTCCTAAACCACATGCCTCTGGAAACTCTCTGAACTTTGAGAAACGACATTAGATAGAAAGGCTTCAGGTCTTTTGCTCATTAGGGTCACTGTGAGTTGTGCTCACTCAAAAGCGACCAACAACAACAACATGCAGGTGGGCAGGATTATGTGAACGGGGCATATTGGCCTATCCACAAGCAGATACCGTTCCACAAAGAGATTGGCTATTCTCAACAATCCACAAAGGGATTGGCTAGTCTCACCAGTAAATGGAAGACTTCTAGCTGAAGAGAGAAAAAGTCTTCTGCCACGAGAAGAGGAAGATGACTGCTCCCAACTCAGTGAACACTTTGGGACAGGAATAGCAGCAATAGCTGAACTGGAGAGTTGGTGCAAGACAGGACTTTGGGGAAGGGAAAGCCAATAATGGCAGTATTGAGAACTTCGTTGGACAGTTGAGTGGAGAGCCAATATTGACTGCACTGAGAACTTTGTTGGACAATTAGAGGAGGGAAGCCAATGTTGGCAGGACTGGGAACACAACACGGATTGAGACTGAGGTGCCTGCGTGTGCATTTTGGGAGCTATCTTGATTGTGTTTTATGATGAGTCTGAATTATAATCTTTTGACTCCTCCAATATGGTCCTGTGTGGTCTGTGAGCTATCACATTGGATTTTGTACCCAGCCAAACAGTGATATTGATGTTGAGATGTGTAGAAAGAAGCATGGGAGAGTGGGGGACATGTCCGACCTCACAGAAATTGGTTTTGTCTTACTGATGCTGTGGGCAGGGATAACTTCCCCCTGTGAAGTGGGTAGAGGTCAGATACGGCACTTCTCATGTGGCCCTTGCTCTTGTAGAAGAACTCTTCCCACTTTCCACATCGTACTTTTTGGAATGGAGTCATTCTGTTCATCTATCTTAAGGAGATAGAAGCCGTGTCTCATTTTCTTTAGTGTATAATATTTACTTAAATTATTTGGAATTCTTCTTCATGGAAAATTTTTATCTTCCACTCTCATTTATTTTCTTATTCGTTTATCTCTCTACTGACACACGAATACTTTATGACACACCACAGGACTCCACTCCCAGCTTCTTACATCTTAGGTCAGTAGGTGTGAAATGGCAGGAGATGGGACCAAATTCACTTTGACCTGAGAAATTAGCTTGTTGTTGTTGTTGTTGTTATGTGCCATCGAGTCCTTTCCGACTCATAGTGACCCTATGCACAACAGCCCTAAACCCTGCTCTGTCCTGCGCCAAACGCACCGCCTCTGACACACCCATCCCGATTACCCCAGTCACCGAATCAATCCATCTCATAGAGGGTCTTCCCCTCCTGCGTTGTCCCTCAACCCTCCCAAGCATGATGTCCCTCTCCAAGGACCCGTCCCTCCTGGCAACATGTTAGGGAGCGTGAACTATTTTTAGGGCATTGTTACTTAAGATAAAGTATCTGCAGGCATCATTCTGGGATTGATTTCTTCTGTTCTCCCCTTTTGAAGTCGTTAATAATAGATTTAAGAATGTTTCATAATGTTATAAACACCAAACCAAGGCATTCAGGTTATCTGTTTTGAAACTATGAAATGGAAGAAAATTTATTGCTGAAATCTTTGCTTCTATTCACTTTTGAAAATTGAAAAATAATGAATTGAATCAGTTCTTCCAGTCTGCTTGCCTGTTTGCTATGTTGAAGTGTTGGTCACAACTCTTTAAAATGTCAGCATTCTGTTTTCAATGGACTGAGATTAAAGATGAGTTACACTTTTTTCAGCAGCTTGAACAAAGTTTTACTCAGCTTTAATACAGTTTGTCATCAGAAATTTGGTGCAAGACGCATCAGGCATGGAGACCTCTTCTCTTGTGAAAGATGGCATACTTAGAGTGACGTAAAGTGTCATAAAAAGTGGATTTGGAGTCCAGCACCGTACAGCTGTCATCAGGACCTTCTGTAGTGCTTAGTGAAAACCACTTTTTGTCCCTCTTCCTGAGGACCATATTAGCTCGGCAGTTAGAAAAAGATCACGTTTATTACATATGATAGGAATTAGCATCAGCTCTACTTTAAGGAAACATACCACAGTGTTTTGCAAAGGCAAAGATAGCCAGTGAAAGGCATTTTAAGAGCAGAAAGGAGTCAAGTTGCGTGAAATCTTTTACACATTGCCAGTGGCGATAAAGCACTTGGTATTTCTTGAACTAAAGTTTAGATCAGGTGAGAAAATGTACTCCACTTCTTATTTAGTCCTTACCCAGAGACCATTGATTTCACCTGACCTCATTGTTCCTCAACTTCTTGGCAACTTAATGCTATGTAACAGAAAAAAAATCCCAGGCCTCCTAAACAAACCGTGAGGTGGCTCGGCCTCATATAAAGATTCACAAGGCAAGAGAGAGATCTGGATTCAAGAAATACAAACTGTCCTTGAGAACTGGACTTGCGAAAATACAACCATCATGCTGCTATGAACATCCTTGTGAGTCAGTATCTCCACTAGTTTGTATCATTTAATTTCTTGAAAAATTTCCTGGGGCTTTTTCTAAAATGAGAGGTCATCCTTTTACATGTCATTGGTTCCAATTAGATGGAGAGGATCAAATGGATAAACTACAAAGAAAATGACATTCATAGTTAAAAAGACAATTTCAAAATCTATCCCAAAGGACAACACTGTGAATGACAGGATATTATCCAAACACATACAAAAGGAACCTGCCAAGATGACTAAGGGAGAGAAGAAATAGGAAGATAAGTCAAAGGCAGATGCATCAAAGAAACACCCCTTCGGAATTTGTTGTTGTTGTTGTTAGGTGCTGTCAAGTCGCCTGCGACTCATAGCGACCCTATGTACAACAGCCCTAAACTCCACTCTGTCCTGTGCCAATCACACTGTCTCTGACACTCCCATCCCAATT
>NW_006400125.1:1496551-1506466 GCF_000299155.1 Elephantulus edwardii
AAAATAATCAATGTAATTAATGACATTAACAAAGCAAACAAAATCATATGATCCTAGCAACTGATGCAGAAGAAACCTTTGACAAAATCCAACACCCCTTCCTAATTAAAACTCTCAGCAAAACAGGAATAGAAGGGTTTTCCTCATCATAGTGAAAAGCATATATGCAAAACCAAGAGCCAATATAATTCTCAGTGGAGTAAGACTAAAAGCATTCTCCTTACTAACAGGGACCAGACAAGGATGCCCACTGTCACCACTTCTATTCAATATTGTATTGAAAGTACTTGAGGCAATATGACAAGAAAAGGAAATACGAGACATCCAGATCCGAGAAGAGATGGTTAAACTGTTGCCATGTGCAAACAGTGCACCCAGCAAACCCTGAGGACTCAACAACAACACACCTGTTAGAGCTGTTGTTGTTAGTGCCATCGAGTCTCCTGCCACTCATAGGCATCATAATGTTTTCTGTGCATAGCAGCCCCATGTGGAAGAGAACGAAACCCTGCCCACTTGTACTTCAGTTCACTGTCGTTACTGTGTTTGAACCCATTGCTCGTGTTGCACAGGCTATGTGGATCCATCTCATTGAGGTCATTCCTCTTTTTTCACTGACTTTCCATTTTACAGCGTTTTGTTCCTCTCCAGTGACTATTACCTCCTGAAAATACGTCCACAGTAAGTGAAGCAAAGCATCATTATCCTCATGTCTAAGGAACTTTCTGACCATACTTCTCCAAGATAGATGTGTTTGTTCTTCTGGCAATACCGGTGTCTTCAATATCTAGTGCTACTGTAACAGAAACACCACAAGCGATGGTGTCAACACACAGAAATATATTCTGAGACACTTTAAGAGTTTAGAAGTCCAAGTTCAGTGTTCTGACTATATGGGTTTGTTTGTTGTTAATTGCCTTCAAATCAAGCACAACTCATAGCAACCCTATGAACAAAAGGCCTGAAGACCCTCTACAACTATTGACATTTATCAAAGTTCATAAAGTTTGAGAAGGTAAGTTGTTTAGAAAGTGCATGCTATATGGAAAGGCTTTCTGTGTACGTCTCAATTGAAGGAGAAACCTGAGTTCAAGAGATGTGCTCCACTCCTGAGTCTACTTGTTTTGGGGGGGGGACACACAAAGAACTACCAGAAGTACAGGCTGGATTTAGGAGTGGCCGTGACACTAGGGACATCATAGCCAATGTCAGAAAGAACGTCGCCAAAAGCAGAGAATACCAGAGGAATATCTATCTGTGTTTCATTGACTATACAGAGGCATTTGACTGTGTGGTCACAACAAATTATGGCTAACCGTGAGGAGAATGGGAATCCAGAACACTTGTTTGTTCTCATGTGAAACCTGTACTTGGACTAGGAGGCAGTTGTCAGAACAGAGCAAGGAAACACTGCGGTTCAAAATTAGGAAAGGAGCGTGTCAGCGATGCATTCTCTCCCCATAACTTTTCAATCTATATGTGGAACAGATCATTTCAGAGGCTTGTCTTTATGAGAACTGTGGCATCAGGATTGGAGGAAGACTTATCAACAACCAGTGTTATGCAGATAACACAACCTTGTGTGTTAAGACTGAGGAGGGCCTGACGAATTTGCTGCAGAAGGTCAAGGACTGTAGTCTTCTATACGGATTGAAGCTCAACATCAAGAAAACAAAGACTCTCCCTACTGGGCCTATTGGTAGCACCATTCATTATAGACGGAAAAGAAATTGAATTGTTAGAAATTTCAATTTGCTCTTTTCCACAATCAACGCCCTTGGCACCAGCAGTTAAGAAATCAAAAGACAAATTGCATTAAGAAAATATGCTGTCTAAATACAGTATACAGTATACATAATTTATCCAGTTTTATGGTTAGAACAGGAATCCAGAATTAAGGTTGCATAGAGAAGTGTACTCGGGGTGGGGGGTGGGGAGGAAGGGATGGGGGAATTATATACCAATGAAGGAATTTTTTTTCTTTTTCTTTTCGGAGAGGGGAGAGAACTGGTGGGGAGGGTTAGGCAGGGAGAAAAGTGTGGCAATGAATGAATGGAAATCCAAAATCTCTGTAAATGTTTATTAAAATAAAACAAAAACAAAAACAAAAACAAACAAAGAAAAAAAAAACAAAGGGAATGTAAAACTGTAAAAAAAAAAAAAAAAGAAACTCTGCTGTCAGGAACTTCTCTAGAATGCCAAAGAGCAACAGTTTAAGTCTAGACACAGACGTGTACCTGATCCAGACCATGGTCTTTGCAATTACTTGTTATGCTTCAGAGAGCTGGACAATGACCAAAGATGGCAGAAGGTCTGATGCCTTTGAGTTATGGTGCTGGAGAAGAATACTGACCATACCATGGAGTGCCTAGAGAACTAACAGATATGTCTTGGCGAAGGTGAAACCGAGTTCCTCCTTGGAGGCCAGGATTTTGTGACTCTGAGCCAGGAGTGGCCAGTCCTTAGAGAAGGACATCATGCTTGGCAGGGTGGAGGGCCAATGCAGAAGAAGACCCCAGAAGAGATGGAATATCCTAGTAACTGGAGCAATGAGGGCAGATGTGTCAGAAACAGTGAGATTGGCTCAGGATGGAGCAGGGTTCCCTAGATACTGTGTACGTGGTCATTATGAGTCAAGATGGCACATGACAACAACAACAACAAAGTTCCTAACCATCTCTGCTAACTTTTTATCCTTTTATCTCTTGTGAGATAAAAAGTGTCACACCCCAGGGAATCTTCCCTCAGATAAAACCAGGTAGTGCTCTGGGCATGCTCTGTGCCACCCTTACCCTCCCACAGTTGGAACGAGCTCATAGCTGACCCTCTAATGGGGTTCCAAGGAACTCACGTGGAGGAGCCTGCCCGTCTTTCTCCCTTGGAACTGCTACTGAACTTGGGGCTCCAGGCTGCTGTGACCTTTCTATTGGCAGTGCAACTCCAAATACACTATGCTATCAGAACGCTTCTGATCCGACCTTCAAATATTCTGGAATTTTCGTATGACCCACAAAATCAATTGGTTTTATGTTATCAGTAAAATAAATGTTCTATATTTTAAGAGATACTAAACCCCTGATGATTTCCATAGTTTTAGAAAAAATATCAATTCAGAAATGATACATTTTTCTACATATAGTGCTCATTGACTGTTACTTGGAAAAAAAAATCAAACTCATATCTCAGATTGTAAAATCTCCTACTTTGTTTCCTACTTTAGTAACTGAGCCAAGCTATGGAACACACAGCTTCCCTGTTTTCATCTAACATTTCAAAATTCATCGACTCTTTGCAGAAAACTGCTAACAAAATTTGTCTGCAAGCTTCAGAAAGATGTCAAAACAGATGTTGACATTTCCTTGGTCTATAAACAGTGCTTCTCAAGCATTTATAGACACTCCTTCTTTGTTCCTGAATCCTAATTCTGTTATTGCATTTTCATGTTGTCGTGAAGTACGCTGAGCAGCACACCACAGTTTAACAGGCGGTACAGGCACGATTTGGCTGTGTTGATTTCATTCTTCAAGTTGTGCAGCAATTCTCACCTTCACCTTCTGCATTCTGCTGTCTCCATTAGCATGCCATCTCTGCCCCCTAAAGTTCCTGTCTAATCTTTAGAGTTGTAATTGTCAGTTTGGTCCTCCATGGGAGAAGGAGGACAATCTACTCCAGTGTGATTTACTACCTCTGAAAACGCATTAGAAGGTCAGTTATGAGTCGGTTCCAACTCGATGACTCAACAGACAGATCTTAACAGACACAAGGTTCAAGATAGAAATTCTTTACTTGTTGGTGTCAGGTGCAGTCAAGCCAAATACAACTCATAGGGACTATGAACAACAGGTATGAACTCTGCTATTCAATGCCGTCCTCGCCATCTCTGACACAGCTGAGCTTGTTAATGCCATCCCTGCGCCCTTGATGAGGTGGATTGATTCAGTGACTGGGGTAATTGGGAAAAGGCAGGGTTTAGGGCTGTTGTACATAGGGTCTCTACGAGTCACAGGTGACTCAACAGCACATAACAACAACAACAACAACATCATCATCATCAACAACAACTGTCAAATTGGATCTGACTGGTACAGGAGATCGCCCCTCCTTCTGCAGCAGAACATCTGGTGAATTCGAACCGCATACCCCTGGGATTACAGTGCAGCTTCTTGCCACTAGGCCACCAGAGCTCCCCTAAAAAGCAATGAGACCAGTTTAAAGAGGAAGCGTCAATCCTTAACATGACTGAGCTGAGAGGGGAAGGAGATCCAGGGAAGAATGACTGTGGGGTGGCTCTGAATCTGGCTTGGTCCATGGATACAGATAGTCCTGTGGGCATGCTACTGTCCCCTGAGGGAACTGGTGGTGGGGCTCTAGCCCCTGGAAGCAGAGGGAGGTACAGGTGGGTATGCCTGCATCCCTGGAGGCCTGCGAACATCGCTCCCACCCACCCAACCCTTCTCTCTAGTGAATGAATTAGAGAAGGGGCACTCTTTGAACCAGATCTGAAATGTTTGGGAGTAGTCTCTGGGTTCGCGGAAGGCATCATCCATGGAGACTTGTGGGTGTCGATGTGGATGTAGACACAGGTGTGAGATGAAGTGCTTCCAGCACAGCGATGCCATCTCTGAGTGCAGGTGTGAGACGGTCCCAATGCCTCAGGGAGAAGTCGAGTCCTGGAGAGCGCTGGGGTGATGAGCACCAGAGAGACACTGATGATGAGTTTCACAACTGCTGCATCACATTGTGCTGAGGAATGCTCAAGCCGGATGCTTTCCCTTCCTCTTCTCCTGCTTCCAGGTCTTCTTTCCACAGAAAGACCGTTCACTTGAAACAAGTCCTGTGAAGCAGCACCAGCCGGAACCCCTCCCCCGGAAGAGGGACCAGTGTCTGGCTGCATAAACACTGTTTTTTTTTGAGGGGGGGGCCCTCCATCTTTGCAGGAACTAGATCTAAATGATTACTGTTCTTTTGCTGTGAGAAATCTCACAGGAAGACGTCTTTCTGAATGCCACACTTTTGTCTAAGCTATGTGAGTAAAGGGCCTTAGGGCTCAAATGCACTTGGCAATGACTGCCACGGGATGCTTTGCCTGAGTCTCAGGTGTGCAGGATCACAAGAGTGAGGGATCTGGGACGATTCAAGTATGCTGTGTGCACCTGTGGGGAAGAAGAAAGGGGTGTCTCCTGGGGAAGCCCCTGGGAAGCTTCTGAGATGAGAGGAGAGGGAGACCCACGAGAGGGAGGTAACTGGCTGATTTCCTGAAACAGTCGACACTGAGCAGGTCCTGCTGACAGATGTTATGTTTCAAGGTGTTCTGTCTTTCATTTCATGTCCTTTCATTTTATTTGAAAAGGAAGTGTCAGTGTAGAGCCAAAGTCAGGGGTGAGAATGTTCATGACCTCATAGTGTTGTTGTGAGGTACTAGGGGTCAGCTCCAATGCACAGGCATCCTGTGTCCAAGAGAACGAACCCTGCCTGCTGTCCCCCAAGCCCACGGTGTCCTGTCTGTTTAAGCCGTTGTTGCGGCCAATGCGTCCATCTGTAGATCTGTCTCACGGAGGCCTTCCTCTCCTTCAATGATCTGCTGTTTTTGCGGACGTGTCTGCTCTCCAGGGAGCAGCACTTCCTGGGAGTTCACTCAGGTGTGAGGTGAGGCCTCACCCTCGCTTCTAAGAAGCACCTGACATCACTTCCTCAGAAAAGGATGCTCACTATTTCGGCAGTTTGTTGTTTGAATAGAATAGAACATACATACTGTTGTTGTGTTGTTGATTGCCGTGGAGCGGATCACGACTCTTAGCGACCCTGTGAATAAAAGGCCTGACGCTCTTCTGACATTTATCAAAGTCCAGAGTTTCTGGAGGGATGTTGTTTACGAAGTGGATGCCACTGCTGCTCCGAAATACACATTATATAAATATATTATATAGCATGTTGTTGTCGTGAACCATTGAGTCGGGACCGGCCTATAGCTGACCCTCTGGAGAGTTGCCAGAGGCAGTTAATCCCACGGGAGCAGATTACTCATCCTTCTCCCCCGGAGCAGCTGGTGGCCTCAAACTGCGTGCCTTCAGGATTGCAGCACAGCATATTGCCATTAGGCCCCCAAGCTCCATATATATATATGGTATATATGTACACTATACAGTTATAATTAATAGAATATATTCGATACTTTTTGCGAACACCACAATTCGAAGGTGTCAGTTTTTTAATTTTCCTTATTCACTGTCCAACTTTCAACACACAGGGGACAATGAGAGACTCCTCGACTTGGGTCAGACACCCCTTCATGGAGAGTAGTTTAGAGAAGGACTTGGAAGAATAAGCCTTTTCTCTGGGGGACAGAGAGGAAAGAACTCAGAACAGTTAGGAGCAAACCAAACTGAATCCCTGCTGGTGAACCAAGTCCAGCTCACGCTGGCCGTCTATCAGGTTGTCCGGACCATGAACGTGACAGGGGGCGGTTCCTCATTCCTCCCCCTCGAGAAGTTGGTGGATACAAGTTGCTGGCCTTCCGGTTCACAGCTCCACACACAATGTACTACGTCACCAGGGCGTCTTGGAATAATTAGGACGAGACCTTCCTTCATCAAAAAGAACAATAAAAAAAGCACTCTTACTCTTGTAGACAAATGACTTTAATACCTTTATAAATGTTAATTTTTGGAACCCATATCTTTTACAAAGAAAATGTTCTGTAAAACACAGAGCAGCCTAAGGTGGAGTCAGCATGGCTGAGGTGTGGAGAATTCTTTCTTTCCTTCCTTCTTTATTGCTCACGGAGAAGAACCTGATCTTCCCAATCTATTCCTGCACATCAAATAGCTGATTTGGCAAGAAGGCATCACAAAAGGGATGTGGCTTCTCAGACCTGGAGGCAATAAACACAGCACAACAATGGGACAAGGACTTTGTAATCGCCCAGCACCGAGAGAGGATGAGGTGATGAGCATGTTGAGAGAATGAGCGAATGGCCAGAGGACAGGAGCTTTGGTTAAGGCGTGTTCCCTCTCCCCGGGTTGCTGGGAGTCAGTAAATGTCAAATTGCTAATCTGGGAGGAGAGCTCACAGGAGGCACATCTCAGGGTTTAGGAAATAGCCCGCAGCCTTGTTTATCTTCAAACCCATCACTAGTAGCTTTACAATCTTCTGGAAGCTTAAAACCCAACTTTCACCTGTGTAATAAAATACAAACAGGGACCCAGGCAACAATAAATTCTATTAGTGGACTGTAGGATAGCTGTGGAGCTCAGGAAGGTCGTCTTTTGTGAGTAAATGTGAGAGCCAATTTGAACCAACAATGAGCCCAGCTCGGGTGAAAACTGGATGATTCTCCACAGAAGCCACGTTTAATTTGAAGGCTAGAAAGAAAAAAGCAGGTATGTCTGTAAACACACGGGGAAGGGATCTAGAGGCAGAGAAATCCAGGGCGTGGCTTGATCCTGCATCCATCACCCTGAGATTGAAGGCTGAGAGTGAAAACAAGTTCCTATGTCTAACTCTCAAATGAGTGTTTTCCAAAGAAGGTTGCCAAGGCTTCCTCTCTTGTGGGGAAGCTCATTATAGCTCGTAGATGACATTGGCTGTTCCCTTTTGATCTAGGCTGAGGTTTGAGGGTGGAAGTGGTTGCCTCTGGTCTCTGCTGTTTCTCTGTTATCTCTAAATACATTCACCGGTGTGCCCTAGAAATAAGGTTTCTCCTTCCTTACAGCCAATTCAGCTAATCGCTAGGAATGGTGCTACAGAAATCCACAGAGAATGCTGTGTTACGCAACAGTTACCATCCAGACTGTTATAAGAAAAAAAATACCCGCCATCTCTTGAACTACATCATTTGTTAAAACAGAAGGCAGTTGAAGTTAAGGCAGGCTGTTCCCCAAAAGGTGAGTACTTCTAAGGTGAGCAGGAAGGGAGAAAGAGTTTAGAGCCGCCAGGAATTGGAATCAGATCAGTGGGATGGGCCACCTCCAGCCGATTTACTGCTTCTCAGACCTCGCTGGAGGGTCAGCTGTGGGCAGATTCCAACTCGAAGGTAAACAACAACAACAACAACAACAACAGTCATGGTAGAGTTAGTTCTTTCCGTGCTTGGTGCTCAGCGACCTCTGGGGCACAGTTCAGACAGACAACTGCCACTCTGCCTTCTGACCCCTCACGGTCTCCTCAGGAGAAAGACAGGTCGTCTCTTGCCCAGTGATTCATCACCTCTGGAGAACTGCTTGAGGGTCAGGCAGGAGTCAGGCCAGGCAGGAGTCAGTCAGGCTGGGCAGGGGTCAGGCCAGGCAGGGGTCAGGCCAGGCAGGAGTCAGTCAGGCCAGGCAGGAGTCAGGCCGGGCAGGAGTCAGGCCAGGCAGGGGTCAGGCCGGGCAGGGGTCAGGCCGGGCAGGGGGCAGGCCGGGCAGGGGGCAGGCCAGGCAGGGGGCAGGCCAGGCAGGGGTCAGGCTGGACAGGGGGCAGGCCAGGCAGGGGTCAGGCCAGGCAGGAATCAGGCTGGGCAGGGGTCAGGCTGGGCAGGAGTCAGGTCCAGCTCTTCAATGAGCCGTAGTTTAGGGCAGGTCTTTCCTCAAGGCCCACGGCTGACAGGTTCCTCTGCAAACCACAGGTGGTGCTTTGAACCCACGGCTGTTCCTGTGGAGAAAGAGGAGCCTGTATGATCCCATAAAGTTGACACCTGGGACCCTCGTGGGACAGTTCTCTCCAACCTGTGGCTCTGCCATCAGGAAGAATTGGCTAATGGTGTAGTGGGTTAAGTTTTGGTGTTTGCACTTAGAACTGTGGTGGTGCACTGATTACAACACTCTGCTGATAACCAAAAGGTTTGTGGCGCAAATCATCGGCCTCTCTGTGGGAGAAAGGGCTGGTCATGTGCTTCTGGAAAGGTTTCTTGGTTGATGCCTGTTGAGTCAGACTTGACCCCAGCTGACTCCCCACTTGGGAACCTGCCTGTTGCATAGGGGGGGGGGGCTGCCCGCCTTTCTCCCAGAGCCCCTGGCGAGCTGCATCTCTCGGAAAGCGTGCCCTCTGCCCCTGGACCAGGCACCACCCACCCCTGGAGACTCCAGGCTGCTTTACAGAGCCCTTCTGAGACCTCAGAGTTGGCAGCAGTGGTCGGGTGAGTCTTTTGGTGTCTGGGTTTGTCGAGGTCATTAAGAATAGCTAAAAGTTGTGACTGATGTATCCCAAGCTGACCTTTTGCATCTGGGGAAGGCACAGGAGTTCACGCAGAAGACACAGGTGCTCCTTACCCCTGGGCTTGGCTTCCCTCGTAGAAACAGTGCTGCTTCTTTGAACGACATAGAATGAAGATTAGCAGAGTCAGAGGGTGATGGCCAGGTGCACCGAGATTAGCACTCAGGGGGACAAATATCCTGTATATTCTGAGCATTATCTCCCAACACGACAGATCCTAATTACTACTATGAAGAAAGACGAATTCATTTCGGATGCTTTGAGAAAAATCAGGATATTTCCAATGCCTTGCCACAAAACCTTCTAAAAGATGCCTTACTTTACTTGTGCAGTGTGTCCCCAGTGGGTATGTTCTACTAACCACAGCTACTATTCTTTCCAGTTACTATTACGATATCACCGTATTACTCTCCTAGTCAGATAGGAATCACAATTATTTTAAACCCCTGGCTTGGTAATTAGAAAGCATCGGCTGTATCAGGATCTTGTCCTGGTGCTTGTCTCTTTGTGAACCACACATTACTCTTCTTTTTTTTTTTTTTTTTTTTTTATTTTTTTAATTTAATTTTTTTTTTGGAAGGAGACTGAGCTTATTTTCCCTTTCCTCATACCTCGGCTCCCGTCGCGCGGCTGTTTCTCGAAGAAACGAAAGGCAAACTGTCACAAACCCTGTTCTCGAGCGCCCCCTGTGATCTGGAGACCAGAGGTCCTCTCAGAAAAAAAAAA
>NW_006400125.1:1506671-1512129 GCF_000299155.1 Elephantulus edwardii
GCTGTCTACAGTAGGCAAGGGATTCACATTACTCTTCTGTTTGCTGGGTTCCATCGTGTTGTAACAGACCCACAGCCAACCCTGCAGCAGTTTTCAGTCACAGTTAATCACATGGGAGGAGACTGCCCATTCCTCTCCTGCAGAGCAGCTGGTGGATTTGAACCACGCGCCTTTGAGATTGAAGGGCAGTTTCTTACCACTAGGCCACCAAAGATCTCTTGCTGTCCTTTTATGATTGTGTTTATTTCTGACACCCCCCCCTTTTGGGGTCCTCTGTGGTTTTTTGGTGAAAGCCAGCCCTGGTGTCTCAGGTAAATGGAACTGTTCTTCTTTCTGTTATAAGTCCCTGTAGTCACGAAGGTGTTGAGGTGGTGACGAGTAACGGTAGGAAACAGTAGATAGTTTTAGGATGAAGTTTCAGTCTTTCCAAGAGTGTGAAAATTATTGAATGTTGCTGCTGCTGTTGTTTGAGCCGTCAAGTTACTTGCAACTCATAGTGACCATATGTACCACAGCCCTAAACACTGCTCTATCCTGTGCCAATCTCATTGTTTCTGACACAGCTACCCTCCTTACCCCAGTCACTGAGTCCATCTCATTGAGGGTCTTCCTCTCCTGAGCTGTCGCTCCACCCTCCCAAGCATGTCGTCCCTCTGCAAGGACTGGTCCCTCCTTGCAATATGTCCAAAGTATGTCAGATGGAGCTTCAGAATCCTTGCCTAAAAGGAGCAGCCTGGTTTCAGTCTCTCCAGGACGAACCTGTTTGTTCTCCTAGCAGTCCATGGTATATTCAACACTTTTCTCCAGCACCACAGCTCAAAGGCATCAGTTCTCCTTCTATCATCCCGAGTCGTTGTACAGCATAGCAAGTGATTGCAAAGACCATGGCTTAAATCAGGCAGACTTGTCTCCAGACTGACATCGTTGCTCTTCAGTACTTTGGAGAGGTCTCTGACAGCAGGCTTTCCCAATGCAATTTGTCTTTTAATTTCCTGGCTGCTGGTGCCAAGAGTGTTAACTGTGGAGCCAAGCAAACTACAGCTGTGAACAATCTCAAACTCTTCACCATCCATCATAATGCTACCAAATCGGCCCAGAGGTGAGAATGTTTGTTTTCTTGATGTTGAACCTTAATCTATATTGGAGACTACAGTCCTTGACCTTCTGAGGCAAGATCTTCAGGTCCTCCTCAGTTTCAGCAAGCAGGGTTGTGTCATCTTTATAATGCAGATTGTTGATAAGTCTATCTCCAATCCTGATTGCACATTTCTTCCCATACAACCCAGCCTCCCGGATAATCTGTTCTGCATGTAGAGTGAGAAGGTATGGAGATTGGACACATCCCTGGTGTACTCCCTTCCCAATTTTGAACCATGCAGTGATTCCTTCCTTTGTTCTAACGACTGCCCCTTGGTCCAAGTATAGGTTTCTCATAAGCACAATCAAATGTTCTGGGATTCCCATTCTTCTCAGAGTCAGCCACAGTTTGCTGTGATCCACACAGTCAAATGCCTTTGCATAATCGATGAAACACAGGTAGATATTCCTCTGGTACTCCCTGCTTTCAGCCAAGATCCATCTAGCATTAGCTATAATATCCCTAGTACTATGGCCTCTTCTAAACCCAGCCTGTACATCTGGTAGTTTTCTGTTGATGTACTGCCCAGTTGTTTTTGGATACTTTTCAACAGAATCTTGCTTGCATGTGATATTAATGATATTGTTTGATAATTTCCACACTCTGTCTGATCACCTTTCTTTGGAACTGGAACAAATATAGATTCCTTACAGTCAGTTTGTCAGGTGGCTGTCCTGCAGATTTCTTGGCACAACTTGGTGAGTACATCCAGGGCAGCTTCTGTTTATTGAAATATGTCAGTTGGTATGCCATCAGCTTACGGGGCCTTGTTTTTTTTGCCAATTCTTTCAGAGCAGTTTGAACTTCCTCCTTCATCACCACAGGCTCTTGCTCATACGTTGTTTTATCAAATTCTTCTGTTTTCACCAATTCTTTTTGGTACAATGACTCTGTATACTCCTTCCGTCTTCTTTCCATGCTTCCTGGATCATTTAATATTCTGCCCAAAGTATCTTTAAGTATTGCAACTCGAGGCTTGAATTTGTTCTTCAGTTCTTTTTGAGTTGCCAATATGTGGATTTTCACTACCCACAAAAACACTGTGGTTGACACCTTCTTTGAAATATAAGAATTTAGTTACTAAGAGGAGGGTTTTAAAAAAATAATAAAACAACCACCTTAAAGCAAAAAAAAAGTGCTTAGCAAGTTAGGCCCCTTTGATTTTCTGATTCCAGCTCTTTGCCCATTTCATTATAATACTTTGTCTTCCCATGCTGCCCTTTCAAATCTATTATTCAGCTCCTTAATTTTTTTATTTTTTTCCTTTTTGCTTTGTCTTCTTGTCACTCTAGTGCAATATTCAGAGTCTGTTCTGACATCTATCTTGGTCTTTTCTTCCTCCTCTGTCTTTGTAATGACCTTTTGCACTCTTCCTGGATGATATTCTTGATATCCTCCCACAACTCATCTGGTCTTCGCTCATTAGTGTTCAAGGCCTCAAACCTGTAAGCTGGTTTTGAAATTTCAGGAGGGATAGACTCAGGGTCAAATATTGGTTCCTGTGGGTTTGATTTCATTTTCCTCAGCTTCAGCTTGAACTTGTCTGTGAGTAGTTGGTGGTCTGTTCCACAATCAGCACCCGGCCTGGTTTTCACAACTGATACTGAGTTTCTCCAGTGATTTTTTGCACAGATGTAATTGATCTGATTCCTATGCATATCATCAGGTGAAATCCATGTGTATAGCCTGCGTTTGTTTCTTTTTAAAATTTTTATTAATTTTAATGAACTTTTACAGAGATTTTGGATTTCCATTCATTCATTGTTGCACTTTTCTCCCTGCCATATCCCCCCTCCCCCAGTTGGCTCTTTTCTTTGAAAAGTAAAAGAAAAATTCCTTCATTGGTATACAATCCCCCACACCCCCTGAGTACACTCCACTATGCAACCTTCATTCTGGACTTTTGTGATAACTATAATACTCAATCATATATCAGTTTTAAAACAGTTCTCTCCATCTGTTTCAATGCAGTATACATAATTTATCCAATTTTTCTCAGTCTCACCCCAACCCTGATGTCAGTCCCATTCTACAACAGTGGCACCATGCAGTATTTGTCCTTTTGTGACTGAGATGCAATGAGTAAATCGTTGATTATACAGAATTCCATCATTCTGTCTCCAGTAGCATTAATATCACAGGCAAGGAAAATCTTGCGGAAGATCATTCCAAAATGGCTACAACAGTACAATGAAAGAGAAATACCGGAAATTCAAGCTGGGTTTTAAAGAGACTGTGACACCAGGGATATGATTGGTGACGTCAGATGGATCCTGGCTGAAAACAGATAATATCAGAGTCCTGAAGAGCAATGATGTCAGTCTAGAGACTAAGGTGCACCTGATACAGGCCATAGTCTTCTCAATTGCTTGCAATGCATCTGAGACCTGGACAATGACTACAGATGACAGAAGAATAATCAATGCCTTTAAGCCGTGGTGCTGGATAAGAAAACTGAACATACCATGGAGTGCCAAGAGAACAAACACATTTGTCCTAGAGAGAGTAAAACCACATTCCTCCTTAGAAGCACGGGTTTTTTAAACACCATCTATACACTTTGGACATGTCGTTAGGGGGGACTAGTCCTTGGAGAAGGACATCATGCTTGGAAGAGCGGAGAGACGACACAGGAGAGGATGGTCCTGGATGAGAAGGGCAGACAAGGTGACTGGGGCAAGGGGGTCGGGCGTGTCTGAGACAGTGAGGCTGCTCAGGAGAGGGCAGGGCTATTGTTCATAGGTCGCTATGGGTCATAGCTGCCTGGAGGACAGGTAACAACAACACGGCTACTTCATATTCCTCCTGTGGTTAGATAGAAGAAAGAGAGCAAGAAAGAAAGACCTGAGGGGGTGTCAGGGGCCCACATGCAGAAAGGACAGCGTGGAGTGCAGGCAGGCTGTGACAATTTCCTTCAGAGTCAGCCAGGGGTGTTAGTTTACCCTGGAATTTGGGGGCAGTGGTCTTGTCAAAGAGTGATCAGGTCCAGGGTCTTATCAGGGTTCAGTCATCTGGCCTAGTGCCCTTATCAGGACATGTAAGAATCAGGAACACAAACAAATTCCAACTGCTGTGACCTTTGACTTGCTGAACATTATTAGGTCTATTTGTTAAAGCAGTTGGTTTACTTTAATTCTCACTGAAACTCCATTTAGAAGTTTATGTACTTTATAAGCCAACAAATCAGATTAAAAGATCTGATATAGGACTGGAAAGATATTACAAATTGAAAACAGAAAAGCACCCAAATAAGAGAGGTACTTTCACGTCCACTTTACAGAAACACGCGCTGCAGAGTAGGAACCCGGACATTGATTTCTTTAAAAGAAAACTAGCACTTTTCAAAATTATTTTCTAAAAAAGTTCAGTAAGTGCCTTGTGGAGCATGAACGACTAAAAATAGCTGTCTTTTATAGAATCACTTTGAACTTAGCGAACATGTATTTTCCCAAACGTTAGTCAATACGAGTCCAGGCACCTCACAAGGAACCACAAGCTACGTTTCGAACAGACAGTGTTTGTCTGCTATGGTTTGAATGCCTCAAGGTCAGAGTCTAGGGTGAATTTCAATTTCCCCAATGACAAGTTCTGTGGGCTTCACAGAAATTACAACATTGATGAGAAACGAGAAGTATTGGCTTTCAGAATTCTAAGGAGCTGTCTTAAATACTACCAAGAAGAAAATTCTTCTGAGGAGCAAAGGTATCATTTGAGATTTTGAAATACCAGTGACTAACCTTACTGTCCTGGAAAGGGTGAAACCAAGTTTCTCCTTGGAGGCAAGGATTTTGAAGCTCTGTCTCACATACTTTGGGCACATGGCCAGTAGGACTGGTCCTTGGAGAAGGACATCATGCTTGGAAGGGTGGAGGGACAGTGCAGGAGAGGAAGACCCCGGATGAGATGGATTGATACAGTGACTGGGGAAATGGGCACAGGTGTGTTGGAGTCAGTGAGACCGGCTCAGGACAGGGCAGGCTTCAGAGGCTTCCCAGATCCTACACAGTCAACACGGACCGAAATAAAACTGTGAGAACAGGAGAGGGGGCTGGTGCCATTTGAGGAGAGAAGTTAAAATAATTCCAAATGCAAGAGTCATTCCCGGCGTGTGCTTACTGGGATGCTATGAGAGTCAAACCAAAAGGAAAATAATGGAAGGCAGATCTGGGTCAGGACGCCGTGTTCGGGATGTGAGGAGCCATGGAGTCGAGTTCAACTCACGGCGACCCTGTGAATAACAGATCTGAAGACTGTCCTGCCCTGTGCTGTCCTGACCACACTGACACACTCACGCCCATGGCTGTGTCCACTCACCACCCC
>NW_006400125.1:1512313-1514587 GCF_000299155.1 Elephantulus edwardii
CATGGCTGTGTCCTCTCACCACCCCTGACACACTCACGTCCGTTGCTGTGTCCACTCACCACCCCTGACACACACCCATGGCTGTGTCCTCTCACCACCCCCGACACACTCACGTCCGTTGCTGTGTCCACTCACGGTCATTGTAGAAGCCGACAAACCAAGCAGTCAATCACAAGGCCCACCGGCCGCCGTCCAGCTTCTCCAGTTCCTGTCTGTTCTTAGTTCAGAGCGTCAGCTCTCTGACAAACAACAGCGTACCTCACGTTTCTGCGTTTCACTTGTGCCTTAATGAGGTGTCTTTCAGATACTGTCGAGGTTTGGTTTTGTCTCCCCCTCCCAACAAACAGAAGATTTGTTGCAACCCTGCATCGAGCAGGCCTGTTAGTCCTATTTTCCCAACATCACAGTCTGTTCTCACAATATTTCAAACGTTTTTATGATGTATTGCACTCTTAATATTAGACTAAGCTATCAGACCAATTGCTGTCAAGCTGATTCCAACTCATAGCAACCCTGCAGCATAGAGAGCTAACATGTTTCCAATTCCAGCCTGGAAATACCTGCTCACCAAGTCATGCCAAGAAATCGGGAGGGCAACTACCTGGCCCACTGACTGGAAGAGAGCCGTATTTATTCCCAGTCCAAACATACTAGAACAATGTCACTAATACTGCACGCAAGCAAAATCCTGCTGAAGATTGTCCAAAAGCAGCTGGGACAGCACATCGACAGAGAACTACCAGAAATACAGGCTGCATTCAAAGAGGCTGTGGTACTACAGACATTATCTCCAGTGTCAGATGGATCTTGGCCGAAAGCAGAGAGTACCAGAGGAATGTCTATCTGTGATTCATTCACTATGTAAAAGCATTTGACTGTGTGGATCACAACAAACTGTGACTTACCTTGAGAATGATGGAAATCCCCGAACACCTAATTGTGCTCCTGCAGAACCTATACTTGGACCAGGAGGCACTTGTCAGAACAGAGCAAGGAAACACTGTATGGTTCAGAATCAGGAAAGGAGTGCATCAGGGATGAGTCCTGTCTCCATACCTTTGAAATCTGTATGCAGAACAGATCATTTGAGAGGCAGGATTTTATGAGAGGGAATGTGGCATTAAGATTGGAGGAAGATTCATCAACAACCTGCGTTAAGCACAAGACACAGCCTTATTTGCTGAAACTGAGGAGGGCTGGAAGCATCTGCTGAAGAGGGTCAAGGACTAGTTTGCAATATGGATTGAAGCTCAACATCAAGTGAATGAAGATTCTCACCACTGGGCCAACTGGAAGCATCATGCTAGATGGTGAAGAGATTGAGGCTGTTAACAATTTCAGCTTGCTCAGTTACACAAACAACACTCTTGGCACCAACAGTCAGCAAATTGCATTAGGGAAATCTGTTGTCAGGGTTCTCTCCTTACTCAGGTGTGTCTGATACAGGCCATGGTCTTTGCAATTACTTGCTATGCATTAGAGAACTGGGCAATAACTAAGGATGATAGTGGATGTCAATGTTAATTTCATCTTGATAAATTCTCTTCAGGTGCACTATAAGCTCTGTTGCTGTTATGTGCCGTCAAGATGCCTGCGACTCATGGTGACCCTATGCGCAACAGTCCTAAACCCTGTTCTATCCCTTGTCAATCTTATTGTCCCCGACACACCTATCTCCATTACCTCAGTGACTGACTCAATCCGTCTCATCGAGGGTCTTCCTCTCCTGTGCTGTCCCTCCACTCTCCCAAGCATGACATCCCTCTCCAAGGACTGATTCAACCTTGCAACATGTCCAAAGTATGTCAGACGAAGCTTCAGAATCCTTGCCTCCAAGAAGTAGCCTGTCTTTACCCTCCAGGATGAACTTGTTTTTCTCCTAGAAATCCATGATGTATTTAATACTTTCCTCCAGCACCACAGCTCAAAGGCATCAATTCTCTATCATTCCAGTCATTGTCCAGCTTTCTGATGCATAGCGAGTGATTGCAAAGATCATGGCACCTTACTCTCCAGACTGACATCATTGCTCTTTAGTACTTCAGAGAGGTCTCTGACAGCAGACTTTTCCAAAGTAATTTGTGTTTTAAGTTCCTGGCTACTGATGCCACAAGTGTTGATTGTGGAGCCAAGCAAACTGAAGCTGTTAACAATCTCAGTCTCTTCACCATCTATCATGATGCTGCCAATTGGCCCAGGGGTGAGAATCTTTGCTTTCTTGAGGTTGAGCTTCAATCTATATTGAAGGCTGCAGCCCTTGATCTTCTGCAACAA
>NW_006400125.1:1515602-1516438 GCF_000299155.1 Elephantulus edwardii
CCTGTGAAGATTTCTTTCTGCCCCCTCTACGCGCCCTACGAACGATTCCAGTGCAGCCTTGGTGTCTTCACGGTCACCTGTAGCGTCCGTGTACCTGACAGAACATGCTGAGTAGATTGTGGATGCCAGAAGAACAAACAAGTCGCTTTCAAAGAAACACCATCAGGATATGCCTTAGAAACGAAGATGGGAGGGCATCGACCTTCTTTAGTGAGGTCACCTGGAAAATGTATTTGCTAGTAAAAGACATCAAGGTGACGGAGAGTGAGCCCGAATGATGGAGCCATTTGTGCAACAGGCTCAGCTATTGTGCAGGGCGCAGGAAGGCTTTGTTTATCGAGGTCAGGAACGGGGCTCAACCAGAGAGCAGTAAACGATGTCAATATACCTGTCCAGGTCCTGTCACATTCCTGGGGACCTGGTGCACCGGATGTTGGACTTGGGTTTTAGAGAGAGTGGGGTGATGACATAGAGGCGAGCTCAGTAAGAGCTGCTACACTTGAGGCAAGTCTTGGGTTATTAGAATGGGAATGGATGGGCAGATGTCAGCAGTCAGGGCTGCTTCACCTGGCGTTGGTCTTGGTTATGAATGGGAGTGGAAAGGTCACATCACATCCCGTGGAGATTCTGTGAGGGATGCTGTGGGTGAGACCAGCCCATCACCCCATCATCAGAGCTGCACTCACATTCGCGCCGTGGAGGGACATAGTGGGGCCAGCCTATGCACCCTGTCATCACACCTGCACTCACATCCACACCGCTCCGTTACGCATCATGAAGGGAGCATAGTGGGGCCAGCCCATCACCCCATCATTTGAGCTCACTCACATCCACAC
>NW_006400125.1:1518323-1519539 GCF_000299155.1 Elephantulus edwardii
GCTGCCAATTGGCCCAGTGGTGAGAATCTTTGTCTTCTTGATGTTGAGCTTCAATCCATATTGAAGGCTGCAGTCCTTGACCTTCTGCAGCAAGCACTGCATTCCAAAAAACAGGTGACCTGGCAGAGTGTGGAAATTATCGTACAATGTCACTCATATCACATGCAAGCAAAATCTTGCTGGAGATTATCTCAAAATGACTGGAACAGTAGAGTGACAGAGAACTATCAGAAACACAAGCTGGGTTTAGTAGAGGCTGTGGCACTAGAGACATTATCGCCAATGTCTGATGGGTCTTGGCAGAAAGCATTGGGGATATTCCGGCATATTCATTGCCATCAAGTCAAACCGACTCATAACTGACCTTCTCGCCAGTTTCCAAGGAGAGAAACCACGTGGGAGGATATTGCCCACCTTTCCCCACAGAACTGCTGGGGGTTTGAGTTAGCAGTGTGACTCCCCTTAATCAAACCGCCAGAGCTCCCCAAGGCGATAGAGCAGTGAAAAGGTTTGAGAATGAGGGAAAGAAGATTCCTAAAACTTGGAGTGTGAGACTCCGTCTCAGTGACTATGGGGACATCGTCACAGGGAGCCAGTTCCTGGAGAAGAACATCTCCTTCTCAGCAAAGCAGAAGATGATCAGAAAGAGGACGGCCAGCAGTGAGGTGGGCTGACCCCAGGGCTGTAACAGGGGCCTCAAACACGGCGGAGACTGTGAGCCCAGGCAGCACGCCGGCTCTGTGGCCCTCACTGGGCCCCAGGACTTGGAACTGACCATATAACACCTAACAACAGCAACAACAGCATTAGCGAGTCAGCCACACCTTAACAGATTTCACCGATTTTGGTAAACTTTAGGAAAAACAATAAAATAGTATCAGCCAAGCTGGATTCTAAATCAATGTCCTTGGCCTTGATATCTTTTACACTCCAACATGTTACTTTTTCTCTAAACTCCACTTCCTGATCTCACTTCAATTTATAACGGCGAGGGAGGTCTTTCAAATGTTAGATCCTAGGGACTCTGTGGCTTAAGAGTAAGGAATCGTACCGTCAAAGCTAAGGTATGTCATTCGAATCCACTACCACCTGCTGCATAGGAGAAAGATGGGCGCGATTTACCACCGCTGAAAACCACTGCAGGGTTGGGACAGCCTGGGGTGGTTCTGAGTCCATGGCAGCCACCCCCACTACCTCCACCTCCACCACCACCTCC
>NW_006400125.1:1520880-1521462 GCF_000299155.1 Elephantulus edwardii
ATGCCACTGTTCACCATGGGGACGACTCCAGAGGGCACCGGGAGGGGAACATGCCACTGTTCACCATGGGGATGACTCCAGAGAGCCCCGGGGAAACCTTCTAACCGCACAAGTAGGGACTTGAATGTCCAAATTCCGCTGGCCCCAAGGTTCTCACTTCACCCTCAGCACCCTGATTACACACCGCAGGTGGTCCACCCGATGTGATTGTCTCCCATTGTTCTGGAAATCATCACCCAGTGATGTGAAGGCAGTTTTAACAGAGGCATCAGGAACCACCAATTTAGCACAGCTCTGACATGTATGCCTCAAGTCACTCAGAAAAGCGTGTCTATGTCTGTGATGCGCATCTTGGCAGTCAAGTGAAGACATTATCTCTCCATGGCCTTTACGCCAGTCACAATGGAGAAATGCAGGTCTGTTGACATTGCGGAAGACCTTGCCTCAAACCGCAGTGACAGGTGACAGTCAGTGAGGTATCTCAGTCACAAAGGGACAAATACTATATGGTGCCACTGTTGTAGAATGAGGCTGACATCGCGGTGGGGGTAAGACTGAGAAAAACTGGATGAAATATGTTTA
>NW_006400125.1:1523396-1524444 GCF_000299155.1 Elephantulus edwardii
GGGACAGTGCAGGAGAGGAAGACCCTCGATGAGATGGGTCGATTCTGTGATTGAAGTGGTGAACGTACGTGTGTCGGAGACAATGAGGTTGAGCAGAGTTTTGGGCTTTTGTACATGCTATGAGTCACACGTGACTCGATGACATATAACAACAACAATGCCAATGAGTTATCTTAAGGAGATTATATGTATAAGACCATGAATCCTTAAATGTGAACTAGAGGAGGGAGACAGAAGAAATTGATGATTCCAGGATGCTGGCTTTAAAGACGGAGGAAGTAGCTTTGAACGAGGAGTGTAAGTAGCTTCTGTTGTTAGTTGTCAAGTCAAACAAGACTTATGGTGAGGCTATAAACAACAACTCTGAACCCTGCCCCATCCTGTGCCAGCCTCACTCTATGTGACACACTAGAGCCCATTGCTCTCTCACTGTGTCAATCGCCTACTTGAGAGTCTTCTTTCTTTCACCAACCCTCCACCTTCTCAAGCATGATGTCTCTCTCCAGGACACAGACTCTCCTAGCAACATGCTCAAAGTCAAAAAAGAAGTGAAGCTCACTGACTCTAACTTTACAGTTGGATTAAATATTGTAATGGAATGTGCAGACAGCTGGAGTTGGAGAATAAAAAGGGAAGAACTCAATCCGCATTTCTCAAGCTGAGTGAATGGAAAAACAAATTAAAGCCTCGAGTCACAAAATTGAAAGATGCCATGGGCAATATATTGAACGACCCAGAAAAGCTTCTAAAGAAGATGGAAGGGATACACAGGGTCACTGTACCAGAAAGAACTGACTGACACTGAAAAATTTCAGGAAGTACCATATGAACCAATGGTAATGACAGAGGAAGCGGAAGCTGTTCTGAAGGCACTGACAAAAAATAAGGCCCCAGCAATCAATGGAGTGCCAGTTGACTGATTTCAATTAACGATTGCAGTCCTGGATGCACTTAGCAGTCTGCGTCAGGAAATGTGGAGGCCAGCTGTCTGGCCAACGGATTGGAAGAGGTCCATATTTGTTTCCATCCCACCAGAATGTAGAAACTA
>NW_006400125.1:1539247-1540444 GCF_000299155.1 Elephantulus edwardii
CACCATCACCAACACCAACACACCTGCCTGAGACTTCAGGTCTGTGCGGTCTGTGTACTCGCCTTCTCTACCTTCCTGCAATTCTCTCTCTCAGTTTGGGTGGAAATTTCCAGAGCCAGTTGGATTTCCATCCAACGATTTATGCGTTTGTTTTGTGCCATTAGCAGCAATCCCCTCAGTGCAATGACACTGTTTACATTTCCTGGGTGATTTTTTTTGACAAGGCTGGGGGGCAGGGTGGGGAGACTTTCTCCCAGCAGCTCTGACATCACTGTTCACACCTTCTGGGGTGATGTTTTCCTGACAAGGCTGTTGAGGTGGGGGAGTTTTCTCCCAGCCATGCAGCTCTTACTCATCTCTGGAACGGAGAGGGCTGGAAGCTTGTCAGATGTAATTTTTCCCTTTTTAAATTTCTCTCCCAAGTTAGTCTCCTGGGGCTGTCATAACAAAACACCACACACTGTGTGATTTAAAGTGTGAAAAACATATTTCTTCACAACTCTGGAGGTCAGAAGCTGATATTAAGGCTGTTCTCTCGGAATCCTTTCCTTCTCTCCCGGCTTCTGGTGGCCCCACAGGTCCTGAGTGCACAGCAGGGTCAGGCTCTGCCTCAGTTTCCACAAGCCTACATGCCTGTCTGTCTCTCTTATGCTTGAGTCTCCTCTTCTCACAGGAGCATCGGCGATGTTGATCAGAGTCCACCCCACCGCAGTGTGACCTCATGTTATGAAATTGCAGCATCAAGGACCTTATTCCCAAGCAAAGTCATTGTCACAAGAACCAGCAGTTAGAAGCTCAACGTATATCTTTGGAAGATGTAATCCAACCCATGTTATTGTTATTAGGTGCTGTCAAGTCAACTGACTCTCAGGTACCCGACGAACAACAGATTCAGACCTTTGTCTGCCCTGCCCCGTCCTCATGATCTCCACCATAGTCAAGTCCACGGTTGTAGTCACTGTGTCAATCCATCTGTAGAGCTGCTTCTTCCTTTCGCTGATGCTGCTTTGTCCAGCATGCTGCCTCTGCAAGAATTGGTCCCTCTTGACATCGCTCTAAAGTACATGAGATGAAGTATCATCATCCTTTCCTACAAAGAACACTCTGGTTGTTCTTCCTTCATCAGGATAATTCAAAGGCACCTATTTTTTAGACAAAGATTCTCACCACTGGGCTAATTGGCAGCCTCAGGATGGA
>NW_006400125.1:1541044-1546607 GCF_000299155.1 Elephantulus edwardii
ATTGATTCAGTGACTGGGATAATCGGGATGGGAGTGTCAGAGACAGTGCGATTGGCACAGGACAGAGCAGAGTTTAGGGCTGTTGTACATAGGGTTGCTAGGAGTCGCAAGCGACTCAATGACACATAACAACAACAACATTCTTTAGACTCCATCATTCATTCCCCTGCGTGTGCTGTTGCTGTCGTTATACGCCATCAAGTCGACGATGACTCATAGAGACCCGATAAGCAGCATGTAGACTTCTTGCCCTGCACCTTCTGGACAGTCTCCACCAGTCACAGCCTCAATCCAGCTTGCTGAGGGCCTTTCTCTGTCGACCCTCCAACTTTCCCAGCAGGTATTTTATTTCCGAGAACTAGCTCTTCCTGATAACATGTCTGATGTGTGAGAGCCAAAGTCTCACCATCCCTGCTCTTAGGAGCATGCTGTCTAAACTTCCTCTCAGACAGACGACATGTTTGTGGGTTTTATTACAGATTGAAGCTCAATGTCAAGAAGACAAAGATTCTTACCACTGGGTCAAATGGCAGCACCATGATAGATTGAGAAGAGACTGAGGTTGTTAACAATGACAGCTTGCTCGGATCCACAATCAACAGTCTTGGATCCAGTAGTCAGGAAGTGAAAAATCAAGTTGCACTGGGGAAAATCTACTGTCAGGGACCTCTCCAGAGTGTTAAGAAGAAATGACATCAATCTAGAGACTAAGGTGCACCTGATCTAGGTCATGGTCTTGACAATTTCATGCTATGCATCAGAGAGCTGGACAATGACTGAGGATGACAGAAGAATTGATGTCTTTGAACTGTGGTGCTGGAAGAGTCTTGAACATACCATGGACTGCCAAGAGAACAAATAGGTCTGTCTCAGTGAAGATGAAACCAAGTTTCTCCTTGGAGGCTAGGATTTTGAAGCTTTGTCTCACACACTTTGGGCACTTGGCCAGGAGGAACTGATACTTGGAGAAGGACATCATGCTCAGAAGGGTGGAGGGACAGTGCAGGAAAGGAAGACCCCGGATGAGATGGATTGATACCATGACTGGGGCAATGGGAGTTGTTGTTTCAGAGTCAGTGAGACTGGCTCAGGACAGGGCAGGCTTCAGAGCCATTGTAAATAGGATCAAAATGAGTCACAGGCCACTCAATGGCACATAACACCACCACCACCACCACCACCATCATCAACAACAACAGGATTTCCACAAGAAAAAGACTGGTCACATAATTACAAAATAGGCAAAAAACATGGAAAGACTTTTCACAGAGGAAGATATTCTGATGGCCAACAGACACATGAAGAAATGCTCAAAATCACTGGCAAGAGGAGAGATACAGTCATCATTGATTGTGTTTGTTGTTCTGAAGGGATGTTTAGTAGAATACAGCTTACAGCAACCCTGTGAACAGCAGACAGAACTCTCTGCTATCCCGTAGCTTCTCACCATCTCTGACACACTTGAGCCCACTGCTGCAGTCACTGAGTCATCTCGCCTGGTTGAGAGTCCTCCTCTCTGGGGGCCTCATGTTCAATTTCTCTGATCTTGCCTAGTACTGTTTTTGTAGCATGTCACTGAGAAGAGTTTGGTCCCATCTCCTACCTGCCTGGCTCCTGACTTGCAGAGCTCGTTCACTACACAGGACTTTATTTTCTCTTTAGGTTCCAGGTGCCAAATGTTTGGATGCATCTCCCAGTGAGGGGACCGGCAGGAGTGAGAGCAAGGACACACCGGAGGGTGATGCCTGCTGTTTGCTGGAACAGGAGAACAGGGGATTTCGGTCTGGGCAAGCCCCCTGTGGCTGTGAAAGTAGGTACAAATGGATTCTTCGGTGATTCAGTCCAGCATTTTTATGAGCATTGAATTTCAGATTCCTGATTGAATTTCTAAAGGTTTTCTTTCAGCTCTTTCTTCTCTCCTCTGTGAAGAAAATTCACCATATCGCTAAGCTTTCGAAAGCTCCCAGATTCACTGGCTTTGACAAAGGTCAATTCTGGGGACTCATTGCTCATGGCTGTCCAGAGACCTGTGGTCACCATCCATCATTCTTCACGGGGCTGAGACCCCTTGGTGACCATGTGCAGGGGAACCACAGGCGCACACACTGGAGATCACTGGAGGCCACATGACCCTATGGACATCACTCTCTGTAGACCCATGGTCCCCACCCATTGGTGTCCATGGGGCTAAGCTCCCTTTATGACCACATGAAAGACAGATCCTGCCCCCCACCCTGAGACCTTAAAATTACGATTCTAGTGTCACAGTTACATGCAGACCACATGTCTGTCCACTGGGGGTGGGCACACCTCAGCACCCACCTGCAGGGGGATAAAGAACATATACATTGTGAATGACACGCTGCTCTGACACCTTCCACCCCGAGTTCGCCAAGATTTCCTTTCCCCAAATTGAACTCCCAGCTCCCAAATGATGCGTGTAACCAGACCTCTGACCCAAGCCAGACATACGGCGCCCTGACATCATGGTAAAGAGATCAAAGAACAACCGGCATCACGTCATGAGCTTGACAAAGTGCATCTGTCCTGGAAAGCCACAGGAAAAGAGCACACAGAGCGTGGTGAGTGTGGCGTCAATCATTGCTTCACTGGTGTCAAGTCAGTGGTGATCATTTACAGCTGTAATTGTCTTCAATCGGTGCTTTGAGCACTGGGTGGTCCAGCGCTGAGCTGCTTAGCAGTGAAAACGATGCACCCTGCAGCTGCTGCTCATTTCAGTCCCAGCAGTTGGAGTCGGGTCAGGGGGGAAAGGGTCCAGAGCGGATCAGCAGGAGCACCAATGTGCCTTCAAGAGAGGGGCCAGGAAGCTGACGTCTTAGGACTGGAGTGGTGCGTGTCTGCTCGGGACATTCCGATATAAAGGTGCGGAGTAGGAGAGGGGTCACAATGCTGAAAAGTCATTGATGGTTGACATCACCTCAGCTTGGCTGTGGATCCCATTCGCTGGTTCCTAGATGTTTCCAGGCCTGCGTCTGTCATTTGAAACATGTCCCTTGCTATCACATCAGTTGCTAGGGCCTTATTTTTTGCCAGTGTCCCAGTGCAGATTGAACTTCTTCTTCCATTGCAATTGTCTCTCGATCATGTTCCTGAGCTATTTCAGAGTCGGCCAGTACAGTAACTGTATTCCCTCCGTCTTCTTTTGATGATATATAAGGATCATCTACAAAGCAAGGGCCCCAATCCTCCCTGGAAGATGCCAGAGTTCAGAGAGAAGTCCACCTACGGACCCAACAGTGGATGAAACACTGATATAAACTATTAGCCTTCAAACGACGAGAAAGTAAATGCTTTACTCCCCACAACTCCCATTTGTATTTGTTATGGTGTTTCTAGGAAATCGATGCAGTAGTCATGAGATTAAAGAATTCGAATTTTTCTTTTTTGTTTACATTGTCCCGAAGACATGCAGCTTGAATCCAGCAGGTGCTTGCTCCCAGGGAGAAGGAAGCGCGTGCTCGTGCTGTGTGATAACTGCCTCTGAAATCCCACTGGAGGGTCTGCTATCAATCGATTCTCACCCAATGATGGACAGCGACACAAACACTGAACTCTTGCAACTTTTCTTGAGTTCTCTCAGCTTGAGCACGACTGAACATGGCCCTTCCTTTTGATTTTCTAATTTCAGCTTCTTGCATATTTCGCTATAATATTTTGCTTTGTCTTTGAGAGCTTCCCTTTGAAGATTGGAAGTTGTCAAAAAGCAATGGCCTGTTTGAAGAACAGTAGTCTAAGCGTTAGCGAGCTGAGACAGACATGAACTGGCCACTCTGATACGGAAAACCTCATTGCTCTTGAGTAAGAACTGACTCTGAGCTGACCTTCCCACAGGCGTTCAGTGACTTCAGATCTCATGAGAGGAGCTTGCTCAGCTTCGGCCCTGAGGGCTGCTGGTGGATTTGAAACACCAGGGGTTCTGCTTTTAGGTTCGCAGTTCAACTCTGTGTGGATTATGGCACCACAGTGCCCGGTCTTATAGTCTACTATACCCGAAATGAAAGATTGATGAGGGACACTGTCACATTCATTATCATGAGAGCAATTTCAAGATATATCCCGAAATAGAATGCTGTCAGTGACAGGATAATATCCTTATGCATACAAAGAAGACCAGTTATGCAACTATTATGCAAATTTACATACTAATAAATTATGACAAAGATAAAGAAAATGAAGTTTTTTTACCAGCTTTGTGGTCTGAAATTTATAAAAACTTGATAAACTTGTATTAATTATTCTGGTGACTGGAATGTGAAAGTGGGAAACATAGAAGAAAGACCACTAGTTGTAAATTATGGACTTTGTGATCCATTAGCCAGGGACTACATGGTAGAGTTTTGCAAGACTAATGACTTATTAATTTTAAGTACTTTCTTGGAAGAAATTTAACAGTACCTATACACATGAACCTCACCTCATAAGATGGAATACACAGGACTTCAAGGGACTCCAATACTTGAAGAGATCATGGAGAAGATCAATATCATCAGTCAGATCAAGACCAGGAGGTAACTGTGAAACAGACCATCAACTGCTTATCTGCAAGGTCAGGTTCAAGTTGGAGAAAATGGAAAAGAAAATCTAGAAGAACCAAAGTACACCCTTGAGTGTATCTCTCTTGATTTCAGAGTCCATGTCAAGATCAGGTTTGACACAATGAACACTAGTGACCAATGACCAGAAGGGTGGTTGATGACATCGAAGCCATCACACATGAAGAAAGCAAAAGATTATTAAAAAGATAAAAGTAAGAAATAAAAGACCAAAATGGATGCCATAAAACCGAGGCTTGGTAGATAGATTATTTAGAGGTAAAGCAAGAGTTGATGAGATGTGAGCTGAACAGAATCTTTCACAGGAAGCTTAAGAAGACACAGTAGAATATTTCTGTGAAATATGCAAACAGCTGGAGTTGGAAAAACCAAAGGGATAAAGCATGCTTGGTATTTCCTCAGACTGACAGGAGCAAAGATAAAATTCAAGTTTCAAGTTGTAGTATAGAAGTATTCTATAGTAAAACTTGAACAACACAAAATAGTCTCTGTATCAAAAGGAATTTGCTACCATTCAGTCATTTCATGAAGTAACTGTGAACTAAAGGGATTGAATAAAGGCGTCCAGCCCACACTTAAGGCACTGCTGAGAAACAAGGCTCCAGAGACAGTTAGAATACCACCTGAGAGATCTCAACAAACGGATATAACCCTGGAAAGATGCACTCATCTATACCAAGAAACTTGGAAGGCTTGATTAATTGATTGGAAGAGCTCTGTGTCAGTGTCTATTTCGTGGAATGATGATCCAGTGTAAATCCTCAAATATTGCCATTAGTCTCACACATATAAATAAGATTTAACTGAAGAGAAAGAAACGAAACAAAACAAAACAAAACAAACACCAGTTGGGGTTTGTTTCTTATGAACTTAATGATTTTGAACTTTACTCCCAGGTCTCTGATCCACCTTGAGTTGATTGTTGTGTATGGTGTGAGATGTGATCCTGTTTCAGCTTTCTGCAGATAGCAATCCAGTTTTGCCAGCAC
>NW_006400125.1:1546742-1552587 GCF_000299155.1 Elephantulus edwardii
CTGTTTTGGTTACAACTGCTGTGTAGTAGGTTTTGAGGTCAGGGAGTGCTATGCCTCTCATTTAATTTTTGTTTTTCAGAAGTCCTTTACTTATTCAGGGCCTCTTTCTTCTCCAAACTTGACAACTTCCCTTTCAATCTTCTTGAAAACGGAATTTGGTATCTGTATTGGGATTGCATTGAACATGTAGATTGCTTTTGGCAGGATTGGAATTTTCACAGTATTGAGTCTTCCTATTCATGAACAGGGCACATTTCCCCATTTCTTTAGGTCTTTTATTGTGTCTGGCATAAGTGTCCTGTATTTTACTTTGTACAGGTCTTCTGCGTCTCTAGTTAGTTTCACACCCAAGTATCTCAATTTGTGGTTGGCTGTTATAATGGTAATGCTTTCCTGGTTCCCTTTTCTGAGTTCTCTTTATTACTATAGAGGATTCCCACTGACTTTTTTAAAATTTATTTTTGCAACTCTCCTTTTTTATTTTTAATTGATATTTTAATGAACGCTTACAGAAAACTTGGATTTACATTCATTCATTGTTGCTCTTTTCCAATTTGCTGAAAATGTTGTGTTAGAGAGTCAATGGTCAATTTTTCTCACCTTTTGATGTGTTTGCTTATTGCTATAAATTGACCTCTGACTACTGCTTTGGCTGTTTCCCAGAGGTTTTTGGTAAACAGTGTTTTCATCGTCATTTGTTTCAAGAAACTTTTTAATTTCATTTTTTGTTTCTTCTAGTACCCAGTCATATTCAAGCAAGGAGTTGTTCATTTTCCAAATGTATGTTTTTTTCTCCTTTATCTTCTTATTATTAATTTCTAATTTTGTAGCATTATGGCCTGAAATGATGTTTTGTATTATTTCTATGTTTTTTAATTTATTGATGCTTGCCTTGTGACCTAGAATGTGATCTATTCTGGAGAGTGTTCCATGCACATTGGAGAAGAAGGTGTACTGTGGTTTATTGTTGTTTGTTTTAGTTTTTGTGTGCATTAGCCTACAAATATCTATGAGGCCAAGTTGGTTTATTGTGTGGTGAAATTCTTCAGTATCTTTGTTGAAGACACTGTTGCAAAATTTCCTCCTTCCTTCCTGCCCCCAGTCCAACTTTGCTATGCAGCTCTTATTCTGAACTGTTGTTATGCAAATAGTATCTAATCATATATTTCTTTTAGACAATTCTTTCCCCCTGATTTTTTTATATAGATAATGTATCCTGCCACCCTACTAAATTGGTTTACTAGCTTGAACAGATTTTTGTTGTTTCTGTTGAATCCTTGGTGTTTTCTGCATACACTATCTTATCATCTGCGTATAGGGACAGTTTAACCATTTCTTTGCTGATCTGGATGCTTTTATTTCCTTCTCTTGTAATATAATATTGAATTGAAGTGATGGTTGTGGGCATCCTTGTCTGATCCCTGTTTATAAGGAAAATGCTTTTAGTCTTTCTCCATTGAGAATTATAATGGATCTTGGTTTTGCATACATACTTTACACCATGTTGAGGAAATTTCCTTTTATCCTTATTTTATGAGTGTCTTAATCAGGAAGGCATGTTGGATTTTGTCAAAGGCCTTTTCTGCACGATTTCTAGGATCATATGATTCTTCAGGACAGAGCAGAGTTTAGGGCTGTTGTACATAGGGTCGCTATGAGTTGCAAGCGACTCGACGGCACATAACAACAACAAGAACAACAACAACAACAACAACATATGATTCTTGTTATCTGCTGTGTTAATGTGGTGAATCACGTTGATTATTTTCTTATGTTGAGCCATCCTTGCATAGCTGTTATGACTCCCACTGGGTCGTGATGAATTATTTTTTTGATGTGCTTTTGGATTCTATTGGCTAGGATTTTGTTAAGGATTTTTCCATCTATATTCATGAGAGATATTGGTTTGTAGTTTTCTTTTTTTACATTTTTAAAATTTTTATTATTTTTGTGTGTGTACTGTTAAATCAGATCTGACTGATACAGGAGGAGATTGTCCCTCCTTCTCCAGCAGAGCATCTGGTGGATTCAAACTGCTCACCTCGGGATTGGAGTGTAGCTTCTTGCCGCTAGGCCGCCAGAGCTCACCTGTAGTTCTCTTTTTTTATAATATCTTTGCCTGGTTTTAGCATTAGGATTATCCTTGCTTTATAGAGTGTCTTTGGGACTTTTCCTCCATTTTATATTTTTTGGAAATAATTTTAGTAGAATTTGTGATAGATCTTCTGAATGTTTGGTATAATTCAGCCATGAAATTCATAAAAGAGAAACTGGGACCAAGCTTAGAAGGCCTACGCTACAGTATAAAGAATTTGACAAATACAGCCAGAGACGCACAATCTAGAGAGGATAAAATTAATGAACGGGACCTTTTAATGATTAAATCTTTGCGTGCATCCAAAACTTTTCCCAATAGGGTCAAAGGCATTTGATTGTGTGGATCACAATAAACTGTGGCTAACTCTGAGAAAATATTTTACAACAGAGTGAAAAAAAAACCCTACTGACTAGGAAAACATTTGGCAATACCATTTCAGAAAAGGGTTTCATATAAAAAGTTCACAGGCTCTTACAGGACCTCCACAAGAAAAAAGACTGATAGCCCTATTTAAAAATGGCAAAAGATGTGGGAAGACTTTTTACAGAGGAAGACATCAGGATGGCCAACAGACCCATGAAGAAATGCTCAAAATAGCTGGTAACAAGAGTGTGATGCAAATCAAAAGCACAGTGAAATACCATCTCACTCAAGTAGCAATGACAAAGCTTAGCAGGGCAGCAAGCAATAAATGTTGGTGAGGATACAGAGATGGGAACTCTCATACACTGTTGGTGGGATTGTAAAATGGTACGATCACTCTGGAAGGCAGTTTGGTGTTTCCTAAAAAAACCCTGAACATCGAAATTCCTTATGACACAGCTATTCCATTACTAAGAATATACTTCGAGAATATGAGAACTGAGACATATAAATGGAGATTTGTACACTAATGCTCATGACAAGAACATGGGAAGAGCCCAAATGTCCAACTAAAACAGAATGGATTGAGAAATTGTGGTGCATTCATGCAATGGAATACTATGCAGCACTCAGGAACAACAATTTTGAAAACTACTACATAACTTGGGAGAGACCGGAGAGCATTATGCGGAGTGAAGTAACTCAGTCTCATAAGCACAAATATTTATAAGATCGTGATTATAAAAGTAGAATGATAACTAGGTATGGGGATCCAAGGAGGGAAGGGGTGGGAGCAGAGGGGTGAGGATGGGCAGGGCCAAAACCGCAGAGTTGCACGATCTGGTGTGGGGAGGGAGGAGGTAAAGGAAATGGAAAATATCCAGCAGGGACCTGAGAAAAACAAGGTAATGGTTGGCGTAGTCGAATGATGATCAATTTTATAAAAGATAATGCACGGGAATTATTGCATGAAACACAAGGTGAATGAAAGACAGTGTGAAACACAATGTATACAAACTTTGTATGCAAACCAATGTAAAATAAAAATGAAAAAGCCCTCACACAGTTGGAGCGGTGCATTGACAGGGAGCTGGCATATTATCAGGAAAGGTCAATCTTTGGAGAAAGACACAGTACTTGCAAAAATAGAAGGACAAGGGGACAGAGAAAGGCCCCCCACAAGAAGGCCTGGCACAGGATTGCAGCCGTGCGTGCACACAGCACAAAGCCTGGCAGGACAGTGCACGGGCAGGCAGCTGTCCATTCCGCTGTATATATGGTCACTCAGAGTCAGACACAACTGGATAATACCTCCCAAGAACAACAGTGTGTGTGAGGACTCCCTGGGATCGGGGAGGCTGCCAGAAGAAATGAGGGTGTTGGCTTGCATACCCCACTTTTTCAGGAGGGGAAGAGCTTGTTTTAGAACATCACTTCTACAGGAGCAGGTACAATTAGAGCGGTATGACCTGATTGTGTCAGAAGTGCCGCAGGAAACAAAGATTTGTGTGTATTACCCTAGATTGAAAATGCTTGTTTTCTTGTTAAAGACAATGTAACATGACTTGGAATATTCCTTAAAAGCCCAAATTTGTTTTGCATTGATAGGGAATTAAAAAACCCAACTATGTCAGAATACAGTGAGTTGAAAGCAAACTGACGTGTTTAGACCTAAAAAGTGTCTAAATTTGCATTCTAAATCCTGATTCACAGTCGGCTGTGCGCACACCTGCTGGGCTGGGCTGGTCGCTGACACAATTGTGCATCTTACTACTGTCTTAGCTTTTATCGCTGTACTTGTCCTGTTCTCCCCGCCCTGGAGGACACTCAAGGGAAGTCTGAACAACTACTGGTCCATGTGCAGTCCTGAGGGTGGGGTGCATGCTGGGTTCTGCCTATGGGAAACCCAACAGAAAGGCAGTCCCATAAACACACACACACACACACACACACACACACACACACACACACCCCTAACTGAAAAGTAACCCATGTTAAGAAGACAAAGATTCTCACCACTGGACCAATCGGTAGCATCAGGATGGATGGTGAAGATATTGAGATTGTTCACAGCTTCACTTTGCTCGGCTCCACAGTCAACACTCTTGGCACCAGTAGCCAGGAAATAAAAAACCGTATTGCGATGGGAAAGTCTGCTGTTAGGGACTTCTCTAAAGTACTCAAGAGCAATGGTGTCTCTCTGGAGACTAAGGTGCGCCTGATACAGGCCATGGTTTTTGCACTCACTTGTTATGCATCACAGAGTTGGACAATGACCAGGGAGGATAGAAGGAGAATTGACGCCTTTGAGCTGTGGTGCTGGAGAAGAGTATTGAATGTACCATGGACTGCCAAGAAAACAAACAGATTCATCCTAGAGAGGTTTAAACCAGGCTGCACCTTGGAGGCAAGGATTCTGGGGCTTCGTCTGACATACTTTGGACATGTTGCCAGGAGGGACGGGTCCTTGGAGAGAGACATCATGCTTGGGAGGGTGGAGGGACAGCGCAGGAGGGGAAGACCCTCTATGAGGTGGATTGTTTCAGTGACTGGGGTAATCAGGATGGGTGTGTCAGAGGCAATGAGATTGGCACAGGATAGAGCAGGGTTTAGGGCTGTTGTACACAGGGTCGCTATGAGTCGCAAACGACTTGACGGCACATAACAACAACAACAACCCCCTCACCCCCTCTACCCCAGAGATCCCAAAGAAACAGTGATTAAAACACACAATCATGTCAAGGTTCAACAGAAATGGCAATCAGGAAACGTTGCTGTTAGATGCTGTCAAGGTGAACATGACTGTTCATAGTGTTCCTGTGAATTACAGCTGAACCCTGTCCTTTCCTGTGCTCTCCTCCCACTTTCTAACAGATTAAAGCCCACTGTGGCAATTACGGTATCAGTCCACCTGGCCGAGGGTCTTCCTCTCCTTCGCCGACTCTCTGCCTTTCTCATCACCATGTCCTTCTCCAAGGAAGACCACCCTCACCTCAACAACATAGCCGAAGTATGTGAAGTAAAGCTTTATCATCTTTGCTGCCAAGGAACACTCTGGCTGCACCTTCTCCAAGACATATCGGTTCGTTCTCTTGTCCTTCCATGGGATGTTCAGTGCTCTTCTCCAACACCACAGCTCAAAGGTGTCAGTTCTTCTGTCGTCCTTATCCGTTGTCCAGCCTTCAGATGCATAGATAGTGATCAGAAAGATTATGCCTGGAATCAGACACACATTAGTCCTCAGACTCACATTATTAATCCTCAATAATTTGGAGAGGTCCCTAAATGCAGACTTAGTGCAATACATCTGATTCCCTGGCTGCTGGTACCAAGGGTGTTGGCTGTGGGTCCAAGTAAGATGAAGTTGCTGACAGGTTCAATTTC
>NW_006400125.1:1553407-1554843 GCF_000299155.1 Elephantulus edwardii
CATGGTTTAAATCCACCAGCTTCTCTGGGGGAGACAGAGGGACAGTCTCCTCCTGTGTGATTTACTGCCTTTGAAAACTTGCTGAAGGGACAGATTTGGATAGATTTTGACTCAGTAACACACAGCAACAACAACAAACACAGATAAAAACATACATAAGCAAAAAATATTTTCTTTTTCGAATTGATTTTTTAATAACTGAGCATTAGGACTACATGCTAATTTTTTTAAAATATCCAGAATAAAACAGTGAATTTTCCCCATTCTGTTTTTTAGTTAAAAAGAAAAAGGATGGGGGGGGGGAGAGAGAAAAAACCCATTACAGTTTTCCCAGAAAATGTGCTTAAATGCTCAAATTGGAAGAACCAGCACTCCTGTGGGATTTTTCATTGTCATTTAGCTCAACCAGATGTCTCTCTGCTTTGCCCTGTTATTGCAAAATTGCAAGGATCAATGAACAGCGATAATTGAAGCATGAAATGAAGGCCAATTTCACCTGAATTATAAATCTGGGCAATTGCCATGAGAGCCAATAACTGCAGAATCACAAGCCGTCCTCCGCAATTTGAACCAGACGTTCGACTTCCCAGGAAATAAATGTAAGTTAGTCTATGCGAATATGATATCTTCATAAATATTTAATCTTGTTATTTTAAATCATCAGCCACATAGACTTATCAGACAGATAAAACCACATCAGTTAGGGATCGTCAGTGGTGTCACAAACAGAACCGACTAGTTTTTATGCTGCTGGTAATAATTTGAATGCTGTTTTGCCTGCGTGCTCTTGTTCATAGGAGTCCTAGTGATACGGCGGATTAAACATTAGGCTGGGAACCAAAAGGTAAGCGGTTTGAACCCAGCACCTGCTCTGTGGGAGAAAAGTGAGGCAGCTTGATTCCGTGAGATTTACATCCATTATGGTTATGACAAGAGTCCGGAATGAAGGCTGCACAGGGGAGTGTGCTCGGGGAGGGGGCATTATACACCAGTGAAGGAATTTTTCTTTTACTTTTCAAAGAGAAGAGCGAACTGTGGGGGAGGGGTGGACAGGGAGAAAAGTGCAACAATGAAAGAATGGAAATCCAAAATCTCTGTAAATGTTCATTAAAATTAATTTAAAAAAAGCAAAAAAAAATTACATCCTTGGAAACCTACAAGGCAAAATACTGCAGGGAAATTCTTCTGTGCCCTCCTGAGGCTCCGAGAGTCAGAACTGACCTGACAGCTGTGGGCCTGTATTGCTTTTACGCACAATCACTCCCTGTTTTCTAAGAGTGGTGAGAGTTTGGAGCGAAAGCACGTGGCAATGGAGTGTTAAATTTTATTAAACCGAATCCACGGGAACCAAAATGTGACTCTGAGTTCATCCCACCTGAATTTCAGAACTATCACAGGAACAGGTTTGAGGCCTTGAACACTAATGAGCGAAGACC
>NW_006400125.1:1556247-1571750 GCF_000299155.1 Elephantulus edwardii
TGCTTGGCTCCACGGTCAATACTTTGGCACCAGTAGCCAGGAAATAAAAAACCGTATTGCGATGAGAAAGTCTGTCTTTAGGGACCTCTTCAGGGTACTGAAGAGCAGTGGTGTCACTCTGGAGACTAAGGTGCATCTGATACAGGCTACGGTCTTTGCAATCACTTGTTATGCATCAGAAAGTTGGACAATGACTAGGACGGATAGAAAGAGAATTGATACCTTTGAGCTGTGGTGCGGGAAAAGAGTATTGCATGTACCATGGACTGCCAAGAAAACAAACAGATTCATCATGGAGAGGGCTAAACCAGGCTGCTCCTTGGAGGCAAGGATTCTGGGACTTCATCTGACATACTTTGGACATGTTGTAAGGAGGGACGGGTCCTTGGAGAGGGACATCATGCTTGGGAGGGTGCAGGGCAGGCGCTGGAGGGGAAGGCCCTCTGGGGGATAGATTGATTCAGTGATTGGGGCAATCGGATGAGTGTGTCGGATACGAAGAGATTGGCACAGGACAGAGCAGGATTTAGAGATGTCGACTCGACGGCACATACAACAACAAACAACTCCTCTTCAAGTATGTGTCTATTTTTAGATGTTTGCAAATCATCAAGAAGATGACCCAATAGTAGAAACATGAAGACAGGATGAAATGTGAGCACAAATCCACTAAGGGCCAGTGTCTTTGTGGACAGAGGCCTAGTGTCACTGGGACATCATAACAAATGCAACTCTCAATCTCCATGTTGCCAAGATTAAAGGGAACATGATGAAGCCCTCCGAAGGCCAGTCATGTGGAAACTCACTGCCTTCTAAGCAGAAATAGCACAAAGAGTTTTGATATAGTTGGGAAATGGTTTAAAACTATTACAATTTTGTAATATAAACATGTTATTGTTATGTGCTGTCAAGTAGCTTGCAATTTATAATGACCCTTTGTACAACAGCCCTAGCCCCTGCTCTATCCTGTGCCAACCTTATTGTCTCTGATACACCTACCCCCATCACCCCAGTCACTGAATCAATCCATCTAATCAAGAGTCTTCCTCTCTTGTCCTGTCCCTCCACTCTCTGAAGCATGATGTCCCTCTCCAAGGACTAGTCCCTTCTTGCAACATGCCCAAAGTATGTCAGTCAAAGCTTCAGAATCCTTGCCTTCAAGGAGCAGCCTGGTTTCACCCTCTCTTGGAAAAACTTGTTTGTTCTCCTAGCATTCAAGGGATATTCAGTCCTCTTCTCCAGCACCACAGTTCACAGGTTTCAATTCTCCTTCTGTCATTCCTAGTCATTGTCCAGCTCTCTGACTCATAACAAAGACTATGTATCTAAAGACTATGGCCTGGATCAGGTGCACCATAGTCTCCAGACTGACATCTTTGCTCTTCAGTACTCTGAAGAGGTCCCTGAAAGCAGATGTCCAGATTTCTAAGCATGATGTCCTTCTCCAAGGCATAGCCTCTTCTAGCAACATGCTCAAAACATGTGAGAAGAAGCTTCATCACTCTTGTTTCCAAGGAGCACTCAGGGTGCACCTTCTCCAGGACAGATCTCTTTGTTCTCTTGGAAGTCCATGAGATGCTCAGTACCCTCCTCCAGCATCATAGGTCAAAGGCAACAATTCTTCTGTCATCCTGATTCATTGTTTTGTTCTAGATAATTAAGCTTTCATTTCTTTTTTTTTTAAACAATGAACACCCAAGGAACATGGCAATGCTTAATTATAAGAACAGGGACTAAAGTAGAAGGCTCAGCTCTGAGGAAAAGATCTATGCGTGGAGGCCACATGTATAGAAGAAGACTCAGTGTGATGGAATAGCACCAGGACTCCAACAAGGGCCTCAGCACAGAAGGCTTGAGAGGCTGGTACAGGACGAGATGTGTGTGGACCACGGTGGCTTGTGGGCTGCTGTGATCCCGGAAGCTGTGTCACCAGCATCATGTCATTTATCAGCAGGGTCACCCAGGGTGGCCAGGTTGTAGTGAAACTTCTAGACTAAGAAGCAGGACCTCTACTTTTGAAACAACAGGCCCTCTAAAACCTTGTAATATACAATGTTGTCCAGTGTCGTGTCACAGATGAGTCCCTCAGGATGGGAGACATTCATGATGCTACTGGGGGAGAGTGACCCCCCAAAGTAAACTCTAATGACACAGATGGAATAAAGAGTTTGTCCAGTGAAAGACCTTCGCTTACTGACGGATGTGTCAAGACTCAAAATGAGGAGGCACAGCTGCAAATATCCATTAATAATTAGCATGTGGTATGTATGAAGTATGAGTTCAAGAAAATTGGAAGTTGTAAAAAACTAAAAGGAATAAAAAAAAAATCGATATCCAACATATTGGGTGTGAGTTGATTTTATTTGACCATCTATTTAAAAATGCATTTGGTCAGCAGTATGGGGCTAGAATCCAGGTTGGAAGTTGTCTGGCGTGTCTGCAGTCTACAGATGTTTGTTTTCCGGTTCTGGTGAGATTAGGGTGGAATCTATGATTCAAGGCACCTAATAAGAACAACAACAACATAGAGAGAGCTCTGTTGGCCTAGTGAATAGAAAGTGAAGCTACCAAGCCAAAGGTAGATGATTTTAATCGATGGCCCTCAGGCCTCATTTTAATTGTTTTTGGTCAAATATTCTTCTAAATGGTACAGCACTGGTCTGTCCATTTACTGTACAGAAGTAACTCATGGTTGCTGTGATGCTGAACACTGTGACACTGATGTGTCAAATGGGATAATGGTTACCCACGGTGGACAGTGTTTGGTGAATCTCCCTGAATAAAACAAGTTTGGTAGCAGGAGTGGCATCCACTTCCCAAATAGCTTGCCTCCAAGAACTTTTTGGACTTGGAGAAATGAAGAAACTTATACAAGTGTTCAGGTCTTTCATTCATAGGGTTGCTATGTGTCGTGTATGACTTGATGGCACTTAACAACAACAACATCATATTGGTGAGCTGGAGTAGACTGGTATTGACCATTCTTGATCATACTGTCATTTCGTCTACTACATTTGGAATGACAAATTGAAGACTTACAATGTTAACATTCATCATAAAAATGATTATTTCAGGATATAGTCTGAAGTATGATGCTCTGAGTGAGAGGCTACTACCACATGCAATGTAGATGCTAGCCATGAAGAATAGATTTAAGGCCTTGAACATTAATGACCAAAACCAGGATGAATTGTGAGATGACATCAAGAATATCACGCACGGAGAAAGCAAAAAGGTCATTTCAAACCCAAGAAAGGAAAGAAAAAACCAAAGTGAACGTCAGAGAGTCTCTAAAGCTTGCTCTTAAAGGTTCTTATTGTTCCATGTATTGAGTCAATGATTTACTCACTGTAAAACCTTTTAACAAAAACATGGACTGTAACTGTTCACATCGACACATAGCTAATGTCAGGAGGGCTTTCAGGGCGAGCAGCTGGTTGGCAGCACAACTCGTTACCTGCTAGTCCACCAGAGCCGTAGAGAAGCCAACGGAAGGGAAGAAATGCTAAAGAGAGAGAGTTGGACAGAAGCTTCCAAAGGGCAGCTCCAGAAGCAAAACACGATTTTAGAGTGAAATCTAAAGAGATCTGGAGTTAGAAAATCAAGAGGGAAGCACTTAGCATTTCTCAAGCCGAGAGAATTGAAAAACAAATTCAGCCTTCGATTGGCAACATTGAAGAATTCTATGGGCAAAATATTTTTGAAAATTTTAATTTTCTATTTGTTTGCCTACAAAGTTCATATATATTGTGTTTCACCCTGTCCTTCATCACACTGTGTTTCACACAATCATTCCAATTCATTATGTTTTATAAAATTAATCTTCATTGAACTATGTATGGGCAAAATCTTGAATGATGCAGGAAGAATTGAAGATTGTGTATCAAAAGGATTGGTAGGCGCTGTAATATTTCAGAAAGGAACATATGATCAATAAGCAATTGGTACTGAAGAAAGACATTCATGCTGTCCTGAAGATATTGCCAGCAGGGATTGATGGAATACCAAATGAGGTATTTTTGTAAACATGCAACTTTGAATGTGCTCAGTAATTCAGAAGACAGTTACCTGGCCAACAATATTTGTTCCCATTGCCAAAGACAGGCGATCAATCAGAGAGCAGAAATTATGGAACAATATTACTGATATGGTATAAGAGTACCGGTTTGCTGATTGTTATTTAAAAAGGGGGTTGATACTGTATATTGCCAGAAATCGACACTGAATTCAGAAGAGTATGGAAGAAGGAATGTAACTGTTGATGTCAGATGGATCTTGACTAAAAGCAGAGAATAAAAAATGTTTACTGGTGTATTAATGACTATGCAAATACAGAGGACTGTGTGAGTCATAATACATTATGGATAATATTGATTGCGAAGAATGAGATTACGGAACACTTGTGCTCATGTCAAATATAGACCAAGAAGTCAAGCAAACAGAAAGAACAGGACACTAGCTGTGCTTTAGAAGAAGAAAAGCAGTGTGTCAGGATTGTATCCTTTCTCTACATCTATTATCGGTGGGTGGTGAGCAAAGAAGCAGAGAATTTGCACTATATGAAAGAATGGCGGAAGACTCATCAACAACCTAAGTTACGCAGATGATGCAATCTTGGCTGCAGAAAGTGAAGGCAATTTGAAGCAATTGGTGAGGAAGATAAAAGACAATACCTTTCTCTAGGGATTCCTCACCCCTGGACCAAGAGGCAACATCCTGACAGATGGAGAAAATAGTGAAACTGTTGATGACTTTATTTTACTTGGATCGACAATCAACAACACTGTTAGCAGTAGTCAAGAAATCAAAACAGGGGTTGCATTGAGGAAGTCGGCTGTCAAGGACCTCCCCAAACTGTTAAAGAGCAAGGATGTCAGTTTAAAGACTAAGGTGTGTCTGATCCAACATATAGTATTTTCAGTTGCTTCATGTGCAAAAAGCTGGACAATGAATAAAGAAGATTGAAGAAGAATCAATAGTTTTGAAATGTGGTGTGGATGAAGAGTACTGAATATTACATAACTCACTGGCACTATTAGCCCAAAAGTTGGCTTTTTTTAGCTATTACAGTTATCTCCTGGTCTTCAGCTACCTTAACTGAAGACACGTGATCTTGCAAAGCGTCATGGTCTCATAAATCACCAACAGCTGGAGGATGAACACGAGGTGTGTGTGGAAAACACCAACACAGGAGGGCGGCGTAACTACGTTTAAGGTTCTTGCTGCATTGAGCCTGGCTCACTGCTCACTAGTTTCTACAAACCTCCGGCCTGCATATCTACAGTCACGTGAGTCATTCCCCTGACGTGGTTGAGTCTTTGGAGGACCTTCTAACAAATCATTGAGCCCACACGACGTAGAAAAATCAGGGAACTGAGATACAGATGAAGCTGTTAATAGGAACTATCGGGGATCCAGTCCCAATATATCGAAAGTTCCTGAGAGAAGGGAATTGAATGAAGATGCGAAGAGGCTAAACGCTGGTGGCGAATAGCAAACTTTATTATTCTGGCAAGGGTATATGCCTGCAGGGGTAATCACATTATCTCTTATCTGTCTGTTGACTGGTAAACCAAACATTCCCAAGACCTTAATACAAAACAAGGACATCTTCTGGAATATCCTACAATATGCTTTGACAAACAAAAAGGTATCACATTCCTTGAATTCTGAGACCTTTGGTCACTCCCTATTCATTAGCGTACTGCTTCTTAGAGTTGTTTACTCTAAAATGGATGGTCAAGCCAAGATGGGTGGTCCTGCTGTTTTCACAATGCATCGCTAATCCTGCTTTGCAGGTTAACCAGGTCCTGACAGCAGGTCAAGCATTAGGGATTACATTGATCTGAGGCTTCTCATAAACAGTCTGCTATTAATCTTAGCAGGATGAGTTATAAAGACATCACTCAGTCCTGATACAGGCCCTAACCTTTGCAATTAATTGCTATGCATCAGAAAGCTGGACAATGACTAGGGATGACAGGAGGAGAATTGGTGCCTTTGAACTGTGATGCTGGAGAAGGGAATACACATACCAGCAGTCACTCATTGTCATTGAGTAAGAATTGATTAATAGCTGACATTCCAGACTGTAAATCATATGGGAGTAGATTTCTCCAAATTTCTCCTGAGGAGCAACTGGTGGATTTGAACTGATTTCTCTTTAAAGAGAGGTATCACATTTAGGCTGACAGTGCAACTCCTTATTGTTGTTGTTATGTGCCGTCGAGTCACTTGGGACTCATAGTGACCCTGTGTACAAGAGCCCTAAAACCTGCTCTATCCTGTGGCAATCTCACTGTCTCTGACACACCCATCCCGATTACCCCAGTCACTGAATCAATCCACCTCATAGAGGGTCTTTCTCTCTTGCACTGTCCCTCCACCCTACCAAGCATGATGTCCCTCTCCAAAGACTGGTCCCTCCTTGCAACATGTCCAAAATATGTCAGATGAAGCTTCAGACTCTTTGCCTCCGAGGCACAGCCTGCCTTCACCCTCTCCAGGATGAACCTGTTTGTTCTCCTAGCAGTCCGTGGTATTTTCAATATTCTTCTCCAGCACCACAGCTCAAAGGCATCAATTCTTCTTCTATCATCCTTAGTTATTGTCCAGGTATCTGACACATAGCAAGTGATTGTAAAGACCATGGCTTGTATCAGGGACACCTTAGTCTCCAGACTGACATCTTTGCACTTCAGCACTTTAGAGAGGTCTCTAACAGCAGACTTTCCCATTGCAATATGTCTTTTAATTTCCTGGCTGCTGGTGCCAAGAGTGTTGATTGTGGAGCCAGAAAACTAAAGCTGTGAACAATCTCTTCACCATCTATCATGATGTTGCCAGTGATGAGAATCTTTTCTTTCTTGACATTGAGCCTCAATCTATATTGAAGGCTTCATTCAGTCCTCCTGCAGCAAGCACTTCAGGTCCTCCTCATTTTCAGCAAGCAGGGTTGTGTCATCTGCATAACACAGATTGTTGATAGATCTTCCACCAATCCTGACACCACATTTCTCCTCACAGAGCCCAGCCTCCCAGATAATCTGTTCTGCATATAGACTAAAAAGGTATGTAGATAGGACACATCCCTGGCGTATGCCCTTCCAAATTTTGAACCATGCAGTGTTTCCTTGCTTTGTTCTGACGACTGCCTCTTGGTCCAAGTATAGGTTTCTCGTTAACACAATCAAGTGTCCTGGGATTCCCATTCTTCTCAGAGTCAGCCACAGTTTGTTATGATCCACACAGTCAAACACCTTTGCATAGTCAATGAAACACAGGTAAACGTTCCTCTGGTACTCTCTGCTTTTATCCAAGATCCATCTGACATTAGCTATTATATCCTGAGTACAATGACCCCTTCTAAATCCAGCCTGCACTTGACGCAGTTTTTTGTTGATGTTCTGTTTCAGTCATTTTTGGATAATCTTCAGCATAATCTTGCTTGCATGTGATATTAATGACATTGTTCAATAATTTCCACACTCTGTGGGATCACCTTTCTTTGGAATGGTAACAAATCTAGATCTCTTCCAGTCAGTTGGCCAAGTGGTTGTCCTCCAGGTTTCTTGGCACAACTTGGTGAGCACATCGGGGCAGCATCTGTTAGATGAAATACGTCAATTGGTGTGCCGTCAAGAGCAAACAGTGTGGCTGGAGGAAGCACAACCAGGGGGCTAGGAGAGTGGAGTTTTGTCTCACGTATTCTGAGCATGTTGTCAAGAGAGGCCAGCCTTAGAGAAAGTCGTCAAGCTTGGAAAACTAAAGGGTCAGAGATAGAGAAAGATGGTGAGGACAGTGGAGAATAGGGCAAAGTTTCAATCTGCTGTTCGTAGGATCACCATGAGTTATAATGGGCCTGCCCGCACCTAACAATAACAGAGGCTTGCTAACTTAAAACCACCCTGATGGCTCGTAGCAATGATAACATATGTAAGTCACTCGGTTCCTAATGGATAACAGAGTCAACTTTATGTTGAGGAGAGAAAGGGATGAGAAGGTCCTGTGTGTAATAAGAGTAGTATAGAAGGTGGACAGATTTCTTCTGCCTCCTCTTCCTTATTAAGACTGAGAGAATTTCCTAGTGCTGGAGTAGAGAATACCACCAATTTGATAGCTTTAAACAATTAAAAAAAATTCTCTCACAGTTTGGGAATTTAAATGTCCACATCACGGGATGTCCACGCCCATCTCAGAGTCGTCTGAGGGTTCTGGAGGAGAATCTCGTCCCTGCCTCTCTGTTAGCTTCTGATGAGTGCCAGCAATGTTTTATACTCTCTTGCTGCTGAAAGCACATCCTTCCCAGTTACCACGTGGTGTTTTCTCCCTGGTCTCCTCCCCGTGTTCTGGCTTCTGTATCTCTTCTTCCCTTTTTAAGGCTCCACTTGCAAAGGATTCGTTTTAGGACAGTACATCAATATGAGAAAAGGAAGCACTGTAAACTACTCTCATGGATACAGGGGTTCAGGCTTTGCTGCCTCTTCTTGGAGACCCTGTCCCTAACAGAAGGTGAGGTTGAATACACAGCTGAAGAAGACAGTGGAATATTCAGGAGTTCCTAGGGTTTGAGAGGTAGTTACAGGAGAGTTCCATGACATATGGTGCACTTCCACACACACTATCTTCTCTGTTAACACACCGATGCTGAGTCAATTGAGACTCTCCAGTGGATTTCAGAGGATGGAAATCTTTAGAGGAAACTACCCATTTTCTCCTATAGAGAAGCTGGTGTATTTGAACCACTGACCTTTCAGTGAGCAGCGCAACAGCACAAACAAAAACGCAGGTGCTTTTGTGGGATTAACAGCAGAAATCTGAGGTAGAGCAGGCTTTTGGCTCAGAGATAATAGAAACAAAGACTTCTGTTGAGAATACACACAGAGCTTTGAGTAGAAGGAGAAATATTTGAAACTATCATTGTAGCAGTGGGAAACTGAGTTGGCTACAGCTTAGAGACTTAAATGGATTGGAAGGAAATGAAATCTCCTAACATCCTGGTTTATTTTCATCTAGAGAGGTTTTTCTCTTCAACATTTCTATCTTTAGTGTAAAAACAGTCCATTTGTTTTTCACAGTTGTTGTAGTGATTGTGAATGGAAATACACAGTAAGTCCCCTAAGAATAGAAGGTGGTTTACCTGGTATCTTTCCCCATTTACTGCTTCTATTAAATAGACCACGGATTTTCAAATAGACAGATATCTCTATCTCGGAGGAAGTGCAACCAGGACGATGTTCTTTAGAAGCAATGATGATGACATTTCATCTTATAGACTTTGGGCAGTTTGTCAGGTGGCACCAGATCTTGTAAAAGGTCCTTGTGAAAAGGCACCAGCGTGGGAAAAGCAGCAAGTCAGCACAAGAGGGAAAGACTCCCAAGGAAAGGGGTTTGCAAAGTGCCCAGACATTGGAAAGGTTGGCAGACCTTGTGAGGATGGCACTTGAGAGGACAAGGTTTCGATTTGTTGTTCATGGCTCCTTGGGAGTCATACTCGGTTCAGTGACCCCTAACAACAGCGTGTCTATGAAAATTGGATTTGCTTTTATTGTGGTTGCTGTTGAGTTACTCTGGACTCATGTTTGCAGTAGAACTTAGAACTATGCTCCACAGCATTTCCGAGGATGTAACCTTTGCAAGTATCTCAGTGTGGGGTCAAGTATCTCAATGTGGGTTCAAATCACCAGCCCTTTGGCGGACGGTCTAACACTGAACCACTTAGCTTAGCAAGGACCCCTGAAGTCTGTAGAGCTTGACGTGTGAAGACCAGAGGCTTCTTACGCACACAAAAGATAAAAATTGAGCGGAATGACGATGCACTTCAACCTCCGTGCTTTTTCCTGAACAAAAAAGAAGTAATTTGAAAGTTTAGAAAAAAAGAATTTGTAGCCACTTGATTCATTATTATAAATAACAGTGGGAAGCAGCAAGAACAAGTGTTGACGAGGTTGTGGAGAAACTGGAACCCTTGTTCACTGTTGGTGGGAGTGTAAAATGGTGCAAACACTGTGGAAGGCGGTGTGGCGCTTTCTCAAAAAGTTGCAAATAGAGATACATTTGACCCAGAAATTCCACTACTGGGAATATATCCCAAAGAGACCATAACTGACTTCCAAGCAGATATATGCAAGCCCATGTTTATTGCTGCTTTGTTCACAATAGCAACCCAAGTGCCCATCAATAAACAAATGGATAGAAAAAAACTATATAATGCATCCACATAATACTGCACAGCACTGGAAGACAATGAAACAGTAAAACATTAGACAACATGAGGGAGTCTTGAGGACATTCTGCTAAGTGAAATATCTCAGTCACAAAAGAGTAAGTACTGCATAACACCGCTATTATTGAACAGGACAGACATGGGGGCCCGGGAGGGAATGAGGAAAGAGTGAGATAATGAACACTGCGTCAGAACAGATGGGGGAGAACTATCAGAAATAATACGTTATTATGTACTATGAGTGTGAGAGCTATCTGGAACAAAGGGTGCATTGCGGTGTGGGCTGTCAGAGTGAGAAGGAAGGGAGAAAATGTGCAACAATGAATAAATAAAAGATAAAAAATAAGGCTGGGAAGAAGAATTGAAATCACAGGAGAAAGTTCTTGTTGCACGTTTATAAATATCTGACTCCTTGTATTCCAGCGAGAAATAGTTCGACTTCCATGGATCAGCTACTTTCCCCTAGCACATATATTTAGAATATTTATTGCTGTTAGGCGTGCTGAGTCGGTTCCCCTTGTGACGATTCACGTACAAGACAAGGAAGCACCGCCGGATCTGGGCTGCTCCCGGGACGACTTCTGGATTCGAGCCCACTGTTACCCCCATCGTGTCAGTCCATCTTTTTGGCTCTTTCTCTTCTTTGTTGATTCTCTATTTACTAAGAATGGTTTCTTTCTTCAGGGACCAGTCTATCTTGACAACATGTTCAAAGGTGAGATATAGGATCTCCTCCTCTTCGCATCTGTGGTTCGTTGCGGTTACCCTTCTTTCAAGATTCTTTCGGATTGATTTGTTCTTTAGGAAGGTCATAGTATGATCAATACTCTTCATCAGTACCATGATTCAAAGGCATCAATTCTTGTTCATTCTTCGTTATTCGTTGTTGTGCTTTCGCAGGCCCTTCCATGAGCGATGGAAGCGTCAGGCGTGGCTCAGGGGCCCCTCGGCTTTACTTTCTTAGGTTCTTGGTGCTTTGAAGAGCCCCTTCACAGCAGGTTTAACAATACAAGCTGTCTTTGGGTTTCTTGACTGCTAAGTCTTTGGGTATTGGTACTGGTTGTGGATTCAAGTATAATGTCATTTCTCCATTTGTTATGATATTGTCTGTTAGCTCATTTGTGAGTAATTTTGTTTTCTTGATGTTGACTCTACTTCATAGTGAAGGTTTTAAGCGTCATCAATAACTGCTTCAAAGTCTATTTCACTTTCTGCAAGCCAGATTGTGTCAACCACATATCCCAGGTTGTTAATAAATCTTCCTCCAATCCTGATGACAAGTTCTCTCCACACGGCCCAGCTTCTCAGGTTCTTTGCTCAGCATACAGATTGATAGATGTGGTGAAAGATACAACTCTAATTCGGACCATTCCTAATTTTAAACCATGTAGCATCCTCCCATTCTGTGCTATCAAGTACTTTTGGGCGAAATACCACACATCGTAGGAGTAGTACATTGACAGGGAACTGACAGAAATTCACGCTTCTGGGAGCAAAAGAAACCATGGGGAAAGGGACATCATTGCTGATGTCATATGGATGTTGGCTGAAAGCGGAGACTACTAGAGAGATGTTTCCTTGTGTTTTATTGGCTTGACTGTGTGGATCTTAACGTGGGAAACGTTGTTATGAGGATGGGATTTCCAGAACACTTCATTGAACTCATGGGGGACCTGTACATAGAAAATATGATGGTTTGTGAATGTTGGACAATGAATAAGGAATATGGAAGGAATTGTGGTGTTAGAGAAAAATCTTGAGTATACCATGGACTGCCAAAAGAACAAACGGATCTGTCTTGAGAAAGTGTGGCCGAAGTGAATCAAGGATCGTGCGATTCCACATCGCACACTTTGGACATGCTGTCAGGAGAGGCCAGTCCCAGAGGGAGACACTGTTTAAATAGAAGGTCAGTAACAGGAGAAGGCCCTAGTGAGAGAGGCTGACACCGCAGCTTCAACAAAGGGCTTAAACACAGCACAGGTGGTGGGGCTGGTGCAGCATCGAGCAGGGGCCGCTGAGAGTCGGAGGTGGCCGGACGGCGCCTAACAGCGCAACAGTAGACTTTATTATTGTTATTTCACAAAGTCCACGTTATTTTGGCTTTAGCGGATCTCGTAGTTTTTATTACCCTTTATTCCTCCTACCCTCGTTCTTCTCCCAGGAAGCCTACTTGTTACCCATTAGACAGGTTAGCAGGATGCAGGCAAGCGGCAAGGTCATCGCGAGTGATGTGCACAGAAGCCAGCAGGCAAACCTGAGAGACAAGATCTCAGCCCAGGTGGGAGGGCGGAAGACCACGGCCTGGATCACGCACACCTTAGTGTCTGGACTGACTCCATTGCTCTTCAGCACACTGGAGAGGTCCCTGAGAGCAGATATTCCTAATGCAATTCACCTTTTGATTTCCTAACTGCTGGTGCCAAGAGTGTTGATTGTGGAGCTGAGGAAGTTGTAATTGTTAACTCTTACTCTCTTCTCCATCTATCATGGTGTTACTGGTTGGCCCAGTGGTGAGAATCTTTGTCTTCTTGATGTCGAGCTTCAATCCATATTGAAGACTACAGTCCTTGACCTTCTGCAGCAAGCTCTTCAGGTCCTCCTCAGTTTCAGCAAGCAAGGTGGTGTCATCTGCATATCATAGGTTGTTGATGAGTCTTCCTCCAACCCTGATACCACACTCCTCCTCATAAAGTCCAGCCTCCTGAATAATCTGTTCTGCATGTAGATTGAAAAGGCATGAAAAAAGGTCATATTCCTGATGCCACTTTTCCTGATTTTGAACCAAGCAGTGTCTCCTTGCTCTGTTCTGATGACTACTTCCTGGTTCAAGTATAGATTTCGCATGAGAACAACTAAGTGTTCTTGGATTTACATTCTTCTCAAGGTTACCCACAATTTGTTATGGTTCACACAGTTAATTGCTTTTGCATCACTAATGAAACACAGATAGACACCCCTGTAGTGTTTTCTGCTTTCAGCCAAGAAAGAGTCATCTTCCATTGGCTGTGATGACCCTAGTACCACAACCTCTTCTAAACTCAGCTTGAGTTTCTGGTAGTTCTCTGCTGATGTACAGTTCAAGTAGGTTTTTTTATAATCTTCAGCAGAATCTTGCCTGCATTTGATAATAGTAATTGTTGTTATTGTTGTTGTTACGTGCCATCGAGTTTCCTGCAACTCACAGCGATCCTGTGTAAGCAGCTTTGATGCCTGCCACCCTGTCGTGAGCCAGTCTCACTGTTTCTGTCACACCAACTTCCACTGCCCCAGTCGCTGTGCCAATCCATCTCATCCAGGGTCTTCCTCTCCTGTGCTGTCCGTCCACCCTTCCAAGCATGATGTCCTTCTCCAAGGACCTGTCTCTCCAGGCCACATGGCCAAAGTAAGTGAGACAGAGCTTCAAATTCCTAGCCTCCAAGGAGAAACTTGGTTTCACCCTCTCTAAGACAGACCTATTTGTGTCTGGTGTGGTCAAGACTCTTTTCCAGCACCACAACTTGAAGGGGACATACTGTTGAATAATTTCCACACCTTTTTCTGGGATGGGAATAAATATGGATCTCTTCCAGTCAGTTGACCGGGCAGTTGTCCTCCAGATTTCCTCGCACAACCTGGTGAGCACAACATCAGGGCAACATCTGTTTTTTGAAGTATGTCAGTCCTTCAGAGCAGGTGAACTTCCTCCTTCAACACCATTGCCTCTTAGTCATATGTTGTTTCATTAAATTAAATTAGTCAATTTACTTAATAATTTAATTTTTTCATATTAATTTGCCGTGGCATAATTCTGTGGTCTCTTGGTAGTGATAGCATAACGTTTTTTTTAAAAATTGGCTTGCTTACAAATTTTCATGTACATCGTGTTTCATTCATTAGCGTTATGTTTTAGTTGATAATTCGTACGCGTTGTGTTTATATAATTAATCGCTGTTGATCCATTCCATGTTTCACACCTCCTCATCAAGTCCCCATTGAACCTTGAATATTTCTTCACCTCATCATCATCCACTGACACCTGCAGCCCTCGTGGTTCCACCTCCCCGCCCCTTCTACCCCTTCTCTCCCACCCCCACTCCCTCTGAACAGTCATACATATCCTATTCCTGTTTGGCAGTTGCACCATCTGAATTGTCTTCTCTCCGTTCTTCCCAGGTTGACCCTCCATCCAGTGTCCTCCGATCCTACGTCTGCACATTCTCTTTCTGCTTCATTTTCTACTGACATATCTATGAAGTTCTCCTTCATAGAAATAGTTACTTAGCTTTTAATCCCTTCAATTTATTAAGCAAACCATCATTGTCAAAACAATACTTTCATATCTGTTTTATGAAGGACATCGATTTACAGGAAATGGCAGGTTTTCATATCTTCAAACTCAGTACTGTGAAAATAGCATTTTGCCCTCGTGCACCGACAGTGGTAAGGAAAGGAAGCTCGATGCCATAGACACAGTGATAACGCAGACGTCCCCAGCGAAGTGTCCAGAAAGCAGACTCTGGAGTTACAAAGTGCTCAGGTCAGATGATGCCCCATCAGTCTTTCAGCTCCTGTCACTGTCCTGAGTCTTCTCCCTGGCTGTGGCTGCTTTCATCATGCTCTGTTCTCCAGTCAGAGGGCGGAAGGGTGTCCACTTCCTCCCCATCCCCGCTTGCACGTCTGCAGTTCTTCATGCCCCAAGTGACATTTCCCTCAGTAAATATTTCCACACATTTCTTCCTTTTCACCTCACAAGGTGGCTGGTTGATTTTACAAACCTCCTTTCATTCATCCATGCATGCAGATATGTGCCACCAAACACCTGTGTAATGGAGTGCTATGTGATGTGGACACTGTCAACACCATGTTGTGGACCTAGCAGACTGACACACTGTAAGCCGAGCAATGGCATTCATTGATTTTCCCTCCTTCCTATCGCTTAATTACCTGTTGTTTCACTGTCACATCCCCTCTGCTCATTTGCCGTTGGCCGGGCTGTCACTAGCCCTGGTTTGACTGTGTTTAAGAATCATGGAGAAATAATACTACAACACTTGGAAGAGATGCAAGATACAGAAAATTAGATGCTGCCACCTCTGAGCCCAGTGAGGTCTGTTGCACAATAAACTCTTGTAGGTAGAGAACATTTCCAATGATATAACAATAGAAAGACTAGTCCATACGCGACCCAGCAACAGCAGTGTTTGCCATTATTGTTAAGACATGTGTATTGTGTCATGTAAGTACTGTATCATTAGACGCCTGGTAGGCCAAGGACTTTCTTTTATTTTTTTTTAAA